>NW_027488581.1:0-335920 GCF_050948215.1 Halictus rubicundus | reverse complement strand
CATACCCTCTATAATATCGTATACTCTATGATATCCTATCCCCAATCCTATAATATCATCTATCCGTTCCAATTCTCTATCCTAACCTATTCTCTATCCTATCCTCTATCCTATCCTATCCTCTATCCTATCCTATCTTCTATCCTATCCTATCCTCTATCCTATCAAATCCCCCATCCTATCCTCTATCCTATCCAATCCTGTATCCTATCCAATCCTCTATCCTATCCAATCCTCTATCCTATCCTATCCTCAATTCTATCCTCTATCCTATCCTATCCTCTATCCTATCCTATCCTCTATCCTATCCTATCCTCTATCCTATCCTATCCTCTATCCTATCCTATCCTCTATCCTATCCTATCCTCTATCCTATCATATCTTCTATCCTATCCTATCCTCTATCCTATCATATCCTCTATCATATCCTATCCTCTATCCTATCCTATCCTCTATCCTCTCCTCTATCCTATCCTATCCTCTATCCTATCCTATCCTCTATCCTATCCTGTCCTCTATCCTATCCTATCCTCTATCCTATCCTCTATCCTAGCCTATCCTCTATCCTATCCTATCCAATCCCCTATCCTATGCTCTATCCTGTCATACCCTCTATAATATCGTATACTCTATGATATCCTATCCCCTATCCTATAATATCATCTATCCGTTCCAATTCTCTATCCTAACCTATTCTCTATCCTATCCTCTATCCTATCCTATCCTCTATCCTATCATATCTTCTATCCTATCCTATCCTCTATCCTATCAAATCCCCTATCCTATCCTCTATCCTATCCTATCCTGTATCCTATCAAATCCTCTATCCTATCCTGTCCTCTATCCTATCCTTTCCTCTATCCTATCCTCTATCCTAGCCTATATTCTATCCTATCCTATCTTCTATCCTATCCTATCCTCTATCCTATCATATCCTCTATCATATCCTATCCTCTATCCTATCCTATCCTCTATCCTATCAAATCCCGTATCCTATCCTCTGTCCTATCCTATCCTCTATCCTATCCTATCCTCTATCCTATCCTATCCTCTATCCTATCCTATCCTCTATCCTATCCTATCCTCTATCCTATCAAATCCCCTATCCTATCCTCTATCCTATCCTATCCTCTATCCTATCCTATCCTCTATCCTATCAAATCCCCTATCCTATCATCTATCATATGCTATCCTGTATCCTATCCAATCCTCTACCCTATCATATCCTCTATCCTATCCTATCCTCTATCCAATCCTCTGCCCTATCCTATCCTCTATCCTATCCTATAATCTATCCTATCCTATCTTCTATCCTATCCTATCCTCTATCCTATCAAATCCCGTATCCTATCCTCTATCCTATCCTATCCTCTATCCTATCCTATCCTCTATCCTATCCTATCCTCTATCCTATCAAATCCCCTATCCTATCATCTATAATATCCTATCCTGTATCCTATCCAATCCTCTATCCTATCCTATCATCTATCCTCAATCCTATCCTTTCCTGTATCCTATCCTATCATCTATCCTCAATCCTATCCTTTCCTGTATCCTATCCAATCCTCTATCCTATCCTATCCTGTATCCTATCCTCTATCCTATCCTATCCTCTGTCCTATCCTATCCTCTATCCTATCCTATCCTCTATCCTATCCTATCCTCTATCCTATCCTATCCTCTATCCTATCAAATCCCCTATCCTATCCTCTATCCTATCCTATCCTCTATCCTATCCTATCCTCTATCCTATCCTATCCTCTATCCTATCAAATCCCCTATCCTATCCTATCCTCTATCCTATCCTATCCTCTATCCTATCCTATCCTCTATCCTATCCTATCCTCTATCCTCTATCCTATCCAATCCTCTATCCTATCCTATCCTCTACCCTATCATATCCTCTATCCTATAATATCCTCTATCCTATCCTATCCTCTATCCTATCCTATCCTCTACCCTATCATATCCTCTATCCTATCCTATCCTCTATCCAATCCTCTGTCCTATCCTATCCTCTATCCTATCCTATAATCTATCCTATCCTATCTTCTATCCTATCATATCCTCTATCCTATCAAATCCCGTATCCTATCCTCTGTCCTATCCTATCCTCTATCCTATCCTATCCTCTATCTTATCCTATCCTCTATCCTATCCTATCCTCTATCCTATCAAATCCCCTATCCTATCCTCTATCATATGCTATCCTGTATCCTATCCAATCCTCTACCCTATCATATCCTCTATCCTATCCTATCCTCTATCCAATCCTCTGCCCTATCCTATCCTCTATCCTATCCTATAATCTATCCTATCCTATCTTCTATCCTATCCTATCCTCTATCCTATCAAATCCCGTATCCTATCCTCTATCCTATCCTATCCTCTATCCTATCCTATCCTCTATCCTATCCTATCCTCTATCCTATCAAATCCCCTATCCTATCATCTATCATATCCTATCCTGTATCCTATCCAATCCTCTATCCTATCCTATCATCTATCCTCAATCCTATCCTTTCCTGTATCCTATCCAATCCTCTATCCTATCCTGTCCTCTATCCTATCCTATCCTCTATCCTATCCTCTATCCTAGCCTATCCTCTATCCTATCCTATCCAATCCCCTATCCTATGCTCTATCCTATCGTACCCTCTATAATATCGTATACTCTATGATATCCTATCCCCTATCCTATAATATCATCTACCCGTTCCAATTCTCTATCCTAACCTATTCTCTATCCTATCCTCTATCCTATCCTATCCTCTATCCTATCCTATCTTCTATCCTGTCCTATCCTCTATCCTATCAAATCCCCTATCCTATCCTCTATCCTATCCTATCCTGTATCCTATCCAATCCTCTATCCTATCCAATCCTCTATCCTATCCTATCCTCAATTCTATCCTCTATCCTATCCTATCCTCTATCCTATCCTATCCTCTATCCTATCCAAACCTCTATCCTATCCTATCCTCTATCCTATCCTGTCCTCTATCCTATCCTATCCTCTATCCTATCCTCTATCCTAGCCTATCCACTATCCTATCCTATCCAATCCCCTATCCTATGCTCTATCCTATCCTGTCCTCTATCCTATCCTATCCTCTATCCTATCCTCTATCCTAGCCTATCCACTATCCTATCCTATCCAATCCCCTATCCTATGCTCTATCCTATCATACCCTCTATAATATCGTATACTCTATGATATCCTATCCCCAATCCTATAATATCATCTATCCGTTCCAATTCTCTATCCTAACCTATTCTCTATCCTATCCTCTATCCTATCCTATCCTCTATCCTATCCTATCTTCTATCCTATCCTATCCTCTATCCTATCAAATCCCCCATCCTATCCTCTATCCTATCCTATCCTGTATCCTATCCAATCCTCTATCCTATCCAATCCTCTATCCTATCCTATCCTCAATTCTATCCTCTATCCTATCCTATCCTCTATCCTATCCTATCCTCTATCCTATCCTATACTCTATCCTATCCTATCCTCTATCCTATCCTATCCTCTATCCTATCCTATCCTCTATCCTATCCTATCTTCTATCCTATCCTATCCTCTATCCTATCATATCCTCTATCATATCCTATCCTCTATCCTATCCTATCCAATCCCCTATCCTATGCTCTATCCTATCATACCCTCTATAATATCGTATACTCTATGATATCCTATCCCCAATCCTATAATATCATCTATCCGTTCCAATTCTCTATCCTAACCTATTCTCTATCCTATCCTCTATCCTATCCTATCCTCTATCCTATCCTATCTTCTATCCTATCCTATCCTCTATCCTATCAAATCCCCCATCCTATCCTCTATCCTATCCAATCCTGTATCCTATCCAATCCTCTATCCTATCCAATCCTCTATCCTATCCTATCCTCAATTCTATCCTCTATCCTATCCTATCCTCTATCCTATCCTATCCTCTATCCTATCCTATCCTCTATCCTATCCTATCCTCTATCCTATCCTATCCTCTATCCTATCCTATCCTCTATCCTATCATATCTTCTATCCTATCCTATCCTCTATCCTATCATATCCTCTATCATATCCTATCCTCTATCCTATCCTATCCTCTATCCTCTCCTCTATCCTATCCTATCCTCTATCCTATCCTATCCTCTATCCTATCCTGTCCTCTATCCTATCCTATCCTCTATCCTATCCTCTATCCTATCCTATCCAATCCCCTATCCTATGCTCTATCCTGTCATACCCTCTATAATATCGTATACTCTATGATATCCTATCCCCTATCCTATAATATCATCTATCCGTTCCAATTCTCTATCCTAACCTATTCTCTATCCTATCCTCTATCCTATCCTATCCTCTATCCTATCATATCTTCTATCCTATCCTATCCTCTATCCTATCAAATCCCCTATCCTATCCTCTATCCTATCCTATCCTGTATCCTATCAAATCCTCTATCCTATCCTGTCCTCTATCCTATCCTTTCCTCTATCCTATCCTCTATCCTAGCCTATATTCTATCCTATCCTATCTTCTATCCTATCCTATCCTCTATCCTATCATATCCTCTATCATATCCTATCCTCTATCCTATCCTATCCTCTATCCTATCAAATCCCGTATCCTATCCTCTGTCCTATCCTATCCTCTATCCTATCCTATCCTCTATCCTATCCTATCCTCTATCCTATCCTATCCTCTATCCTATCCTATCCTCTATCCTATCAAATCCCCTATCCTATCCTCTATCCTATCCTATCCTCTATCCTATCCTATCCTCTATCCTATCAAATCCCCTATCCTATCATCTATCATATGCTATCCTGTATCCTATCCAATCCTCTACCCTATCATATCCTCTATCCTATCCTATCCTCTATCCAATCCTCTGCCCTATCCTATCCTCTATCCTATCCTATAATCTATCCTATCCTATCTTCTATCCTATCCTATCCTCTATCCTATCAAATCCCGTATCCTATCCTCTATCCTATCCTATCCTCTATCCTATCCTATCCTCTATCCTATCCTATCCTCTATCCTATCAAATCCCCTATCCTATCATCTATAATATCCTATCCTGTATCCTATCCAATCCTCTATCCTATCCTATCATCTATCCTCAATCCTATCCTTTCCTGTATCCTATCCTATCATCTATCCTCAATCCTATCCTTTCCTGTATCCTATCCAATCCTCTATCCTATCCTATCCTGTATCCTATCCTATCCTCTATCCTATCCTATCCTCTATCCTATCAAATCCCCTATCCTATCCTCTATCCTATCCTATCCTCTATCCTATCCTATCCTCTATCCTATCCTATCCTCTATCCTATCCTATCCTCTATCCTATCCTATCCTCTATCCTATCCTATCCTCTATCCTCTATCCTATCCAATCCTCTATCCTATCCTATCCTCTACCCTATCATATCCTCTATCCTATAATATCCTCTATCCTATCCTATCCTCTATCCTATCCTATCCTCTACCCTATCATATCCTCTATCCTATCCTATCCTCTATCCAATCCTCTGTCCTATCCTATCCTCTATCCTATCCTATAATCTATCCTATCCTATCTTCTATCCTATCATATCCTCTATCCTATCAAATCCCGTATCCTATCCTCTGTCCTATCCTATCCTCTATCCTATCCTATCCTCTATCTTATCCTATCCTCTATCCTATCCTATCCTCTATCCTATCAAATCCCCTATCCTATCCTCTATCATATGCTATCCTGTATCCTATCCAATCCTCTACCCTATCATATCCTCTATCCTATCCTATCCTCTATCCAATCCTCTGCCCTATCCTATCCTCTATCCTATCCTATAATCTATCCTATCCTATCTTCTATCCTATCCTATCCTCTATCCTATCAAATCCCGTATCCTATCCTCTATCCTATCCTATCCTCTATCCTATCCTATCCTCTATCCTATCCTATCCTCTATCCTATCAAATCCCCTATCCTATCATCTATCATATCCTATCCTGTATCCTATCCAATCCTCTATCCTATCCTATCATCTATCCTCAATCCTATCCTTTCCTGTATCCTATCCAATCCTCTATCCTATCCTGTCCTCTATCCTATCCTATCCTCTATCCTATCCTCTATCCTAGCCTATCCTCTATCCTATCCTATCCAATCCCCTATCCTATGCTCTATCCTATCGTACCCTCTATAATATCGTATACTCTATGATATCCTATCCCCTATCCTATAATATCATCTACCCGTTCCAATTCTCTATCCTAACCTATTCTCTATCCTATCCTCTATCCTATCCTATCCTCTATCCTATCCTATCTTCTATCCTGTCCTATCCTCTATCCTATCAAATCCCCTATCCTATCCTCTATCCTATCCTATCCTGTATCCTATCCAATCCTCTATCCTATCCAATCCTCTATCCTATCCTATCCTCAATTCTATCCTCTATCCTATCCTATCCTCTATCCTATCCTATCCTCTATCCTATCCAAACCTCTATCCTATCCTATCCTCTATCCTATCCTGTCCTCTATCCTATCCTATCCTCTATCCTATCCTCTATCCTAGCCTATCCACTATCCTATCCTATCCAATCCCCTATCCTATGCTCTATCCTATCCTGTCCTCTATCCTATCCTATCCTCTATCCTATCCTCTATCCTAGCCTATCCACTATCCTATCCTATCCAATCCCCTATCCTATGCTCTATCCTATCATACCCTCTATAATATCGTATACTCTATGATATCCTATCCCCAATCCTATAATATCATCTATCCGTTCCAATTCTCTATCCTAACCTATTCTCTATCCTATCCTCTATCCTATCCTATCCTCTATCCTATCCTATCTTCTATCCTATCCTATCCTCTATCCTATCAAATCCCCCATCCTATCCTCTATCCTATCCTATCCTGTATCCTATCCAATCCTCTATCCTATCCAATCCTCTATCCTATCCTATCCTCAATTCTATCCTCTATCCTATCCTATCCTCTATCCTATCCTATCCTCTATCCTATCCTATACTCTATCCTATCCTATCCTCTATCCTATCCTATCCTCTATCCTATCCTATCCTCTATCCTATCCTATCTTCTATCCTATCCTATCCTCTATCGTATCATATCCTCTATCATATCCTATCCTCTATCCTATCCTATCCTCTATCCTCTCCTCTATCCTATCCTATCCTCTATCCTATCCTATCTTCTATCCTGTCCTATCCTCTATCCTATCAAATCCCCTATCCTATCCTCTATCCTATCCTATCCTGTATCCTATCCAATCCTCTATCCTATCCAATCCTCTATCCTATCCTATCCTCAATTCTATCCTCTATCCTATCCTATCCTCTATCCTATCCTATCCTCTATCCTATCCAAACCTCTATCCTATCCTATCCTCTATCCTATCCTGTCCTCTATCCTATCCTATCCTCTATCCTATCCTCTATCCTAGCCTATCCACTATCCTATCCTATCCAATCCCCTATCCTATGGTCTATCCTATCCTGTCCTCTATCCTATCCTATCCTCTATCCTATCCTCTATCCTAGCCTATCCACTATCCTATCCTATCCAATCCCCTATCCTATGCTCTATCCTATCATACCCTCTATAATATCGTATACTCTATGATATCCTATCCCCAATCCTATAATATCATCTATCCGTTCCAATTCTCTATCCTAACCTATTCTCTATCCTATCCTCTATCCTATCCTATCCTCTATCCTATCCTATCTTCTATCCTATCCTATCCTCTATCCTATCAAATCCCCCATCCTATCCTCTATCCTATCCTATCCTGTATCCTATCCAATCCTCTATCCTATCCAATCCTCTATCCTATCCTATCCTCAATTCTATCCTCTATCCTATCCTATCCTCTATCCTATCCTATCCTCTATCCTATCCTATACTCTATCCTATCCTATCCTCTATCCTATCCTATCCTCTATCCTATCCTATCCTCTATCCTATCCTATCTTCTATCCTATCCTATCCTCTATCCTATCATATCCTCTATCATATCCTATCCTCTATCCTATCCTATCCTCTATCCTCTCCTCTATCCTATCCTATCCTCTATCCTATCCTATCCTCTATCCTATCCTGTCCTCTATCCTATCCTATCCTCTATCCTATCCTCTATCCTAGCCTATCCTCTATCCTATCCTATCGAATCCCCTATCCTATGCTCTATCCTGTCATACCCTCTATAATATCGTATACTCTATGATATCCTATCCCCTATCCTATAATATCATCTATCCGTTCCAATTCTCTATCCTAACCTATTCTCTATCCTATCCTCTATCCTATCCTATCCTCTATCCTATCATATCTTCTATCCTATCCTATCCTCTATCCTATCAAATCCCCTATCCTATCAACTATCCTATCCTATCCTGTATCCTATCAAATCCTCTATCCTATCCTGTCCTCTATCCTATCCTTTCCTCTATCCTATCCTCTATCCTAGCCTATATTCTATCCTATCCTATCTTCTATCCTATCCTATCCTCTATCCTATCATATCCTCTATCATATCCTATCCTCTATCCTATCCTATCCTCTATCCTATCAAATCCCGTATCCTATCCTCTGTCCTATCCTATCCTCTATCCTATCCTATCCTCTATCCTATCCTATCCTCTATCCTATCCTATCCTCTATCCTATCCTATCCTCTATCCTATCAAATCCCCTATCCTATCCTCTATCATATGCTATCCTGTATCCTATCCAATCCTCTACCCTATCATATCCTCTATCCTATCCTATCCTCTATCCAATCCTCTGCCCTATCCTATCCTCTATCCTATCCTATAATCTATCCTATCCTATCTTCTATCCTATCCTATCCTCTATCCTATCAAATCCCGTATCCTATCCTCTATCCTATCCTATCCTCTATCCTATCCTATCCTCTATCCTATCAAATCCCCTATCCTATCATCTATCATATCCTATCCTGTATCCTATCCAATCCTCTATCCTATCCTATCATCTATCCTCAATCCTATCCTTTCCTGTATCCTATCCAATCCTCTATCCTATCCTATCCTCTATCCTATCCTGTCCTCTATCCTATCCTATCCTCTATCCTATCCTCTATCCTAGCCTATCCTCTATCCTATCCTATCCAATCCCCTATCCTATCCTCTATCCTATCCTATCCTCTATCCTAGCCTATATTCTATCCTATCCTATCTTCTATCCTATCCTATCCTCTATCCTATCATATCCTCTATCATATCCTATCCTCTATCCTATCCTATCCTCTAACCTATCAAATCCCGTATCCTATCCTCTGTCCTATCCTATCCTCTATCCTATCCTATCCTCTATCCTATCCTATCCTCTATCCTATCCTATCCTCTATCCTATCCTATCCTCTATCCTATCAAATCCCCTATCCTATCCTCTATCCTATCCTATCCTCTATCCTATCCTATCCTCTATCCTATCAAATCCCCTATCCTATCATCTATCATATGCTATCCAGTATCCTATCCAATCCTCTACCCTATCATATCCTCTATCCTATCGTATCCTCTATCCAATCCTCTGCCCTATCCTATCCTCTATCCTATCCTATAATCTATCCTATCCTATCTTCTATCCTATCCTATCCTCTATCCTATCAAATCCCGTATCCTATCCTCTATCCTATCCTATCCTCTATCCTATCCTATCCTCTATCCTATCCTATCCTCTATCCTATCAAATCCCCTATCCTATCATCTATCATATCCTATCCTGTATCCTATCCAATCCTCTATCCTATCCTATCATCTATCCTCAATCCTATCCTTTCCTGTATCCTATCCTATCATCTATCCTCAATCCTATCCTTTCCTGTATCCTATCCAATCCTCTATCCTATCCTATCCTGTATCCTATCCTCTATCCTATCCTATTCTCTGTCCTATCCTATCCTCTATCCTATCCTATCCGCTATCCTATCCTATCCTCTATCCTATCCTATCCTCTATCCTATCAAATCCCCTATCCTATCCTCTATCCTATCCTATCCTCTATCCTATCCTATCCTCTATCCTATCAAATCCCCTATCCTATCCTATCCTCTATCCTATCCTATCCTCTATCCTATCCTATCCTCTATCCTATCCTATCCTCTATCCTCTATCCTATCCAATCCTCTATCCTATCCTATCCTCTACCCTATCATATCCTCTATCCTATAATATCCTCTATCCTATCCTATCCTCTATCCTATCCTATCCTCTACCCTATCATATCCTCTATCCTATCCTATCCTCTATCCAATCCTCTGTCCTATCCTATCCTCTATCCTATCCTATAATCTATCCTATCCTATCTTCTATCCTATCATATCCTCTATCCTATCAAATCCCGTATCCTATCCTCTGTCCTATCCTATCCTCTATCCTATCCTATCCTCTATCCTATCCTATCCTCTATCCTATCCTATCCTCTATCCTATCAAATCCCCTATCCTATCCTCTATCATATGCTATCCTGTATCCTATCCAATCCTCTACCCTATCATATCCTCTATCCTATCCTATCCTCTATCCAATCCTCTGCCCTATCCTATCCTCTATCCTATCCTATAATCTATCCTATCCTATCTTCTATCCTATCCTATCCTCTATCCTATCAAATCCCGTATCCTATCCTCTATCCTATCCTATCCTCTATCCTATCCTATCCTCTATCCTGTCCTATCCTCTATCCTATCAAATCCCCTATCCTATCATCTATCATATCCTATCCTGTATCCTATCCAATCCTCTATCCTATCCTATCATCTATCCTCAATCCTATCCTTTCCTGTATCCTATCCAATCCTCTATCCTATCCTGTCCTCTATCCTATCCTATCCTCTATCCTATCCTCTATCCTAGCCTATCCTCTTTCCTATCCTATCCAATCCCCTATCCTATGCTCTATCCTATCGTACCCTCTATAATATCGTATACTCTATGATATCCTATCCCCTATCCTATAATATCATCTACCCGTTCCAATTCTCTATCCTAACCTATTCTCTATCCTATCCTCTATCCTATCCTATCCTCTATCCTATCCTATCTTCTATCCTGTCCTATCCTCTATCCTATCAAATCCCCTATCCTATCCTCTATCCTATCCTATCCTGTATCCTATCCAATCCTCTATCCTATCCAATCCTCTATCCTATCCTATCCTCAATTCTATCCTCTATCCTATCCTATCCTCTATCCTATCCTATCCTCTATCCTATCCAAACCTCTATCCTATCCTATCCTCTATCCTATCCTGTCCTCTATCCTATCCTATCCTCTATCCTATCCTCTATCCTAGCCTATCCACTATCCTATCCTATCCAATCCCCTATCCTATGCTCTATCCTATCATACCCTCTATAATATCGTATACTCTATGATATCCTATCCCCAATCCTATAATATCATCTATCCGTTCCAATTCTCTATCCTAACCTATTCTCTATCCTATCTTCTATCCTATCCTATCCTCTATCCTATCAAATCCCCCATCCTATCCTCTATCCTATCCTATCCTGTATCCTATCCAATCCTCTATCCTATCCAATCCTCTATCCTATCCTATCCTCAATTCTATCCTCTATCCTATCCTATCCTCTATCCTATCCTATCCTCTATCCTATCCTATCCTCTATCCTATCCTATCCTCTATCCTATCCTATCCTCTATCCTATCCTATCCTCTATCCTATCCTATCTTCTATCCTATCCTATCCTCTATCCTATCAAATCCCCTATCCTATCAACTATCCTATCCTATCCTGTATCCTATCAAATCCTCTATCCTATCCTGTCCTCTATCCTATCCTTTCCTCTATCCTATCCTCTATCCTAGCCTATATTCTATCCTATCCTATCTTCTATCCTATCCTATCCTCTATCCCATCATATCCTCTATCATATCCTATCCTCTATCCTATCCTATCCTCTATCCTATCAAATCCCGTATCCTATCCTCTGTCCTATCCTATCCTCTATCCTATCCTATCCTCTATCCTATCCTATCCTCTATCCTATCCTATCCTCTATCCTATCCTATCCTCTATCCTATCAAATCCCCTATCCTATCATCTATCATATGCTATCCTGTATCCTATCCAATCCTCTACCCTATCATATCCTCTATCCTATCGTATCCTCTATCCAATCCTCTGCCCTATCCTATCCTCTATCCTATCCTATAATCTATCCTATCCTATCTTCTATCCTATCCTATCCTCTATCCTATCAAATCCCGTATCCTATCCTCTATCCTATCCTATCCTCTATCCTATCCTATCCTCTATCCTATCCTATCCTCTATCCTATCAAATCCCCTATCCTATCATCTATCATATCCTATCCTGTATCCTATCCAATCCTCTATCCTATCCTATCATCTATCCTCAATCCTATCCTTTCCTGTATCCTATCCTATCATCTATCCTCAATCCTATCCTTTCCTGTATCCTATCCAATCCTCTATCCTATCCTATCCTGTATCCTATCCTCTATCCTATCCTAGTCTCTGTCCTATCCTATCCTCTATCCTATCCTATCCTCTATCCTATCCTATCCTCTATCCTATCCTATCCTCTATCCTATCAAATCCCCTATCCTATCCTCTATCCTATCCTATCCTCTATCCTATCCTATCCTCTATCCTATCAAATCCCCTATCCTATCCTATCCTCTATCCTATCCTATCCTCTATCCTATCCTATCCTCTATCCTATCCTATCCTCTATCCTATCCTATCCTCTATCCTATCAAATCCCCTATCCTATCCTCTATCATATGCTATCCTGTATCCTATCCAATCCTCTACCCTATCATATCCTCTATCCTATCCTATCCTCTATCCAATCCTCTGCCCTATCCTATCCTCTATCCTATCCTATAATCTATCCTATCCTATCTTCTATCCTATCCTATCCTCTATCCTATCAAATCCCGTATCCTATCCTCTATCCTATCCTATCCTCTATCCTATCCTATCCTCTATCCTGTCCTATCCTCTATCCTATCAAATCCCCTATCCTATCATCTATCATATCCTATCCTGTATCCTATCCAATCCTCTATCCTATCCTATCATCTATCCTCAATCCTATCCTTTCCTGTATCCTATCCAATCCTCTATCCTATCCTGTCCTCTATCCTATCCTATCCTCTATCCTATCCTCTATCCTAGCCTATCCTCTTTCCTATCCTATCCAATCCCCTATCCTATGCTCTATCCTATCGTACCCTCTATAATATCGTATACTCTATGATATCCTATCCCCTATCCTATAATATCATCTACCCGTTCCAATTCTCTATCCTAACCTATTCTCTATCCTATCCTCTATCCTATCCTATCCTCTATCCTATCCTATCTTCTATCCTGTCCTATCCTCTATCCTATCAAATCCCCTATCCTATCCTCTATCCTATCCTATCCTGTATCCTATCCAATCCTCTATCCTATCCAATCCTCTATCCTATCCTATCCTCAATTCTATCCTCTATCCTATCCTATCCTCTATCCTATCCTATCCTCTATCCTATCCAAACCTCTATCCTATCCTATCCTCTATCCTATCCTGTCCTCTATCCTATCCTATCCTCTATCCTATCCTCTATCCTAGCCTATCCACTATCCTATCCTATCCAATCCCCTATCCTATGCTCTATCCTATCATACCCTCTATAATATCGTATACTCTATGATATCCTATCCCCAATCCTATAATATCATCTATCCGTTCCAATTCTCTATCCTAACCTATTCTCTATCCTATCTTCTATCCTATCCTATCCTCTATCCTATCAAATCCCCCATCCTATCCTCTATCCTATCCTATCCTGTATCCTATCCAATCCTCTATCCTATCCAATCCTCTATCCTATCCTATCCTCAATTCTATCCTCTATCCTATCCTATCCTCTATCCTATCCTATCCTCTATCCTATCCTATCCTCTATCCTATCCTATCCTCTATCCTATCCTATCCTCTATCCTATCCTATCCTCTATCCTATCCTATCTTCTATCCTATCCTATCCTCTATCCTATCAAATCCCCTATCCTATCAACTATCCTATCCTATCCTGTATCCTATCAAATCCTCTATCCTATCCTGTCCTCTATCCTATCCTTTCCTCTATCCTATCCTCTATCCTAGCCTATATTCTATCCTATCCTATCTTCTATCCTATCCTATCCTCTATCCCATCATATCCTCTATCATATCCTATCCTCTATCCTATCCTATCCTCTATCCTATCAAATCCCGTATCCTATCCTCTGTCCTATCCTATCCTCTATCCTATCCTATCCTCTATCCTATCCTATCCTCTATCCTATCCTATCCTCTATCCTATCCTATCCTCTATCCTATCAAATCCCCTATCCTATCATCTATCATATGCTATCCTGTATCCTATCCAATCCTCTACCCTATCATATCCTCTATCCTATCGTATCCTCTATCCAATCCTCTGCCCTATCCTATCCTCTATCCTATCCTATAATCTATCCTATCCTATCTTCTATCCTATCCTATCCTCTATCCTATCAAATCCCGTATCCTATCCTCTATCCTATCCTATCCTCTATCCTATCCTATCCTCTATCCTATCCTATCCTCTATCCTATCAAATCCCCTATCCTATCATCTATCATATCCTATCCTGTATCCTATCCAATCCTCTATCCTATCCTATCATCTATCCTCAATCCTATCCTTTCCTGTATCCTATCCTATCATCTATCCTCAATCCTATCCTTTCCTGTATCCTATCCAATCCTCTATCCTATCCTATCCTGTATCCTATCCTCTATCCTATCCTAGTCTCTGTCCTATCCTATCCTCTATCCTATCCTATCCTCTATCCTATCCTATCCTCTATCCTATCCTATCCTCTATCCTATCAAATCCCCTATCCTATCCTCTATCCTATCCTATCCTCTATCCTATCCTATCCTCTATCCTATCAAATCCCCTATCCTATCCTATCCTCTATCCTATCCTATCCTCTATCCTATCCTATCCTCTATCCTATCCTATCCTCTATCCTCTATCCTATCCAATCCTCTATCCTATCCTATCCTCTACCCTATCATATCCTCTATCCTATAATATCCTCTATCCTATCCTATCCTCTATCCTATCCTATCCTCTACCCTATCATATCCTCTATCCTATCCTATCCTCTATCCAATCCTCTGTCCTATCCTATCCTCTATCCTATCCTATAATCTATCCTATCCTATCTTCTATAATATCATATCCTCTATCCTATCAAATCCCGTATCCTATCCTCTGTCCTATCCTATCCTCTATCCTATCCTATCCTCTATCCTATCCTATCCTCTATCCTATCCTATCCTCTATCCTATCAAATCCCCTATCCTATCCTCTATCATATGCTATCCTGTATCCTATCCAATCCTCTACCCTATCATATCCTCTATCCTATCCTATCCTCTATCCAATCCTCTGCCCTATCCTATCCTCTATCCTATCCTATAATCTATCCTATCCTATCTTCTATCCTATCCTATCCTCTATCCTATCAAATCCCGTATCCTATCCTCTATCCTATCCTATCCTCTATCCTATCCTATCCTCTATCCTGTCCTATCCTCTATCCTATCAAATCCCCTATCCTATCATCTATCATATCCTATCCTGTATCCTATCCAATCCTCTATCCTATCCTATCATCTATCCTCAATCCTATCCTTTCCTGTATCCTATCCAATCCTCTATCCTATCCTGTCCTCTATCCTATCCTATCCTCTATCCTATCCTCTATCCTAGCCTATCCTCTATCCTATCCTATCCAATCCCCTATCCTATGCTCTATCCTATCGTACCCTCTATAATATCGTATACTCTATGATATCCTATCCCCTATCCTATAATATCATCTACCCGTTCCAATTCTCTATCCTAACCTATTCTCTATCCTATCCTCTATCCTATCCTATCCTCTATCCTATCCTATCTTCTATCCTGTCCTATCCTCTATCCTATCAAATCCCCTATCCTATCCTCTATCCTATCCTATCCTGTATCCTATCCAATCCTCTATCCTATCCAATCCTCTATCCTATCCTATCCTCAATTCTATCCTCTATCCTATCCTATCCTCTATCCTATCCTATCCTCTATCCTATCCTATCCTCTATCCTATCAAATCCCCTATCCTATCATCTATCATATCCTATCCTGTATCCTATCCAATCCTCTATCCTATCCTATCATCTATCCTCAATCCTATCCTTTCCTGTATCCTATCCAATCCTCTATCCTATCCTATCCTCTATCCTATCCTGTCCTCTATCCTATCCTATCCTCTATCCTATCCTCTATCATAGCCTATCCTCTATCCTATCCTATCCAATCCCCTATCCTCTGCTCTATCCTATCATACCCTCTATAATATCGGATACTCTATGATATCCTATCCCCTATCCTATAGTATCATCTACCCGTTCCAATTCTCTATCCTAACCTATTCTCTATCCTATCCTCTATCCTATCCTATCCTCTATCCTATCCTATCTTCTATCCTATCCTATCCTCTATCCTATCAAATCCCCTATCCTATCCTCTATCCTATCCTATCCTGTATCCTATCCTATCCTCTATCCTATCCTATCCTCTATCCTATCCTGTCCTCTATCCTATCCTATCCTCTATCCTATCCTCTATCCTAGCCTATCCTCTATCCTATCCTATCCAATCCCCTATCCTATGCTCTATCCTGTCATACCCTCTATAATATCGTATACTCTATGATATCCTATCCCCTATCCTATAATATCATCTATCCGTTCCAATTCTCTATCCTAACCTATTCTCTATCCTATCCTCTATCCTATCCTATCCTCTATCCTATCATATCTTCTATCCTATCCTATCCTCTATCCTATCAAATCCCCTATCCTATCCTCTATCCTATCCTATCCTGTATCCTATCAAATCCTCTATCCTATCCTGTCCTCTATCCTATCCTTTCCTCTATCCTATCCTCTATCCTAGCCTATATTCTATCCTATCTTCTATCCTATCCTATCCTCTATCCTATCATATCCTCTATCATATCCTATCTTCTATCCTATCCTATCCTCTATCCTATCAAATCCCCTATCCTATCCTCTATCCTATCCTATCCTGTATCCTATCCAATCCTCTATCCTATCCAATCCTCTATCCTATCCTATCCTCAATTCTATCCTCTATCGTATCCTATCCTCTATCCTATCCTATCCTCTATCCTATCCTATCCTCTATCCTATCCTATCCTCTATCCTATCCTATCCTCTATCCTATCCTATCCTCTATCCTATCCTATCTTCTATCCTATCCTATCCTCTATCCTATCATATCCTCTATCATATCCTATCCTCTATCCTATCCTATCCTCTATCCTCTCCTCTATCCTATCCTATCCTCTATCCTATCCTATCCTCTATCCTATCCTGTCCTCTATCCTATCCTATCCTCTATCCTATCCTCTATCCTATCCTCTATCCTAGCCTATCCTCTATCCTATCCTATCCAATCCCCTATCCTATGCTCTATCCTGTCATACCCTCTATAATATCGTATACTCTATGATATCCAATCCCCTATCCTATAATATCATCTATCCGTTCCAATTCTCTATCCGTTCCAATTCTCTATCCTAACCTATTCTCTATCCTATCCTCTATCCTATCCTATCCTCTATCCTATCATATCTTCTATCCTATCCTATCCTCTATCCTATCAAATCCCCTATCCTATCCTCTATCCTATCCTATCCTGTATCCTATCAAATCCTCTATCCTATCCTGTCCTCTATCCTTTCCTTTCCTCTATCCTATCCTCTATCCTAGCCTATATTCTATCCTATCCTATCTTCTATCCTATCCTATCCTCTATCCTATCATATCCTCTATCATATCCTATCCTCTATCCTATCCTATCCTCTATCCTATCCTCTATCCTATCCTATCCTCTATCCTATCCTATCCTCTATCCTTTCCTTTCCTCTATCCTATCCTCTATCCTAGCCTATATTCTATCCTATCCTATCTTCTATCCTATCCTATCCTCTATCCTATCATATCCTCTATCATATCCTATCCTCTATCCTATCCTATACTCTATCCTATCCTCTATCCTATCCTATCCTCTATCCTATCCTATCCTCTATCCTATCCTATCTTCTATCCTATCCTATCCTCTATCCTATCAAATCCCCTATCCTAGCCTCTATCCTATCCTATCCTCTATCCTATCCTATCCTCTATCCTATCAAATCCCCTATCCTATCAAATCCTCTATCCTATCCTCTATCCTATCCTATCCTCTATCCTATCCTATCTTCTATCCTATCCTATCCTCTATCGTATCAAATCCCCTATCCTATCCTCTATCCTATCCTATCCTATCCTATCATCTATCCTATCCTATACTCTATCCTATCCTATCCTCTATCCTATCCTATCCTATCCTCTATCCTATCCAATCCTCTATCCTATCCTATCATCTATCCTCAATCCTATCCTTTCCTGTATCCTATCCAATCCTCTATCCTATCCTGTCATCTATCCTATCCTATCCTCTATCCCATCCTATCCTCTATCCTATCCTATCGTCTATCCTATCCTCGATCCTATCCTATCCTCTATCCTATCCTATCTTCTATCCTTTCTTATCCTCTATCCTATCAAATCCCCTATCCTATCCTCTATCATATCCTATCGTGTATCCTATCCAATCCTCTATCCTATCCTATCATCTATCCTCAATCCTATCCTTTCCTGTATCCGATCCAATCCTCTATCCTATCCTATCCTCTATCCTATCCTCTATCCTATCCTCTATCCTAGCCTATCCTCTATCCTATCCTATCCAATCCCCTATCCTATGCTCTATCCTGTCATACCCTCTATAATATCGTATACTCTATGATATCCTATCCCCTATCCTATAATATCATCTATCCGTTCCAATTCTCTATCCGTTCCAATTCTCTATCCTAACCTATTCTCTATCCTATCCTCTATCCTATCCTATCCTCTATCCTATCATATCTTCTATCCTATCCTATCCTCTATCCTATCAAATCCCCTATCCTATCCTCTATCCTATCCTATCCTGTATCCTATCAAATCCTCTATCCTATCCTGTCCTCTATCCTTTCCTTTCCTCTATCCTATCCTCTATCCTAGCCTATATTCTATCCTATCCTATCTTCTATCCTATCCTATCCTCTATCCTATCATATCCTCTATCATATCCTATCCTCTATCCTATCCTATCCTCTATCCTATCCTCTATCCTATCCTATCCTCTATCCTATCCTATCCTCTATCCTATCCTATCCTCTATCCTATCCTATCCTCTATCCTATCCTATCCTCTATCCTATCCTATCCTCTATCCTATCCTATCCTCTATCCTATCCTATCCTCTATCCTATCGTATCCTCTATCCTATCCGATCCTCTATCCTATCCTATCCTCTATAATATCGTATCCTCTATCATATCCTATCGTCTTTCCTATAATATCATCTATCCTATCCTATTCTCTATCCAATCCTATCCTATCCTCTATCCTATCCTATCCTCTATTCTATCCTATCCTCTATCCTATCCTATCCTCTATCCTATCCTGTCCTCTATCGTCTCCTATCCTATATGCTATCCTATCCTCTATCCTATCCAATCCTCTATCGTATAATCTATCCTCAATCCTATCCTCTATCCTATCCAATCCTGTATCCTATACTCTATCCTATCCTATCCTCTATCCTATCCTATCCTCTATCCTATCCTATCCTCTATCTTATCCTATCCTCTATCCTATCCTATCCTCTATCCTATCCTATCCTCTATCCTATCCGATCCTCTATCCTATCCTATCCTCTATCCTATCCTATCATCTATCCTATCCTATCCTCTATCCTATCCAATCCCCTATACAATCCTCTATCCTATCCTATCCTCAACCCTATCCTATCCGCTATCCTATGCTATCATCTATCGTCTCCTATACACTATGCTATCCTATCCTCTATCCTATCCTATTCTCTAACCTATCCTATGCTCTATCCTATCCAATTCTATATCCTATACTCTATCCTATCCTATCCTCTATCCTATCCTATCCTATCCTCTATCCGATCCTATCCTCTATCCTATCATATCCTCTATCCTATCCGATCCTCTATCCTATCCTATCCTCTATCCTATCCTATCCTCTATCCTATCCTATCATCTATCGTATCCTATCATCTATCCTATCCTATCCTCTATCCTATCCTATCCTCTATCCTATCCTATACTCTATCCTATCCAATCCTCTATTCAATCCTCTACCCTATCCTATCCTCTATCCTATCCTATCCTCTATCCTATCCTATCCTCTATCCTATCCTATCCTCTATCCTATCCTATCCTCTATCCTAACCTATCTTCTATCCTATCCTATCCTCTACCCTATGAAATCCTATATCCTATACTCAATCGTATCCTATCCTATATCCTATCCTATCCTATCCTATCCTCTATACTATCCTATCCTCTATCCTATCCTATCCTCTATCCTATCCTATCCTCTATCCTATCCTATCCTCTATCCTATCCTATCCTCTATCTTATCCTATCCTCTATCCTATCCTATCCTCTATCCTATCCTATCCTCAATTCTATCCTCTATCCTATCCTATCCTCTATCCTATCCTATCCTCTATCCTATCCTCTATCCTATCCTATCCTCTATCCTATCCTATCCTCTATCCTATCCTATCCTCTATCCTATCCTATCCTCTATCCTATCCTATCCTCTATCCTATCCTATCCTCTACCCTATCCTATCCTCTATCCTATCCTATCCTCTATCCTATCCTATCCTCTATCCTATCCTATCCTCTATCCTATCCTATCCTCTATCCTATCCTATCCTCTATCCTATCCTATCCTCTATCCTATCCTATCCTCTATCCTATCCTATCCTCTATCCTATCCTATCCTCTATCCTATCCTATCCTCTATCCTATCCTATCCTCTATCCTATCCTATCCTCTATCCTTTCCTATCCTCTATCCTCTATCCGATCGTATCCTCTATCCTATCCTATCCTCTATCCTATCCGATCCTCTATCCTATCCTATCCTCTATAATATCGTATCCTCTATCATATCCTATCGTCTTTCCTATAATATCATCTATCCTATCCTATTCTCTATCCAATCCTATCCTATCCTCTATCCTATCCTATCCTCTATTCTATCCTATCCTCTATCCTATCCTATCCTCTATCCTATCCTGTCCTCTATCGTCTCCTATCCTATATGCTATCCTATCCTCTATCCTATCCAATCCTCTATCGTATAATCTATCCTCAATCCTATCCTCTATCCTATCCAATCCTGTATCCTATACTCTATCCTATCCTATCCTCTATCCTATCATATCCTCTATCCTATCCTATCCTCTATCTTATCCTATCCTCTATCCTATCCTATCCTCTATCCTATCCGATCCTCTATCCTATCCTATCCTCTATCCTATCCTATCATCTATCCTATCCTATCCTCTATCCTATCCAATCCCCTATACAATCCTCTATCCTATCCTATCCTCAACCCTATCCTATCCGCTATCCTATGCTATCATCTATCGTCTCCTATACACTATGCTATCCTATCCTCTATCCTATCCTATTCTCTAACCTATCATATGCTCTATCCTATCCAATTCTATATCCTATACTCTATCCTATCCTATCCTCTATCCTATCCTATCCTATCCTCTATCCGATCCTATCCTGTATCCTATCATATCCTCTATCCTATCCGATCCTCTATCCTATCCTATCCTCTATCCTATCCTATCCTCTATCCTATCCTATCATCTATCGTATCCTATCCTCTATCCTATCCTATCCTCTATCCTATCCTATCCTCTATCCTATCCTATACTCTATCCTATCCAATCCCCTATTCAATCCTCTACCCTATCCTATCCTCTATCCTATCCTATCCTCTATCCTATCCTATCCTCTATCCTATCCTATCCTCTATCCTATCCTATCCTCTATCCTAACCTATCTTCTATCCTATCCTATCCTCTACCCTATGAAATCCCCTATCCTATCCTCTGTCCTATCCTATCCTCTACCCTATCCTATCCTGCATCCAATCCTATCCTCAATCCTATGCAATCCTCTATCCTATCCTATCCTTTATCCTATCCTATCCTCAATGCTATCCTATCCACTATGCTATCCTATTCCCTATCCTATCCAATCCCCTATCCTATCCTCTATCCTATGCTATCCTCTATCCTATCCTATCCTCTATCCTATCCAATCCCCTATCCTATCCTATATTCGATCCTCTCCACTATAATATCGTATCCTCTACCCTATCCTGTGCTCTATCCTATAATATCTTCCATCCTATCCTATACTATGTCCTACAGGATCCTCTATCCTATACAATCCTCTATCCTATCCTATGCTCTATAATATCGTATCCTCTATCATATCCTATCGTCTTTGCTATCCTATACTCTATCGTATCCTATCCTCTATCCTATCCTATCATCTATCCTATACTATCCTCTATCCTATATCCTATCCTATCCTATCCTATCCACTATCCTATCCTATCCTCTATCCTATCCTATCCTCTATCCTATCCTATCCTCTATCCTATCCTCTATCCTATCCTATCCTCTATCCTATCCTATCATCTATCCTATACTATCCTCTATCCTATATCCTATCCTATCCTATCCTATCCTCTATCCTATCCTATCCTCTATCCTATCCAATCCTATATCCTATACTCAATCGTATCCTATACTATATCCTATCCTATCCTATCCTATCCTCTATCCTATCCTATCCTCTATGCTATCCTATCCTCTATCCTATCCTGTCCTCTATCCTATCCTATCCTCTATCCTATCCTCTCCTCTATCCTATCCGATCCTCTATCCTGTCCTATCCTTTATAATATCGTATCCTCTATCATATCCTATCGTCTTTCCTATAATATCATCTATCCTATCCTATTCTCTATCCAATGCTATGCTATCCTCTATCATATCCTATCCTCTATCCTATCCTATCCTCTATCCTATCCTATCCTCTATCCTATCCTATCCTATCCTCTATTCGATCCTATTCTCTATCCTATCCTCTCCTCTATCCTATCCGATCCTCTATCCTGTCCTATCCTTTATAATATCGCATCCTCTATCATATCCTATCGTCTTTCCTATAATATCATCTATCCTATCCTAGTCTCTATCCAATGCTATCCTGTCCTCTATCATATCCTATCCTCTATGCTATCCTATCCTCTATCCTATCCTATCCTCTATCCTATCCTATCCTCTATCCTATCCTATCCTCTATCCTATCCTATCCTCTATCCTATCCTATCCTATCCTATCCTCTATTCTATCCTATCCTCTATCCTATCCTATCCTCTATCCTATCCGATCCTCTATCCTGTCCTATCCTTTATAATATCGTATCCTCTATCATATCCTATCGTCTTTCCTATAATATCATCTATCCTATCCTATTCTCTATCCAATGCTATCCTATCCTCTATCATATCCTATCCTCTATCCTATCCTATCCTCTATCCTATCCTATCCTCTATCCTATCCTATCCTCTATCCTATCCTATCCTCTATCCTATCCAATCCCCTATCCTATCCTATATTCGATCCTCTCCACTATAATATCGTATCCTCTACCCTATCCTGTGCTCTATCCTATAATATCTTCCATCCTATCCAATACTATATCCTACCCTATCCTCTATCGTATCCTATCCTCTATCCTACCCTATCCTCTATACTATCCTATCCTCTATCCTATCCTATCCTCTAACCTATCCTATCCTCTATCCTATCCTATCCTCTATCCTATCCTATCCTCTATCCTATCCTATCCTCTATCCTATCCTATCCTCTATCCTATCCTATCCTCTATCCTATTCTATCAACTATCCTATCCAATCCCCTATCCTATCGACTATACTATCCTATCAACTATCCTATCCTATCCTCTATCCTATCCAATCCCCTATCCTATACTATATTCGATCCTCTCCACTATAATATCGTATCCTCTACCCTATCCTGTGCTCTATCCTATAATATCTTCCATCCTATCCTATACTATGTCCTACAGGATCCTCTATCCTATACAATCCTCTATCCTATCCTATGCTCTATAATATCGTATCCTCTATCATATCCTATCGTCTTTCCTATAATATCATCTATCCTATCCTATTCTCTATCCAATCCTAACCTATCCTCTATCCTATCCTATCCTCTATCCTATCCTATCCTCTAACCTATCCTATCCTCTATCCTATCCTATCCTCTATCCTATCCAATCCCCTATCCTATCCTATATTCGATCCTCTCCACTATAATATCGTATCCTCTACCCTATCCTGTGCTCTATCCTATAATATCTTCCATCCTATCCAATACTATATCCTACCCTATCCTCTATTGTATCCTATCCTCTATCCTACCCTATCCTCTATACTATCCTATCCTCTATCCTATCCTATCCTCTAACCTATCCTATCCTCTATCCTATCCTATCCTCTATCCTATCCTATCCTCTATCCTATCCTATCCTCTATCCTATCCTATCCTCTATCCTATTCTATCAACTATCCTATCCAATCCCCTATCCTATCGACTATACTATCCTATCAACTATCCTATCCTATCCTCTATCCTATCCAATCCCCTATCCTATACTATATTCGATCCTCTCCACTATAATATCGTATCCTCTACCCTATCCTGTGCTCTATCCTATAATATCTTCCATCCTATCCTATACTATGTCCTACAGGATCCTCTATCCTATACAATCCTCTATCCTATCCTATGCTCTATAATATCGTATCCTCTATCATATCCTATCGTCTTTCCTATAATATCATCTATCCTATCCTATTCTCTATCCAATCCTAACCTATCCTCTATCCTATCCTATCCTCTATCCTATCCTATCCTCTAACCTATCCTATCCTCTATCCTATCCTATCCTCTAGCCTATCCTATCCTCTATCCTATCCTATCCTCTATCCTATCCTATCCTCTATCCTATCCTATCCTCTATCCTATCCGATCCTCTATCCTATCCTATCCTCTATCCTATTCTATCAACTATCCTATCCAATCCCCTATCCTATCGTCTAACCTATCCTATCCTCAACCCTATCCTATCCGCTATCCTATCCTATCATCTATCGTCTCCTATCCACTGTGCTATCCTATCCTCTATCCTACCCTATCCTCTATCCTATCCTATCCTCTATCCTATCCTATCCTCTATCCTATCCAATCCTATATCCTATACTCAATCGTATCCTATCCTATATCCTATCCTATCCTATCCTATCCTCTATCCTATCCTATCCTCTATCCTATCCTATCCTCTATCCTATCCTATCCTCTATACTATCCTATCCTCTATCCTATCCTATCCTCTATCCTATTCTATCAACTATCCTATCCAATCCCCTATCCTATCGACTATACTATCCTATCAACTATCCTATCCTATCCTCTATCCTATCCAATCCCCTATCCTATACTATATTCGATCCTCTCCACTATAATATCGTATCCTCTACCCTATCCTGTGCTCTATCCTATAATATCTTCCATCCTATCCTATACTATGTCCTACAGGATCCTCTATCCTATACAATCCTCTATCCTATCCTATGCTCTATAATATCGTATCCTCTATCATATCCTATCGTCTTTCCTATAATATCATCTATCCTATCCTATTCTCTATCCAATCCTAACCTATCCTCTATCCTATCCTATCCTCTATCCTATCCTATCCTCTAACCTATCCTATCCTCTATCCTATCCTATCCTCTATCCTATCCAATCCCCTATCCTATCCTATATTCGATCCTCTCCACTATAATATCGTATCCTCTACCCTATCCTGTGCTCTATCCTATAATATCTTCCATCCTATCCAATACTATATCCTACCCTATCCTCTATTGTATCCTATCCTCTATCCTACCCTATCCTCTATACTATCCTATCCTCTATCCTATCCTATCCTCTAACCTATCCTATCCTCTATCCTATCCTATCCTCTATCCTATCCTATCCTCTATCCTATCCTATCCTCTATCCTATCCTATCCTCTATCCTATCCTATCCTCTATCCTATCCTATCCTCTATCCTATTCTATCAACTATCCTATCCAATCCCCTATCCTATCGACTATACTATCCTATCAACTATCCTATCCTATCCTCTATCCTATCCAATCCCCTATCCTATACTATATTCGATCCTCTCCACTATAATATCGTATCCTCTACCCTATCCTGTGCTCTATCCTATAATATCTTCCATCCTATCCTATACTATGTCCTACAGGATCCTCTATCCTATACAATCCTCTATCCTATCCTATGCTCTATAATATCGTATCCTCTATCATATCCTATCGTCTTTCCTATAATATCATCTATCCTATCCTATTCTCTATCCAATCCTAACCTATCATCTATCCTATCCTATCCTCTATCCTATCCTATCCTCTAACCTATCCTATCCTCTATCCTATCCTATCCTCTAGCCTATCCTATCCTCTATCCTATCCTATCCTCTATCCTATCCTATCCTCTATCCTATCCTATCCTCTATCCTATCCGATCCTCTATCCTATCCTATCCTCTATCCTATTCTATCAACTATCCTATCCAATCCCCTATCCTATCGTCTAACCTATCCTATCCTCAACCCTATCCTATCCGCTATCCTATCCTATCATCTATCGTCTCCTATCCACTGTGCTATCCTATCCTCTATCCTACCCTATCCTCTATCCTATCCTATCCTCTATCCTATCCTATCCTCTATCCTATCCAATCCTATATCCTATACTCTATCCTATCCTATCCTCTATCCTATCCTATCCTCTATCCTATCCTATCCTCTATCCTATCCTATCCTCTATCCTATCCTATCCTCTATCCTATCCTATCCTCTATCCTATCCTATCCTCTATCCTATCCTATCCTCTATCCTATCCTATCCTCTATCCTATCCTATCCTCTATCCTATCCTATCCTCTATCCTATCCTATCCTCTATCCTATCCTATCCTCTATCCTATCCTATCCTCTATCCTATCCTATCCTCTATCCTATCCGATCCTCTATCCTATCCTATCCTCTATAATATCGTATCCTCTATCATATCCTATCGTCTTTCCTATAATATCATCTATCCTATCCTATTCTCTATCCAATCCTATCCTATCCTCTATCCTATCCTATCCTCTATTCTATCCTATCCTCTATCCTATCCTATCCTCTATCCTATCCTGTCCTCTATCGTCTCCTATCCTATATGCTATCCTATCCTCTATCCTATCCAATCCTCTATCGTATAATCTATCCTCAATCCTATCCTCTATCCTATCCAATCCTGTATCCTATACTCTATCCTATCCTATCCTCTATCCTATCCTATCCTCTATCCTATCCTATCCTCTATCTTATCCTATCCTCTATCCTATCCTATCCTCTATCCTATCCTATCCTCTATCCTATCCGATCCTCTATCCTATCCTATCCTCTATCCTATCCTATCATCTATCCTATCCTATCCTCTATCCTATCCAATCCCCTATACAATCCTCTATCCTATCCTATCCTCAACCCTATCCTATCCGCTATCCTATGCTATCATCTATCGTCTCCTATACACTATGCTATCCTATCCTCTATCCTATCCTATTCTCTAACCTATCCTATGCTCTATCCTATCCAATTCTATATCCTATACTCTATCCTATCCTATCCTCTATCCTATCCTATCCTATCCTCTATCCGATCCTATCCTCTATCCTATCATATCCTCTATCCTATCCGATCCTCTATCCTATCCTATCCTCTATCCTATCCTATCCTCTATCCTATCGTATCATCTATCGTATCCTATCCTCTATCCTATCCTATCCTCTATCCTATCCTATCCTCTATCCTATCCTATACTCTATCCTATCCAATCCCCTATTCAATCCTCTACCCTATCCTATCCTCTATCCTATCCTATCCTCTATCCTATCCTATCCTCTATCCTATCCTATCCTCTATCCTATCCTATCCTCTATCCTAACCTATCTTCTATCCTATCCTATCCTCTACCCTATGAAATCCCCTATCCTATCCTCTGTCCTATCCTATCCTCTACCCTATCCTATCCTGCATCCAATCCTATCCTCAATCCTATGCAATCCTCTATCCTATCCTATCCTTTATCCTATCCTATCCTCAATGCTATCCTATCCACTATGCTATCCTATTCCCTATCCTATCCAATCCCCTATCCTATCCTCTATCCTATGCTATCCTCTATCCTATCCTATCCTCTATCCTATCCAATCCCCTATCCTATCCTATATTCGATCCTCTCCACTATAATATCGTATCCTCTACCCTATCCTGTGCTCTATCCTATAATATCTTCCATCCTATCCTATACTATGTCCTACAGGATCCTCTATCCTATACAATCCTCTATCCTATCCTATGCTCTATAATATCGTATCCTCTATCATATCCTATCATCTATCCTATACTATCCTCTATCCTATATCCTATCCTATCCTATCCTATCCACTATCCTATCCTATCCTCTATCCTATCCTATCCTCTATCCTATCCTATCCTCTATCCTATCCTATCCTATCCTCTATTCGATCCTATTCTCTATCCTATCCTATCCTCTAACCTATCCTATCCTCTATCCTATCCTATCCTCTAGCCTATCCTATCCTCTATCCTATCCTATCCTCTATCCTATCCTATCCTCTATCCTATCCTATCCTCTATCCTATCCGATCCTCTATCCTATCCTATCCTCTATCCTATTCTATCAACTATCCTATCCAATCCCCTATCCTATCGTCTAACCTATCCTATCCTCAACCCTATCCTATCCGCTATCCTATCCTATCATCTATCGTCTCCTATCCACTGTGCTATCCTATCCTCTATCCTACCCTATCCTCTATCCTATCCTATCCTCTATCCTATCCTATCCTCTATCCTATCCTCTATCCTATCCAATCCTATATCCTATACTCAATCGTATCCTATCCTATATCCTATCCTATCCTATCCTATCCTCTATCCTATCCTATCCTCTATCCTATCCTATCCTCTATCCTATCCTATCCTCTATCCTATCCTATCCTCTATCCTATCCTATCCTCTATACTATCCTATCCTCTATCCTATCCTATCCTCTATCCTACCCTATCCTCTATCCTATCCTATCCTCTATCCTATCCTATCCTCTATCCTATCCTATCCTAACCTCTATCCTATCCTATCCTCTATCCTATCCTATCCTCTATCCTAACCTATCCTCTATCCTATCCTATCCTCTATCCTATCCGATCCTCTATCCTATCCTATCCTCTATCCTATCCAATCCAATATCCGATCCTCTAACCTATCCTATCCTCAAACCTATCCTATCCGCTATCCTATCCTATCATCTATCGTCTCCTATCCACTGTGCTATCCTATCCTCTATCCTACCCTATCCTCTATCCTATCCTATCCTCTATCCTATCCTATCCTCTATCCTATCCAATCCTATATCCTATACTCAATCGTATCCTATCCTATATCCTATCCTATCCTATCCTATCCTCTATACTATCCTATCCTCTATCCTATCCTATCCTCTATCCTATCCTATCCTCTATCCTATCCTATCCTCTATCCTATCCTATCCTCTATCTTATCCTATCCTCTATCCTATCCTATCCTCTATCCTATCCTATCCTCTATCCTATCCTATCCTCTATCCTATACTATCAACTATCCTATCCAATCCCCTATCCTATCGTCTATCCTATCCTATCAACTATCCTATCCTATCCTCTATCCTATCCAATCCCCTATCCTATACTATATTCGATCCTCTCCACTATAATATCGTATCCTCTACCCTATCCTGTGCTCTATCCTATAATATCTTCCATCCTATCCTATAATATGTCCTACCCTATCCTCTATCCTATACAATCCTCTAGCCTATCCTATCCTCTATCGTCTCCTGTCCTCTATCCTGTCCAATCTCCTATCGTATTCTCTATCCAATCCTATCCTCTATCCTATCCAATCCTATATCCTATACTCAATCGTATCCTATCCTATATCCTATCCTATCCTATCCTATCCTCTATCCTATCCTATCCTATCCTCTATCCTATCCTAACCTCTATCCTATCCTCTATCCTATCCTATCCTCTATCCTATCCTATCCTGTATCCTATCCTATCCCCTATCGTCTCCTATCCTCTTTGCTATCCTATACTCTATCGTATCCTATCCTCTATCCTATCAAATCCCCTATCCTATCCTCTATCCTAGCCTATCCACTATCCTATTCTATCCAATCCCCTATCCTATGCTCTATCCTATCATACCCTCTATAATATCGTATACTCTATGATATCCTATCCCCAATCCTATAATATCATCTATCCGTTCCAATTCTCTATCCTAACCTATTATCTATCCTATCCTCTATCCTATCCTATCCTCAATTCTATCCTCTATCCTATCCTATCCTCTATCCTATCCTATCCTCTATCCTATCCTCTATCCTATCCTATCCTCTATCCTATCCTATCCTCTATCCTATCCTATCCTCTATCCTATCCTATCCTCTATCCTATCCTATCCTCTATCCTATCCTATCCTCTACCCTATCCTATCCTCTATCCTATCCTATCCTCTATCCTATCCTATCCTCTATCCTATCCTATCCTCTATCCTATCCTATCCTCTATCCTATCCTATCCTCTATCCTATCCTATCCTCTATCCTATCCTATCCTCTATCCTATCCTATCCTCTATCCTATCCTATCCTCTATCCTATCCTATCCTCTATCCTATCCTATCCTCTATCCTATCCTATCCTCTATCCTATCCTATCCTCTATCCTCTATCCGATCGTATCCTCTATCCTATCCTATCCTCTATCCTATCCGATCCTCTATCCTATCCTATCCTCTATAATATCGTATCCTCTATCATATCCTATCGTCTTTCCTATAATATCATCTATCCTATCCTATTCTCTATCCAATCCTATCCTATCCTCTATCCTATCCTATCCTCTATTCTATCCTATCCTCTATCCTATCCTATCCTCTATCCTATCCTGTCCTCTATCGTCTCCTATCCTATATGCTATCCTATCCTCTATCCTATCCAATCCTCTATCGTATAATCTATCCTCAATCCTATCCTCTATCCTATCCAATCCTGTATCCTATACTCTATCCTATCCTATCCTCTATCCTATCATATCCTCTATCCTATCCTATCCTCTATCTTATCCTATCCTCTATCCTATCCTATCCTCTATCCTATCCGATCCTCTATCCTATCCTATCCTCTATCCTATCCTATCATCTATCCTATCCTATCCTCTATCCTATCCAATCCCCTATACAATCCTCTATCCTATCCTATCCTCAACCCTATCCTATCCGCTATCCTATGCTATCATCTATCGTCTCCTATACACTATGCTATCCTATCCTCTATCCTATCCTATTCTCTAACCTATCCTATGCTCTATTGTATCCAATTCTATATCCTATACTCTATCCTATCCTATCCTCTATCCTATCCTATCCTATCCTCTATCCGATCCTATCCTGTATCCTATCATATCCTCTATCCTATCCGATCCTCTATCCTATCCTATCCTCTATCGTATCCTATCCTCTATCCTATCCTATTATCTATCGTATCCTATCCTCTATCCTATCCTATCCTCTATCCTATCCTATCCTCTATCCTATCCTATACTCTATCCTATCCAATCCCCTATTGAATCCTCTACCCTATCCTATCCTCTATCCTATCCTATCCTCTATCCTATCCTATCCTCTATCCTATCCTATCCTCTATCCTATCCTATCCTCTATCCTAACCTATCTTCTATCCTATCCTATCCTCTACCCTATGAAATCCCCTATCCTATCCTCTGTCCTATCCTATCCTCTACCCTATCCTATCCTGCATCCAATCCTATCCTCAATCCTATGCAATCCTCTATCCTATCCTATCCTTTATCCTATCCTATCCTCAATGCTATCCTATCCACTATGCTATCCTATTCCCTATCCTATCCAATCCCCTATCCTATCCTCTATCCTATGCTATCCTCTATCCTATCCTATCCTCTATCCTATCCAATCCCCTATCCTATCCTATATTCGATCCTCTCCACTATAATATCGTATCCTCTACCCTATCCTGTGCTCTATCCTATAATATCTTCCATCCTATCCTATACTATGTCCTACAGGATCCTCTATCCTATACAATCCTCTATCCTATCCTATGCTCTATAATATCGTATCCTCTATCATATCCTATCGTCTTTGCTATCCTATACTCTATCGTATCCTATCCTCTATCCTATCCTATCATCTATCCTATACTATCCTCTATCCTATATGCTATCCTATCCTATCCTATCCACTATCCTATCCTATCCTCTATCCTATCCTATCCTCTATCCTATCCTATCCTCTATCCTATCCTCTATCCTATCCTATCCTCTATCCTATCCTATCATCTATCCTATACTATCCTCTATCCTATATCCTATCCTATCCTATCCTATCCTCTATCCTATCCTATCCTCTATCCTATCCAATCCTATATCCTATACTCAATCGTATCCTATACTATATCCTATCCTATCCTATCCTATCCTATCCTCTATCCTATCCTATCCTCTATCCTATCCTATCCTCTATCCTATCCTATCCTCTATCCTATCCTATCCTCTATCCTATCCTCTCCTCTATCCTATCCGATCCTCTATCCTGTCCTATCCTTTATAATATCGTATCCTCTATCATATCCTATCGTCTTTCCTATAATATCATCTATCCTATCCTATTCTCTATCCAATGCTATACTATCCTCTATCATATCCTATCCTCTATCCTATCCTATCCTCTATCCTATCCTATCCTCTATCCTATCCTATCCTATCCTCTATTCGATCCTATTCTCTATCCTATCCTCTCCTCTATCCTATCCGATCCTCTATCCTGTCCTATCCTTTATAATATCGCATCCTCTATCATATCCTATCGTCTTTCCTATAATATCATCTATCCTATCCTAGTCTCTATCCAATGCTATCCTGTCCTCTATCATATCCTATCCTCTATGCTATCCTATCCTCTATCCTATCCTATCCTCTATCCTATCCTATCCTCTATCCTATCCTATCCTCTATCCTATCCTATCCTATCCTATCCTCTATTCTATCCTATCCTCTATCCTATCCTATCCTCTATCCTATCCGATCCTCTATCCTGTCCTATCCTTTATAATATCGTATCCTCTATCATATCCTATCGTCTTTCCTATAATATCATCTATCCTATCCTATTCTCTATCCAATGCTATCCTATCCTCTATCATATCCTATCCTCTATCCTATCCTATCCTCTATCCTATCCTATCCTCTATCCTATCCTATCCTCTATCCTATCCTATCCTCTATCCTATCCAATCCCCTATCCTATCCTATATTCGATCCTCTCCACTATAATATCGTATCCTCTACCCTATCCTGTGCTCTATCCTATAATATCTTCCATCCTATCCAATACTATATCCTACCCTATCCTCTATCGTATCCTATCCTCTATCCTACCCTATCCACTATACTATCCTATGCTCTATCCTATCCTATCCTCTAACCTATCCTATCCTCTATCCTATCCTATCCTCTATCCTATCCTATCCTCTATCCTATCCTATCCTCTATCCTATCCTATCCTCTATCCTATCCTATCCTCTATCCTATTCTATCAACTATCCTATCCAATCCCCTATCCTATCGACTATACTATCCTATCAACTATCCTATCCTATCCTCTATCCTATCCAATCCCCTATCCTATACTATATTCGATCCTCTCCACTATAATATCGTATCCTCTACCCTATCCTGTGCTCTATCCTATAATATCTTCCATCCTATCCTATACTATGTCCTACAGGATCCTCTATCCTATACAATCCTCTATCCTATCCTATGCTCTATAATATCGTATCCTCTATCATATCCTATCGTCTTTCCTATAATATCATCTATCCTATCCTATTCTCTATCCAATCCTAACCTATCCTCTATCCTATCCTATCCTCTATCCTATCCTATCCTCTAACCTATCCTATCCTCTATCCTATCCTATCCTCTATCCTATCCAATCCCCTATCCTATCCTATATTCGATCCTCTCCACTATAATATCGTATCCTCTACCCTATCCTGTGCTCTATCCTATAATATCTTCCATCCTATCCAATACTATATCCTACCCTATCCTCTATTGTATCCTATCCTCTATCCTACCCTATCCTCTATACTATCCTATCCTCTATCCTATCCTATCCTCTAACCTATCCTATCCTCTATCCTATCCTATCCTCTATCCTATCCTATCCTCTATCCTATCCTATCCTCTATCCTATCCTATCCTCTATCCTATTCTATCAACTATCCTATCCAATCCCCTATCCTATCGACTATACTATCCTATCAACTATCCTATCCTATCCTCTATCCTATCCAATCCCCTATCCTATACTATATTCGATCCTCTCCACTATAATATCGTATCCTCTACCCTATCCTGTGCTCTATCCTATAATATCTTCCATCCTATCCTATACTATGTCCTACAGGATCCTCTATCCTATACAATCCTCTATCCTATCCTATGCTCTATAATATCGTATCCTCTATCATATCCTATCGTCTTTCCTATAATATCATCTATCCTATCCTATTCTCTATCCAATCCTAACCTATCCTCTATCCTATCCTATCCTCTATCCTATCCTATCCTCTAACCTATCCTATCCTCTATCCTATCCTATCCTCTAGCCTATCCTATCCTCTATCCTATCCTATCCTCTATCCTATCCTATCCTCTATCCTATCCTATCCTCTATCCTATCCTATCCTCTATCCTATTCTATCAACTATCCTATCCAATCCCCTATCCTATCGTCTAACCTATCCTATCCTCAACCCTATCCTATCCGCTATCCTATCCTATCATCTATCGTCTCCTATCCACTGTGCTATCCTATCCTCTATCCTACCCTATCCTCTATCCTATCCTATCCTCTATCCTATCCTATCCTCTATCCTATCCAATCCTATATCCTATACTCAATCGTATCCTATCCTATATCCTATCCTATCCTATCCTATCCTCTATCCTATCCTATCCTCTATCCTATCCTATCCTCTATCCTATCCTATCCTCTATACTATCCTATCCTCTATCCTATCCTATCCTCTATCCTATTCTATCAACTATCCTATCCAATCCCCTATCCTATCGACTATACTATCCTATCAACTATCCTATCCTATCCTCTATCCTATCCAATCCCCTATCCTATACTATATTCGATCCTCTCCACTATAATATCGTATCCTCTACCCTATCCTGTGCTCTATCCTATAATATCTTCCATCCTATCCTATACTATGTCCTACAGGATCCTCTATCCTATACAATCCTCTATCCTATCCTATGCTCTATAATATCGTATCCTCTATCATATCCTATCGTCTTTCCTATAATATCATCTATCCTATCCTATTCTCTATCCAATCCTAACCTATCCTCTATCCTATCCTATCCCCTATCGTCTCCTATCCTCTTTGCTATCCTATACTCTATCGTATCCTATCCTCTATCCTATCCTATCATCTATCCTATACTATCCTCTATCCTATATCCTATCCTATCCTATCCTATCCTCTATCCTATCCTATCCTCTATCGTCTATCCTATCCTATCCTCTATCCTAGCCTATCCTCTATCCTATCCTATCCTCTATCCTATCCTATCCTCTATCCTATCCTATCCTCTATCCTATCCTATCCTCTATCCTATTCTATCAACTATCCTATCCAATCCCCTATCCTATCGTCTATCCTATCCTATTCTATCCTCTATCCTATCCTATCCTCTATCCTATTCTATCAACTATCCTATCCAATCCCCTATCCTATCGTCTATCCTATCCTATCAACTATCCTATCCTATCCTCTATCCTATCCAATCCCCTATCCTATACTATATTCGATCCTCTCCACTATAATATCGTATCCTCTACCCTATCCTGTGCTCTATCCTATAATATTTTCCATCCTATCCTATACTATGTCCTACCCTATCCTCTATCATATACAATCCTCTACCCTATCCTATCCTCTATCTTCTGCTGTCCTCTATCCTGTCCAATCTACTATCCTATTCTCTATCCTATCCTATCCTCTATCCTATCCAATCCCCTATCCGATCCTCTATCCTATCCTATCCTCTATCCTATCCTATCTTCTATCGTATAATATATCCTCAATCCTATCCTCTATCCGATCCTATCCTCTATCCTATCCTATCCTCTATCCTATCCTATCCTCTATCCTATCCAATCCAATATCCGATCCTCTATCCTATCCTATCCTCAACCCTATCCTATACGCTATCCTATCCTATCATCTATCGTCTCCTATCCACTGTGCTATCCTATCCTCTATCCTACCCTATCCTCTATCCTATCCTATCCTCTATCCTATCCTATCCTCTATCCTATCCTATCCTCTATCCTATCCTATCCTAACCTCTATCCTATCCTATCCTCTATCATATCCTATCCTCTATCCTATCCTATCCTCTATCCTATCCTACCCTCTATCCTATCCTATCCTCTATCCTATCCTCTATCCTATCCTATCCTCTATCCTATCCTATCCTCTATCCTAACCTATCCTCTATCCTATCCTATCCTCTATCCTATCCGATCCTCTATCCTAACCTATCCTCTATCCTATCCAATCCAATATCCGATCCTCTAACCTATCCTATCCTCAAACCTATCCTATCCGCTATCCTATCCTATCATCTATCGTCTCCTATCCACTGTGCTATCCTATCCTCTATCCTACCCTATCCTCTATCCTATCCTATCCTCTATCCTATCCTATCCTCTATCCTATCCAATCCTATATCCTATACTCAATCGTATCCTATCCTATATCCTATCCTATCCTATCCTATCCTCTATCCTATCCTATCCTCTATCCTATCCTATCCTCTATACTATCCTATCCTCTATCCTATCCTATCCTCTATCCTATCCTATCCTCTATCCTATCCTATCCTCTATCCTATCCTATCCTCTATCTTATCCTATCCTCTATCCTATCCTATCCTCTATCCTATCCTATCCTCTATCCTATCCTATCCTCTATCCTATTCTATCAACTATCCTATCCAATCCCCTATCCTATCGTCTATCCTATCCTATCAACTATCCTATCCTATCCTCTATCCTATCCAATCCCCTATCCTATACTATATTCGATCCTCTCCACTATAATATCGTATCCTCTACCCTATCCTGTGCTCTATCCTATAATATCTTCCATCCTATCCTATACTATGTCCTACCCTATCCTCTATCCTATACAATCCTCTAGCCTATCCTATCCTCTATCGTCTCCTGTCCTCTATCCTGTCCAATCTCCTATCGTATTCTCTATCCAATCCTATCCTCTATCCTATCCAATCCTATATCCTATCCTCAATCGTATCCTATCCTATATCCTATCCTATCCTATCCTATCCTCTATCCTATCCTATCCTCTATCCTATCCTATCCTCTATCCTATCCTATCCTCTATCCTATCCTATCCTATCCTCTATCCTATCCTAACCTCTATCCTATCCTCTATCCTATCCTATCCTCTATCCTATCCTATCCTGTATCCTATCCTATCCCCTATCGTCTCCTATCCTCTTTGCTATCCTATACTCTATCGTATCCTATCCTCTATCCTATCCTATCATCTATCCTATACTATCCTCTATCCTATATCCTATCCTATCCTATCCTATCCTCTATCCTATCCTATCCTCTATCCTCTATCCTACCCTATCCTCTATCCTAGCCTATCCTCTATCCTATCCTATCCTCTATCCTATCCTATCCTCTATCCTATCCTATCCTCTATCCTATCCTATCCTCTATCCTATTCTATCCACTATCCTATCCAATCCCCTATCCTATCGTCTATCCTATCCTATCCTATCCTCTATCCTATCCTATCCTCTATCCTATTCTATCAACTATCCTATCCAATCCCCTATCCTATCGTCTATCCTATCCTATCAACTATCCTATCCTATCCTCTATCCTATCCTCTATCCTATCCTATCCTCTATCCTATCCTATCCTCTATCCTATCCTATCCTGTATCCTAACCTATCCTCTATCCTATCCTATCCTCTATCCTATCCGATCGTCTATCCTATCCTATCCTCTATCCTATCCAATCCAATATCCGATCCTCTAACCTATCCTATCCTCAACCCTATCCTATACGCTGTCCTATCCTATCATCTATCGTCTCCTATCCACTGTGCTATTCTATCCTCTATCCTACCCTATCCTCTATCCTATCCTATCCTATCCTCTATCCTATCCTATCCTCTATCCTATCCTATCCTACCCTCTATCCTATCCTATCCTCTATCATATCCTATCCTCTATCCTATCCTATCCTCTATCCTATCCTATCCTCTATCCTATCCTATCCTCTATCCTATCCTATCCTCTATCCTATCCTATCCTCTATCCTATCCTCTATCCTATCCTATCCTCTATCTTATCCTATCCTCTATCCTATCCTATCCTCTATCCTAACCTATCCTCTATCCTATCCTATCCTCTATCCTATCCGATCGTCTATCCTATCCTATCCTCTATCCTATCCAATCCAATATCCGATCCTCTAACCTATCCTATCCTCAACCCTATCCTATCCGCTATCCTATCCTATCATCTATCGTCTCCTATCCACTGTGCTATCCTATCCTCTATCCTACCCTATCCTCTATCCTATCCTATCCTCTATCCTATCCTATCCTCTATCCTATCCTATCCTCTATCCTATTCTATCAACTATCCTATCCAATCCCCTATCCTATCGTCTATCCTATCCTATCAACTATCCTATTATATCCTCTATCCTATCCAATCCCCTATCCTATACTATATTCGATCCTCTCCACTATAATATCGTATCCTCTACCCTATCCTGTGCTCTATCCTATAATATCTTCCATCCTATCCTATACTATGTCCTACCCTATCCTCTATCCTACACAATCCTCTAGCCTATCCTATCCTCTATCGTCTCCTGTCCTCTATCCTGTCCAATCTCCTATCCTATTCTCTATCCAATCCTATCCTCTATCCTATCCAATCCCCTATCCGATCCTCTATCTTATCCTATCCTCTATCCTATCCTAACCTCTATCCTATCCTCTATCCGATCCTATCCTCTATCCTATCCTATCCTCTATCCTATCCTATTCTGTATCCTATCCTATCCCCTATCGTCTCCTATCCTCTTTGCTATCCTATACTCTATCGTATCCTATCCTCTATCCTATCCTATCATCTATCCTATACTATCCTCTATCCTATATCCTATCCTATCCTACCCTCTATCCTATCCTATCCTCTATCATATCCTATCCTCTATCCTATCCTATCCTCTATCCTATCCTATCCTCTATCCTATCCTATCCACTATCCTATCCTCTATCCTATCCTATCCTCTATCCTATCCTATCCTCTATCCTATCCTATCCTCTATCCTAACCTATCCTCTATCCTATCCTATCCTCTATCCTATCCGATCGTCTATCCTATCCTATCCTCTATCCTATCCAATCCAATATCCGATCCTCTAACCTATCCTATCCTCAACCCTATCCTATCCGCTATCCTATCCTATCATCTATCGTCTCCTATCCACTGTGCTATCCTATCCTCTATCCTACCCTATCCTCTATCCTATCCTATCCTCTATCCTATCCTATCCTCTATCCTATCCAATCCTATATCCTATACTCAATCGTATCCTATCCTCTATCATATCCAATCCCCTATCCTATACTATATTCGATCCTCTCCACTATAATATCGTATCCTCTACCCTATCCTGTGCTCTATCCTATAATATCTTCCATCCTATCCTATACTATGTCCTACCCTATCCTCTATCCTATCCTATCCCCTATCGTATCCTATCCTCTTTGATATCCTATACTCTATCGTATCCTATCCTCTATCCTATCCTATCCTCTATCCTATCCTATCCTCTATCCTATCCTATCCTCTATCCTATCCTATCCTCTATCCTATCCTATCCTCTATCCTATCCTATCCTCTATCCAATCCTATCCTCTATCCTATCCTATCCTCTATCCTATTCTATCAACTATCCTATATCCTATCCTATCCTACCCTCTATCCTATCCTATCCTCTATCATATCCTATCCTCTATCCTATCCTATCCTCTATCCTATCCTATCCTCTATCCTATCCTATCCACTATCCTATCCTCTATCCTATCCTATCCTCTATCCTATCCTATCCTCTATCCTATCCTATCCTCTATCCTAACCTATCCTCTATCCTATCCTATCCTCTATCCTATCCGATCGTCTATCCTATCCTATCCTCTATCCTATCCAATCCAATATCCGATCCTCTAACCTATCCTATCCTCAACCCTATCCTATCCGCTATCCTATCCTATCATCTATCGTCTCCTATCCACTGTGCTATCCTATCCTCTATCCTACCCTATCCTCTATCCTATCCTATCCTCTATCCTATCCTATCCTCTATCCTATCCAATCCTATATCCTATACTCAATCGTATCCTATCCTCTATCCTATCCAATCCCCTATCCTATACTATATTCGATCCTCTCCACTATAATATCGTATCCTCTACCCTATCCTGTGCTCTATCCTATAATATCTTCCATCCTATCCTATACTATGTCCTACCCTATCCTCTATCCTATCCTATCCCCTATCGTATCCTATCCTCTTTGATATCCTATACTCTATCGTATCCTATCCTCTATCCTATCCTATCCTCTATCCTATCCTATCCTCTATCCTATCCTATCCTCTATCCTATCCTATCCTCTATCCTATCCTATCCTCTATCCTATCCTATCCTCTATCCTATCCTATCCTCTATCCTATTCTATCAACTATCCTATCCAATCCCCTATCCTATCGTCTATCCTATCCTATCAACTATCCTATCCTATCCTCTATCCTATCCAATCCCCTCCTATCCTATACTATATTCGATCCTCTCCACTATAATATCGTATCCTCTACCCTATCCTGTGCTCTATCCTATAATATCTTCCATCCTATCCTATACTATGTCCTACCCTATCCTCTATCCTATACAATCCTCTAGCCTATCCTATCCTCTATCGTCTCCTGTCCTCTATCCTGTCCAATCTCCTATCCTATTCTCTATCCAATCCTATCCTCTATCCTATCCAATCCCCCATCCGATCCTCTATCCTATCCTATCCTCTATCCTATCCTAACCTCTATCCTATCCTCTATCCTATCCTATCCTCTATCCTCTATCCTATCCTATCCTCTATCCTAGCCTATCCTCTATCCTATCCTATCCTCTATCCTATCCTATCCTCTATCCTATCCTATCCTCTATCCTATCCTATCCTCTATCCTATTCTATCAACTATCCTATCGAATCCCCTATCCTATCGTCTATCCTATCCTATCCTATCCTCTATCCTATCCTATCCTCTATCCTATTCTATCAACTATCCTATCCAATCCCCTACCCTATCGTCTATCCTATCCTATCAACTATCCTATCCTATCCTCTATCCTATCCAATCCCCTATCCTATACTATATTCGATCCTCTCCACTATAATATCGTATCCTCTACCCTATCCTGTGCTCTATCCTATAATATTTTCCATCCTATCCTATACTATGTCCTACCCTATCCTCTATCATATACAATCCTCTACCCTATCCTATCCTCTATCGTCTCCTGTCCTCTATCCTGTCCAATCTCCTATCCTATTCTCTATCCTATCCTATCCTCTATCCTATCCAATCCCCTATCCGATCCTCTATCCTATCCTATCCTCTATCCTATCCTATCTTCTATCGTATAATATATCCTAAATCCTATCCTCTATCCGATCCTATCCTCTATCCTATCCTATCCTCTATCCTATCCTATCCTCTATCCTATCCAATCCAATATCCGATCCTCTATCCTATCCTATCCTCAACCCTATCCTATACGCTATCCTATCCTATCATCTATCGTCTCCTATCCACTGTGCTATCCTATCCTCTATCCTACCCTATCCTCTATCCTATCCTATCCTCTATCCTATCCTATCCTCTATCCTATCCTATCCTACCCTCTATCCTATCCTATCCTCTATCATATCCTATCCTCTATCCTATCCTATCCTCTATCCTATCCTATCCTCTATCCTATCCTATCCTCTCTCCTATCCTATCCTCTATCCTATCCTATCCTCTATCCTATCCTATTCTCTATCCTATCCTATCCTCTATCATATCGTATCCTCTATCATATCCTATCGTCTTTCCTATAATATCATCTATCCTATCCTATTCTCTATCCAATCCTAACCTATCCTCTATCCTATCCTATCCTCTATCCTATCCTTTCCTCTATCCTATCCTATCCTCTATCCTATCCTATCCTTTATCCTATCCTATCCTCTATCCTATCCTATCCTCTATCCTATTCTATCAACTGTCCTATCCAAACCCCTATCCTATCGTCTATCCTATCCTATCAACTATCCTATCCTATCCTCTATCCTATCCAATCCCCTATCCTATACTATATTCGATCCTCTCCACTATAATATCGTATCCTCTACCCTATCCTGTGCTCTATCCTATAATATCTTCCATCCTATCCTATACTATGTCCTACCCTATCCTCTATCCTATACAATCCTCTAGCCTATCCTATCCTCTATCGTCTCCTGTCCTCTATCCTGTCCAATCTCCTATCCTATTCTCTATCCAATCCTATCCCCTATCCTATCCAATCCCCTATCCGATCCTCTATCCTATCCTATCCTCTATCCTATCCTAACCTCTATCCTATCCTCTATCCGATCCTATCCTCTATCCTATCCTATCCTCTATCCTATCCTATCCTGTATCCTATCCTATCCCCTATCGTCTCCTATCCTCTTTGCTATCCTATACTCTATCGTATCCTATCCTCTACCCTATCCTATCATCTATCCTATACTATCCTCTATCCTATATCCTATCCTATCCTATCCTATCCTCTATCCTATCCTATCCTCTATCCTCTATCCTATCCTATCCTCTATCCTAGCCTATCCTCTATCCTATCCTATCCTCTATCCTATCCTATCCTCTATCCTATCCTATCCTCTATCCTATCCTATCCTCTATCCTATTCTATCAACTATCCTATCCAATCCCCTATCCTATCGTCTATCCTATCCTATCCTATCCTCTATCCTATCCTATCCTCTATCCTATTCTATCAACTATCCTATCCAATCCCCTATCCTATCGTCTATCCTATCCTCTATCTTATCCTATCCTCTATCCTATCCTAACCTCTATCCTATCCTCTATCCGATCCTATCCTCTATCCTATCCTATCCTCTATCCTATCCTATTCTGTATCCTATCCTATCCCCTATCGTCTCCTATCCTCTTTGCTATCCTATACTCTATCGTATCCTATCCTCTATCCTATCCTATCATCTATCCTATACTATCCTCTATCCTATATCCTATCCTATCCTACCCTCTATCCTATCCTATCTTCTATCGTATAATATATCCTCAATCCTATCCTCTATCCGATCCTATCCTCTATCCTATCCTATCCTCTATCCTATCCTATCCTCTATCCTATCCAATCCAATATCCGATCCTCTATCCTATCCTATCCTCAACCCTATCCTATCCTCTATCCTATCCTATCCTCTATCCTATCCTATCCTACCCTCTATCCTATCCTATCCTCTATCATATCCTATCCTCTATCCTATCCTATCCTCTATCCTATCCTATCCTCTATCCTATCCTATCCTCTCTCCTATCCTATCCTCTATCCTATCCTATCCTCTATCCTATCCTATTCTCTATCCTATCCTATCCTCTATCATATCGTATCCTCTATCATATCCTATCGTCTTTCCTATAATATCATCTATCCTATCCTATTCTCTATCCAATCCTAACCTATCCTCTATCCTATCCTATCCTCTATCCTATCCTTTCCTCTATCCTATCCTATCCTCTATCCTATCCTATCCTTTATCCTATCCTATCCTCTATCCTATCCTATCCTCTATCCTATTCTATCAACTGTCCTATCCAAACCCCTATCCTATCGTCTATCCTATCCTATCAACTATCCTATCCTATCCTCTATCCTATCCAATCCCCTATCCTATACTATATTCGATCCTCTCCACTATAATATCGTATCCTCTACCCTATCCTGTGCTCTATCCTATAATATCTTCCATCCTATCCTATACTATGTCCTACCCTATCCTCTATCCTATACAATCCTCTAGCCTATCCTATCCTCTATCGTCTCCTGTCCTCTATCCTGTCCAATCTCCTATCCTATTCTCTATCCAATCCTATCCCCTATCCTATCCAATCCCCTATCCGATCCTCTATCCTATCCTATCCTCTATCCTATCCTAACCTCTATCCTATCCTCTATCCGATCCTATCCTCTATCCTATCCTATCCTCTATCCTATCCTATCCTGTATCCTATCCTATCCCCTATCGTCTCCTATCCTCTTTGCTATCCTATACTCTATCGTATCCTATCCTCTATCCTATCCTATCATCTATCCTATACTATCCTCTATCCTATATCCTATCCTATCCTATCCTATCCTCTATCCTATCCTATCCTCTATCCTCTATCCTATCCTATCCTCTATCCTAGCCTATCCTCTATCCTATCCTATCCTCTATCCTATCCTATCCTCTATCCTATCCTATCCTCTATCCTATCCTATCCTCTATCCTATTCTATCAACTATCCTATCCAATCCCCTATCCTATCGTCTATCCTATCCTATCCTATCCTCTATCCTATCCTATCCTCTATCCTATTCTATCAACTATCCTATCCAATCCCCTATCCTATCGTCTATCCTATCCTCTATCCTATCCTATCCTCTATCGTCTCCTGTCCTCTATCCTGTCCAATCTCCTATCCTATTCTCTATCCAATCCCATCCCCTATCCTATCCAATCCCCTATCCGATCCTCTATCCTATCCTATCCTCTATCCTATCCTAACCTCTATCCTATCCTCTATCCGACCCTATCCTCTATCCTATCCTATCCTCTATCCTATCCTATCCTGTATCCTATCCTATCCCCTATCGTCTCCTATCCTCTTTGCTATCCTATACTCTATCGTATCCTATCCTCTATCCTATCCTATCATCTATCCTATACTATCCTCTATCCTATATCCTATCCTATCCTATCCTATCCTTTATCCTATCCTATCCTCTATCCTCTATCCTATCCTATCCTCTATCCTATCCTATCCTCTATCCTAGCCTATCCTCTATCCTATCCTATCCTCTATCCTATCCTATCCTCTATCCTATCCTATCCTCTATCCTATCCTATCCTCTATCCTATTCTATCAACTATCCTATCCAATCCCCTATCCTATCGTCTATCCTATCCTATCCTATCCTCTATCCTATCCTATCCTCTATCCTATTCTATCAACTATCCTATCCAATCCCCTATCCTATCCTCTATCCTATCCTATCCTCTATCCTATCCTATCCTCTATCCTATCCTATCCTCTATCCTATCCTATCCTCTATCCTATCCTATCCTCTATCCTATCCTATCCTCTATCTTATCCTATCCTCTATCCTATCCTATCCTCTATCCTATCCTATCCTCTATCCTATCCTATCCTCTATCCTATCCTATCCTCTATCCTATCCTATCCTCTATCCTATAATATCCCATATAATATCCAATCCTCTATCCTATCCTCTATCCTATCCTCTATCCTATCCTTTCCTCTATCCTATACTATCCTCTATTCTATCCTATCCTCAATCCTATCCTATCCTCTATCCTATTGTCTATCCTATCATATCCTCTATCCTATTCTCTATCCTACCCCTCCTCTATCCTATCCTATCCTCTATCCTATCCTATCCTCAATCCTATCCTATCCTCTATCCTATCCTCTATCCTATCCTTTCCTCTATCCTATCCTATCCTCTATTCTATCCTATCCTATCCTATCCTCTATCCTATCCTATCCTGTATCCTATCGTATCCTCTATCCTCTATCCTATTCTATCCTCTATCCTATCCTATCCTCCATCCTATCCTATCCTCTATCCTATCCTATCCTCTATCCTATCCTATCCTCTATCCTATCCTATCCTCTATCCTATCCTATCCTCTATCCTATCCTATCCTGTATCCTATCCTATCCTCTATCCTATCCTATCCTCTATCCTATGCTATCCTCTATCCTATCCTACCCTCCATCCTATGCTATCCTCTATCCTATCCTATCCTATCCTGTATCCTATCCTCTATCCTAGCCTATCCTCTATCCTATCCTATCCAATCCCCTATCCTATCCTATCCTGTATCCAATCCTATCCTCAATCTTATCCTTTCCTGTATCCTATCCTATCCTCTATCCTATGCTATCCTCTATCCTATCCTATCCTCTATCCTATCCTATCCTCTATCCTATCCTATCCTGTATCCTATCCAATCCTCTATCCTATCCTATCATCTATCCTCAATCCTATCCTTTCCTCTATCCTATCCAATCCTCTATCCTATCCTATCCTCTATCCTATCCTATCCTCTATCCTATCCTATCCTCTATCCTATCCTATTCTCTATCCAATCCTATCCCCTATCCTATCCAATCCCCTATCCGATCCTCTATCCTATCCTATCCTCTATCCTATCCTAACCTCTATCCTCTCCTCTATCCGATCCTATCCTCTATCCTATCCTATCCTCTATCCTATCCTATCCTGTATCCTATCCTATCCCCTATCGTCTCCTATCCTCTTTGCTATCCTATACTCTATCGTATCCTATCCTCTATCCTATCCTATCATCTATCCTATACTATCCTCTATCCTATATCCTATCCTATCCTATCCTATCCTCTATCCTATCCTATCCTCTATCCTCTATCCTATCCTATCCTCTATCCTAGCCTATCCTCTATCCTATCCTATCCTCTATCCTATCCTATCCTCTATCCTATCCTATCCTCTATCCTATCCTATCCTCTATCCTATTCTATCAACTATCCTATCCAATCCCCTATCCTATCGTCTATCCTATCCTATCCTATCCTCTATCCTATCCTATCCTCTATCCTATTCTATCAACTATCCTATCCAATCCCCTATCCTATCGTCTATCCTATCCTCTATCCTATCCTATCCTCTATCGTCTCCTGTCCTCTATCCTGTCCAATCTCCTATCCTATTCTCTATCCAATCCCATCCCCTATCCTATCCAATCCCCTATCCGATCCTCTATCCTATCCTATCCTCTATCCTATCCTAACCTCTATCCTATCCTCTATCCGACCCTATCCTCTATCCTATCCTATCCTCTATCCTATCCTATCCTGTATCCTATCCTATCCCCTATCGTCTCCTATCCTCTTTGCTATCCTATACTCTATCGTATCCTATCCTCTATCCTATCCTATCATCTATCCTATACTATCCTCTATCCTATATCCTATCCTATCCTATCCTATCCTCTATCCTATCCTATCCTCTATCCTCTATCCTATCCTATCCTCTATCCTATCCTATCCTCTATCCTAGCCTATCCTCTATCCTATCCTATCCTCTATCCTATCCTATCCTCTATCCTATCCTATCCTCTATCCTATCCTATCCTCTATCCTATTCTATCAACTATCCTATCCAATCCCCTATCCTATCGTCTATCCTATCCTATCCTATCCTCTATCCTATTCTATCAACTATCCTATCCAATCCCCTATCCTATCGTCTATCCTATCCTCTATCCTATCCTATCCTCTATCCTATCCTATCCTCTATCCTATCCTATCCTCTATCCTATCCTATCCTCTATCTTATCCTATCCTCTATCCTATCCTATCCTCTATCCTATCCTATCCTCTATCCTATCCTATCCTCTATCCTATCCTATCCTCTATCCTATCCTATCCTCTATCCTATAATATCCCATATAATATCCAATCCTCTATCCTATCCTCTATCCTATCCTCTATCCTATCCTTTCCTCTATCCTATACTATCCTCTATTCTATCCTATCCTCAATCCTATCCTATCCTCTATCCTATTGTCTATCCTATCATATCCTCTATCCTATTCTCTATCCTACCCCTCCTCTATCCTATCCTATCCTCTATCCTATCCTATCCTCAATCCTATCCTATCCTCTATCCTATCCTTTCCTCTATCCTATCCTATCCTCTATTCTATCCTATCCTATCCTATCCTCTATCCTATCCTATCCTGTATCCTATCGTATCCTCTATCCTCTATCCTATTCTATCCTCTATCCTATCCTATCCTCCATCCTATCCTATCCTCTATCCTATCCTATCCTCTATCCTATCCTATCCTCTATCCTATCCTATCCTCTATCCTATCCTATCCTCTATCCTATCCTATCCTCTATCCTATCCTATCCTCTATCCTATCCTATCCTCTATCCTATGCTATCCTCTATCCTATCCTACCCTCCATCCTATGCTATCCTCTATCCTATCCTATCCTATCCTGTATCCTATCCTCTATCCTAGCCTATCCTCTATCCTATCCTATCCAATCCCCTATCCTATCCTATCCTGTATCCAATCCTATCCTCAATCTTATCCTTTCCTGTATCCTATCCTATCCTCTATCCTATGCTATCCTCTATCCTATCCTATCCTCTATCCTATCCTATCCTCTATCCTATCCTATCCTGTATCCTATCCAATCCTCTATCCTATCCTATCATCTATCCTCAATCCTATCCTTTCCTCTATCCTATCCAATCCTCTATCCTATCCTATCCTCTATCCTATCCTATCCTCTATCCTATCCTATCCTCTATCCTATCCTATTCTCTATCCAATCCTATCCCCTATCCTATCCAATCCCCTATCCGATCCTCTATCCTATCCTATCCTCTATCCTATCCTAACCTCTATCCTATCCTCTATCCGATCCTATCCTCTATCCTATCCTATCCTCTATCCTATCCTATCCTGTATCCTATCCTATCCCCTATCGTCTACTATCCTCTTTGCTATCCTATACTCTATCGTATCCTATCCTCTATCCTATCCTATCATCTATCCTATACTATCCTCTATCCTATATCCTATCCTATCCTATCCTATCCTCTATCCTATCATATCCTCTATCCTCTATCCTATCCTATCCTCTATCCTAGCCTATCCTCTATCCTATCCTATCCTCGATCCTATCCTATCCTCTATCCTATCCTATCCTCTATCCTATCCTATCCTCTATCCTATTCTATCAACTATCCTATCCAATCCCCTATCCTATCGTCTATCCTATCCCATCCTATCCTCTATCCTATCCTATCCTCTATCCTATTCTATCAACTATCCTATCCAATCCCCTATCCTATCGTCTATCCTATCCTCTATCCTATCCTATCTTCTATCCTATCCTCTATCCTCTATCCTATCCTATCCTCTATCCTATCCTATCCTCTATCCTATCCTATCCTCTATCCTATCCTATCCTCTATCCTATCCTATCCTCTATCCTATACTCTATCGTATCCTATCCTCTATCGTATCCTATCCTCTATCCTATAATATCCCATATAATATCCAATCCTCTATCCTATCCTCTATCCTATCCTATACTCTATCCTATCGTATCCTCTATCCTCTATCCTATCCAATCCTCTATCCTATCCTATCCTCTATCCTATAATATGCTCTATCCTATCCTATCCTCTATCCTATCCTATCCTCTATCCTATCCTATCCTCTATCCTATCCTATTTTCTATCCTATCCTATCCTCTATCCTATCCTCTATCCAATCCTCTATCCTATCCTCTATACTATCAAATCCCCTATCCTATCCTCTATCCTATCCTATCGTTTATCCTATCCTCTATCCTATCCTATCCTCTATCCTATCCTATCCTCTATCCTATCCTATCCTCTATCCTATAATATGCTCTATCCTATCCTATCCTCTATCCTATCCTATCCTCTATCCTATCCTATCCTCTATCCTATCCTATCCTCTATCCTATCCTATCCTCTATCCTATCCTATCCTGTATCCTATCGTATCCTCTATCCTCTATCCTATCCTATCCTCTATCCTATCCTATCCTCTATCCTATCCTATCCTCTATCCTATCCTATCCTCTATCCTATCCTATCCTCTATCCTATCCTATCCTCTATCCTATCCTATCCTCTATCCTATCCTATCCTCTATCCTATCCTATCCTCTATCCTATCCTATCCTCTATCCTATCCTATCCTCTATCCTATCCTATCCTCTATCCTATCCTATCCTCTATCCTATCCTATCCTCTATCCTATCCTATCCTCTATCCTATCCTATCCTCTATCCTATCCTATCCTATCCTCTATCCTATCCTATCCTGTATCCTATCGTATCCTCTATCCTCTATCCTATCCTATCCTCTATCCTATCCTATCCTCTATCCTATCCTATCCTCTATCCTATCCTATCCTCTATCCTATCCTATCCTCTATCCTAATCTATCCTCTATCCTATCCTATATTCTATCCTATCCTATCCTCTATCCTATCCTATCCTCTATCCTATCCTCTATCCTATCCTATCCTCTATCCTATCCAATCCTCTATCCTATCCTATCCTCTATCCTATCCTATCCTCTATCCTATCCTATCCTCTATCCTATCCTATCCTCTATCCTATCCTATCCTCTATCCTATCCTATCCTCTATCCTATCCTATCCTCTATCCTATGCTATCCTCTATCCCATCCTATCCTCTATCCTATCCTATCCTCTATCCTATCCTATCCTCTATCCTATCCTATCCTCTATCCTATCCTATCCTCTATCCTATCCTATCCTCTATCCTATCCTATCCTCTATCCTATCCTATCCTCTATCCTATCCTATCCTCTATCCTATCCTATCCTCCATCATATCCTATCAAATCCCCTATCCTATTCTCTATCCTATGATATCCTGTATCCTATCCAATCCTCAATCCTATCCTTTCCTCTATCCTATCCAATCCTCTATCCTATCCTATCCTATCCTCTATCCTATCCTCTATCCTATCCTATCGTCTATCCTATCTTCTATCCTATCCTATCCTCTATCCTATCAAATCCCCTATCCTATCCTCTATCCTATCCTATCCTCTGACCTATCCTATCCTCTATCCTATCCTATCCTCTATCCTATCCTATCCTCTATCCTATCCTATCCTCTATCCTATCCTATCCTCTATCCTATCCTATCCTATCCTATCCTCTATCCTATCCTATCCTCTATCCTATCCTATCCTCCATCCTATCCTATCCTCTATCCTATCCTATCCTCTATCCTATCCTATCCTCTATCCTATCCTATCCTCTACCCTATCCTATCCTCTATCCTATCCTATCCTCTATCCTATCCTATCCTCTATCCTATCCTATCCTCTATCCTATCCTATCCTCTATCCTATCCTATCCTCTATCCTATCCTATCCTCTATCCTATCCTATCCTCTATCCTATCCTATCCTCTATCCTATCCTATCCTCTATCCTCTATCCTATCCTATCCTCTATCCTATCCTATCCTCTATCCCATCCTATCCTCTATCCTATCCTATCCTCTATCCTATCCTATCCTCTATCCTATCCTATCAAATCCCCTATCCTATTCTCTATCCTATGATATCCTGTATCCTATCCAATCCTCTATCCTATCCTATTATCTATCCTCAATCCTATCCTTTCCTCTATCCTATCCAATCCTCTATCCTATCCTATCCTATCCTCTATCCTATCCTCTATCCTATCCTATCGTCTATCCTATCTTCTATCCTATCCTATCCTCTATCCTATCAAATCCCCTATCCTATTCTCTATCCTATCCTATCCTCTGTCCTAACCTATCCTCTATCCTATCCTATCCTCTATCCTATCCTATCCTCTATCCTATGATATCCTGTATCCTATCCAATCCTCTATCCTATCCTATTATCTATCCTCAATCCTATCCTTTCCTCTATCCTATCCAGTCCTCTATCCTATCCTATCCTATCCAGTCCTCTATCCTATCCTATCCTATCCTCTATCCTATCTTCTATCCTATCCTATCCTCTATCCTATCAAATCCCCTATCCTATCCTCTATCCTATCCTATCCTCTGTCCTATCCTATCCTCTATCCTATCCTATCCTCTATCCTATCCTATCCTCTATCCTATCCTATCCTCTATCCTATCCTATCCTCTATCCTATCCTATCCTTTATCCTATCCTACCCTCCATCCTATCCTATCCTCTATCCTATCCTATCCTATCCTGTATCCTATCCTCTATCCTAGCCTATCCTCTATCCTATCCTATCCAATCCCCTATCCTATCCTATCCTGTATCCAATCCTATCCTCAATCCTATCCTTTCCTGTATCCTATCCTATCCTCTATCCTCTATCCTATCCTATCCTCTATCCTATCCTATCCTCTATCCTATCCTACCCTCCATCCTATCCTATCCTCTATCCTATCCTATCCTATCCTGTATCCTATCCTCTATCCTAGCCTATCCTCTATCCTATCCTATCCAATCCCCTATCCTATCCTATCCTGTATCCAATCCTATCCTCAATCCTATCCTTTCCTGTATCCTATCCTATCCTCTATCCTCTATCCTATCCTATCCTCTATCCTATCGTATCCTCTATCCAATCGTATCCTCTATCCTATCCTATCCTCTATCTTATCCTATCCTCTATCCTATCCTATCCTCTATCCTATCCTATCCTCTATCCTATCCTATCCTCTATCCTATACAATCCTCTATCCTATCCTCTATCCAATCCTCTATCCTATCCTCTATACTATCAAATCCCCTATCCTATCCTCTGTCCTATCCTATCCTCTATCCTATCCTATCCTCTATCCTATCCTATCCTATCCTATCCTCTATCCTATCCTATCCTCTATCCTATCCTATCCTCCATCCTATCCTATCCTCTATCCTATCCTATCCTCTATCCTATCCTATCCTCTATCCTATCCTATCCTCTACCCTATCCTATCCTCTATCCTATCCTATCCTCTATCCTATCCTATCCTCTATCCTATCCTATCCTCTATCCTATCCTATCCTCTATCCTATCCTATCCTCTATCCTATCCTATCCTCTATCCTATCCTATCCTCTATCCTATCCTATCCTCTATCCTATCCTATCCTCTATCCTCTATCCTATCCTATCCTCTATCCTATCCTATCCTCCATCCCATCCTATCCTCTATCCTATCCTATCCTCTATCCTATCCTATCCTCTATCCTATCCTATCAAATCCCCTATCCTATTCTCTATCCTATGATATCCTGTATCCTATCCAATCCTCTATCCTATCCTATTATCTATCCTCAATCCTATCCTTTCCTCTATCCTATCCAATCCTCTATCCTATCCTATCCTATCCTCTATCCTATCCTCTATCCTATCCTATCGTCTATCCTATCTTCTATCCTATCCTATCCTCTATCCTATCAAATCCCCTATCCTATTCTCTATCCTATCCTATCCTCTGTCCTAACCTATCCTCTATCCTATCCTATCCTCTATCCTATCCTATCCTCTATCCTATGATATCCTGTATCCTATCCAATCCTCTATCCTATCCTATTATCTATCCTCAATCCTATCCTTTCCTCTATCCTATCCAGTCCTCTATCCTATCCTATCCTATCCAGTCCTCTATCCTATCCTATCCTATCCTCTATCCTATCTTCTATCCTATCCTATCCTCTATCCTATCAAATCCCCTATCCTATCCTCTATCCTATCCTATCCTCTGTCCTATTATATCCTCTATCCTATCCTATCCTCTATCCTATCCTATCCTCTATCCTATCCTATCCTCTATCCTATCCTATCCTCTATCCTATCCTATCCTCTATCCTATCCTATCCTCTATCCTATCCTACCCTCCATCCTATCCTATCCTCTATCCTATCCTATCCTATCCTGTATCCTATCCTCTATCCTAGCCTATCCTCTATCCTATCCTATCCAATCCCCTATCCTATCCTATCCTGTATCCAATCCTATCCTCAATCCTATCCTTTCCTGTATCCTATCCTATCCTCTATCCTCTATCCTATCCTATCCTCTATCCTATCCTATCCTCTATCCTATCCTACCCTCCATCCTATCCTATCCTCTATCCTATCCTATCCTATCCTGTATCCTATCCTCTATCCTAGCCTATCCTCTATCCTATCCTATCCAATCCCCTATCCTATCCTATCCTGTATCCAATCCTATCCTCAATCCTATCCTTTCCTGTATCCTATCCTATCCTCTATCCTCTATCCTATCCTATCCTCTATCCTATCGTATCCTCTATCCAATCGTATCCTCTATCCTATCCTATCCTCTATCTTATCCTATCCTCTATCCTATCCTATCCTCTATCCTATCCTATCCTCTATCCTATCCTATCCTCTATCCTATACAATCCTCTATCCTATCCTCTATCCAATCCTCTATCCTATCCTCTATACTATCAAATCCCCTATCCTATCCTCTGTCCTATCCTATCCTCTATCCTATCCTATCCTCTATCCTATCCTATCCTATCCTCTATCCTATCCTATCCTGTATCCTATCGTATCCTCTATCCTCTATCCTATCCTATCCTCTATCCTATCCTCTATCCTATCCTATACTCTATCCTATCGTATCCTCTATCCTCTATCCTATCCAATCCTCTATCCTATCCTATCCTCTATCCTATAATATGCTCTATCCTATCCTATCCTGTATCCTATCCTATCCTCTATCCTATCCTATTTTCTATCCTATCCTGTCCTCTATCCTATCGTCTATCCAATCCTCTATCCTATCCTCTATACTATCAAATCCCCTATCCTATCCTCTGTCCTATCCTATCCTCTATCCTATCCTATCCTCTATCCTATCCTATCCTATCCTATCCTCTATCCTATCCTATCCTGTAGCCTATCGTATCCTCTATCCTCTATCCTATCCTATCCTCTATCGTATCCTATCCTCTATCCTATCCTATCCTCTATCCTATCCTATCCTCTATCCTATCCTATCCTCTATCCTAATCTATCCTCTATCCTATCCTATCCTCTATCCTATCCTATCCTCTATCCTATCCTATCCTGTATACTATCGTATCCTCTATCCTCTATCCTATCCAATCCTCTATCCTATCCTATCCTCTATCCTATAATATGCTCTATCCTATCCTATCCTCTATCCTATCCTATCCTCTATCCTATCCTATTTTCTATCCTATCCTATCCTCTATCCTATCCTCTATCCAATCCTCTATCCTATCCTCTATACTATCAAATCCCCTATCCTATCCTCTGTCCTATCCTATACTCTATCCTATCCTATCCTCTATCCTATCCTATGCTCTATCCTATCCTATCCTCTATCCTATCCTATCATATATCCTATCCTATCTTCTATCCTATCCTATCCTCTATCCTATCAAATCCCCTAAACTATCCTCTGTCCTATCCTATCCTCTATCCTATCCTATCCTCTATCCTATCCTCTATCATGTCGTATCCTCTATCCTACCCTATCCTCTATCCTATCTGATCCTCTATCCTATCCTATCCTCTATCCTATCAAATCCCCTATCCTATGCTCTATCCTATCCTACCCTCTATAATACCGTATACTCTATCCTATCCTATCCTCTATCCTATAATATGCTCTATCCTATCCTATCCTCTATCCTATCCTATCCTCTATCCTATCCTATTTTCTATCCTATCCTATCCTCTATCCTATCCTCTATCCAATCCTCTATCCTATCCTCTATACTATCAAATCCCCTATCCTATCCTCTGTCCTATCCTATACTCTATCCTATCCTATCATATATCCTATCCTATCTTCTATCCTATCCTATCCTCTATCCTATCAAATCCCCTAAACTATCCTCTGTCCTATCCTATCCTCTATCCTACCCTATCCTCTATCCTATCCTATCCTCTATACTATCCTATCCTCTATCCTATCCTATCCTCTATCCTATCCTCTATCATGTCGTATCCTCTATCCTACCCTATCCTCTATCCTATCTGATCCTCTATCCTATCCTATCCTCTATCCTATCAAATCCCCTATTCTATGCTCTATCCTATCCTACCCTCTATAATACCGTATACTCTATCATATCCTATCCTCTATCCTATAATATCATCTATCCGTTCCTATTCTCTATCCTATCCTCTATCCTATCCTATCCTCTATCCTATCCTATCCTCTATCCTATCCTATCCTCTATACTATCCTATCCTCTATCCTATAATATCATATATCCGTTCCTATTCTCTATCCTATCCTATCCTCTATCCTATCCTATCCTCTATCCTATCCTATCCTCTATCCTATCCTATCCTCTATCCTATCCTATCCTCTATCCTATCCTATCCTCTATCCTATCCTATCCTCTATCCTATCCTATCTTCTATCCTATCCTACCAAATCCCCTATCCTATTCTCTATCCTATGATATCCTGTATCGTATCCAATCCTCTATCCTATCCTATTATCTATCCTCAATCCTATCCTTTCCTCTATCCTATCCAATCCTCTATCCTATCCAATCCTCTATCCTATCCTATCCTCTGTCCTATCCTATCCTCTATCCTATCCTATCCTCTATCCTATCCTATCCTATCCTTTATCCTATCCTATCCTGTATCCTATCGTATCCTCTATCCTCTATCCTATCCTATCCTCTATCCTATCCTATCCTCTATCCTATCCTATCCTCTATCCTATCCTATCCTCTATCCTAATCTATCCTGTATCCTATCGTATCCTCTATCCTCTATCCTATCCTATCCTCTATCCTATCCTATCCTCTATCCTATCCTCTATCCTATCCTATCCTGTATACTATCGTATCCTCTATCCTCTATCCTATCCAATCCTCTATCCTATCCTATCCTCTATCCTATCCTCTATCCAATCCTCTATCCTATCCTCTATACTATCAAATCCCCTATCCTATCCTCTGTCCTATCCTATACTCTATCCTATCCTATCCTCTATCCTATCCTATCATATATCCTATCCTATCTTCTATCCTATCCTATCCTCTATCCTATCAAATCCCCTAAACTATCCTCTGTCCTATCCTATACTCTATCCTACCCTATCCTCTATCCTATCCTATCCTCTATCCTATCCTCTATCCTATCCTATCCTGTATACTATCGTATCCTCTATCCTCTATCCTATCCAATCCTCTATCCTATCCTATCCTCTATCCTATCAAATCCCCTAAACTATCCTCTGTCCTATCCTATCCTCTATCCTACCCTATCCTCTATCCTATCCTATCCTCTATCCTATCCTATCATATATCCTATCCTATCTTCTATCCTATCCTATCCTCTATCCTATCAAATCCCCTATCCTATGCTCTATCCTACCCTACCCTCTATAATACCGTATACTCTATCATATCCTATCCTCTATCCTATAATATCATCTATCCGTTCCCATTCTCTATCCTATCCTCTATCCTATCCTATCCTCTATCCTATCCTATCCTCTAAACTATCCTATCCTCTATCCTATAATATCATATATCCGTTCCTATTCTCTATCCTATCCTATCCTCTATCCTATCCTATCCTCTATCCTATCCTATCCTCTATCCTATCCTATCCTCTATCCTATCCTATTCTCTATCCTATCCTATCTTCTATCCTATCCTACCAAATCCCCTATCCTATTCTCTATCCTATGATATCCTGTATCGTATCCAATCCTCTATCCTATCCTATTATCTATCCTCAATCCTATCCTTTCCTCTATCCTATCCAATCCTCTATCCTATCCTATCCTCTATCCTATCCTATCGTCTATCCTATCTTCTATCCTATCCTATCCACTATCCTATCAAATCCCCTATCCTATCCTCTATCCTATCCTATCCTCTGTCCTATCCTATCCTCTATCCTATCCTATCCTCTATCCTACCCTATCCTCTATCCTATCCTATCCTCTATACTATCCTATCCTCTATCCTATCCTATCCTCTATCCTATCCTCTATCATGTCGTATCCTCTATCCTACCCTATCTTCTATCCTATCTGATCCTCTATCCTATCCTATCCTCTCTCCTATCAAATCCCCTATCCTATGCTCTATCCTATCCTACCCTCTATAATACCGTATACTCTATCATATCCTATCCTCTATCCTATCCTATCCTCTATCCTAATCTATCCTCTATCCTATCCTATCCTCTATCCTATCGTATCCTCTATCCTCTATCCTATCCAATCCTCTATCCTATCCTATCCTCTATCCTATAATATGCTCTATCCTATCCTATCCTCTATCCTATCCTATCCTCTATCCTATCCTATTTTCTATCCTATCCTATCCTCTATCCTATCCTCTATCCAATCCTCTATCCTATCCTCTATACTATCAAATCCCCTATCCTATCCTCTGTCCTATCCTATACTCTATCCTATCCTATCCTCTATCCTATCCTATCCTCTATCCTATCCTATCATATATCCTATCCTATCTTCTATCCTATCCTATCCTCTATCCTATCAAATCCCCTAAACTATCCTCTGTCCTATCCTATCCTCTATCCTACCCTATCCTCTATCCTATCCTATCCTCTATCCTATCCTCTATCCTATCCTATCCTGTATACTATCGTATCCTCTATCCTCTATCCTATCCAATCCTCTATCCTATCCTATCCTCTATCCTATCAAATCCCCTAAACTATCCTCTGTCCTATCCTATCCTCTATCCTACCCTATCCTCTATCCTATCCTATCCTCTATCCTATCCTATCATATATCCTATCCTATCTTCTATCCTATCCTATCCTCTATCCTATCAAATCCCCTATCCTATGCTCTATCCTACCCTACCCTCTATAATACCGTATACTCTATCATATCCTATCCTCTATCCTATAATATCATCTATCCGTTCCCATTCTCTATCCTATCCTCTATCCTATCCTATCCTCTATCCTATCCTATCCTCTATACTATCCTATCCTCTATCCTATAATATCATATATCCGTTCCTATTCTCTATCCTATCCTATCCTCTATCCTATCCTATCCTCTATCCTATCCTATCCTCTATCCTATCCTCTATCCTATCCTATCCTCTATCCTATCCTATTCTCTATCCTATCCTATCTTCTATCCTATCCTACCAAATCCCCTATCCTATTCTCTATCCTATGATATCCTGTATCGTATCCAATCCTCTATCCTATCCTATTATCTATCCTCAATCCTATCCTTTCCTCTATCCTATCCAATCCTCTATCCTATCCTATCCTCTATCCTATCCCATCGTCTATCCTATCTTCTATCCTATCCTATCCACTATCCTATCAAATCCCCTATCCTATCCTCTATCCTATCCTATCCTCTGTCCTATCCTATCCTCTATCCTATGCTATCCTCTATCCTACCCTATCCTCTATCCTATCCTATCCTCTATACTATCCTATCCTCTATCCTATCCTATCCTCTATCCTATCCTCTATCATGTCGTATCCTCTATCCTACCCTATCCTCTATCCTATCTGATCCTCTATCCTATCCTATCCTCTCTCCTATCAAATCCCCTATCCTATGCTCTATCCTATCCTACCCTCTATAATACCGTATACTCTATCATATCCTATCCTCTATCCTATCCTATCCTCTATCCTAATCTATCCTCTATCCTATCCTATCCTCTATCCTATCGTATCCTCTATCCTATCCTATCCTCTATCCTATCCTCTATCCTATCCTATCCTGTATACTATCGTATCCTCTATCCTCTATCCTATCCAATCCTCTATCCTATCCTATCCTCTATCCTATCCTCTATCATGTCGTATCCTCTATCCTACCCTATCCTCTATCCTATCTGATCCTCTATCCTATCCTATCCTCTATCCTATCAAATCCCCTATCCTATGCTCTATCCTATCCTACCCTCTATAATACCGTATACTCTATCATATCCTATCCTCTATCCTATAATATCATCTATCCGTTCCTATTCTCTATCCTATCCTCTATCCTATCCTATCCTCTATCCTATCCTATCCTCTATCCTATCCTATCCTCTATACTATCCTATCCTCTATCCTATAATATCATATATCCGTTCCTATTCTCTATCCTATCCTATCCTCTATCCTATCCTATCCTCTATCCTATCCTATCCTCTATCCTATCCTATCCTCTATCCTATCCTATCCTCTATCCTATCCTATCCTCTATCCTATCCTATCCTCTATCCTATCCTATCCTCTATCCTATCCTATCCTCTATCCTATCCTATCCTCTATCCTATCCTATCCTCTATCCTATCCTATCTTCTATCCTATCCTACCAAATCCACTATCCTATTCTCTATCCTATGATATCCTGTATCGTATCCAATCCTCTATCCTATCCTATTATCTATCCTCAATCCTATCCTTTGCTCTATCCTATCCAATCCTCTATCCTATCCAATCCTCTATCCTATCCTATCCTCTGTCCTATCCTATCCTCTATCCTATCCTATCCTCTATCCTATCCTATCCTATCCTTTATCCTATCCTATCCTGTATCCTATCGTATCCTCTATCCTCTATCCTATCCTATCCTCTATCCTATCCTATCCTCTATCCTATCCTATCCTCTATCCTATCCTATCCTCTATCCTATCCTATCCTCTATCCTATCCTATCCTCTATCCTAATCTATCTTCTATCCTATCCTATCCTCTATCCTATCCTATCCTCTATCCTATCCTATCCTCTATCCTATCCTATCCTCTATCCTATCCTCTATCCTATCCTATCCTGTATACTATCGTATCCTCTATCCTCTATCCTATCCAATCCTCTATCCTATCCTATCCTCTATCCTATAATATGCTCTATCCTATCCTATCCTCTATCCTATCCTATCCTCTATCCTATCCTATTTTCTATCCTATCCTATCCTCTATCCTATCCTCTATACTATCAAATCCCCTATCCTATCCTCTGTCCTATCCTATACTCTATCCTATCCTATCCTCTATCCTATCCTATCCTCTATCCTATCCTATCATATATCCTATCCTATCTTCTATCCTATCCTATCCTCTATCCTATCAAATCCCCTAAACTATCCTCTGTCCTATCCTATCCTCTATCCTACCCTATCCTCTATCCTATCCTATCCTCTATCCTATCCTCTATCCTATCCTATCCTGTATACTATCGTATCCTCTATCCTCTATCCTATCCAATCCTCTATCCTATCCTATCCTCTATCCTATAATATGCTCTATCCTATCCTATCCTCTATCCTATCCTATCCTCTATCTTATCCTATCCTCTATCCTATCCTATCCTCTATCCTATCCTATCCTCTATCCTATCCTATCCTCTATCCTATCCTATCCTCTATCCTATCCTATCCTCTATCCTATCCTATCCTCTATCCTATCCTGTCAAATCCCCTATCCTATTCTCTATCCTATGATATCCTGTATCCTATCCAATCCTCTATCTTATCCTATTATCTATCCTCAATCCTATCCTTTCCTCTATCCTATCCAATCCTCTATCCTATCCTATCCTATCCTCTATCCTATCCCCTATCCTATCCTATCGTCTATCCTATCTTCTATCCTATCCTATGCTCTATCCTATCAAATCCCCTATCCTATCCTCTATCCTATCCTATCCTCTGTCCTATCCTATCCTCTATCCTATCCTATCCTCTATCCTATCCTATCCTCTATCCTATCCTATCCTCTAACCTATCCTATCCTCTATCCTATCCTATCCTCTATCCTATCTTATCTTCTATCTTATCCTATCACCTATCCTATCCTATCCTCTATCCTATCTTATCTTCTATCTTATCCTATCACCTATCCTATCAAATCGCCTATCCTATTCTCTATCCTATCCTATCCTGTATCCTATCCAATCCTCTATCCTATCCTATCATCTATCCTCAATCCTATCCTTTCCTCCATCCTATCCTATCCTCTATCCTATCCTATCCTCTATCCTATCCTATCCTCTATCCTATGCTATCCTCTATCCTATCCTATACTCTATCCTATCCTATCCTCTATCCTATCCTATCCTCTATCCTATCCTATCCTATATCCTATCCTATCTTCTATCCTATCCTATCCTCTATCCTATCAAATCCCCTAAACTATCCTCTGTCCTACCCTATCCTCTATCCTATCCTATCCTCTATCCTATCCTATCCTCTATCCTATCCTCTATCCTATCCTCTATCATGTCGTATCCTCTATCCTACCCTATCCTCTATCCTATCTGATCCTCTATCCTATCCTATCCTCTATCCTATCAAATCCCCTATCCTATGCTCTATGCTATCCTACCATCTATAATACCGTATACTCTATCATATCCTATCCTCTATCCTATAATATCATCTATCCGTTCCTATTAGCTATCCTATCCTCTATCCTATCCTATCCTCTATCCTATCCTACCCTCTATACTATCCTATCCTCTATCCTATAATATCATATATCCGTTCCTATTCTCTATCCTATCCTATCCTCTATCCTATCCTATCCTCTATCCTATCCTATCCTTTATCCTATCTTATCCTCTATCCTATCCTATCGTCTATCCTATCCTATCCTCTATCCTATTCTATCTTCTATCCTATCCTATCCTCTATCCTATCAAATCCCCTATCCTATGCTCTATGCTATCCTACCATCTATAATACCGTATACTCTATCATATCCTATCCTCTATCCTATAATATCATCTATCCGTTCCTATTAGCTATCCTATCCTCTATCCTATCCTATCCTCTATCCTATCCTACCCTCTATACTATCCTATCCTCTATCCTATAATATCATATATCCGTTCCTATTCTCTATCCTATCCTATCCTCTATCCTATCCTATCCTCTATCCTATCCTATCCTTTATCCTATCCTATCCTCTATCCTATCCTATCCTCTGTCCTATCCTATCCTCTATCCTATCCTATCGTTTATCCTATCCTATCGTTTATCCTATCCTCTACCCTATCCTATCCTCTATCCTATCCTATCCTCTATCGTATCCTATCCTCTATCCTATACAATCCTCTATCCTATCCTATCCTCTATCCTATCCTATCCTCTATCCTATCCTATCCTCTATCCTATCCTATCCTCTATCCTAATCTATCCTCTATCCTATCCTATCCTCTATCCTATCCTATCCTCTATCCTATCCTATCCTCTATCCTATCCTATCCTCTATCCTATCCTCTATCCTATCCTATCCTGTATACTATCGTATCCTCTATCCTCTATCCTATCCAATCCTCTATCCTATCCTATCCTCTATCCTATAATATGCTCTATCCTATCCTATCCACTATCCTATCCTACCAAATCCCCTATCCTATTCTCTATCCTATGATATCCTGTATCGTATCCAATCCTCTATCCTATCCTATTATCTATCCTCAATCCTATCCTTTCCTCTATCCTATCCAATCCTCTATCCTATCCTATCCTCTATCCTATCCTATCGTCTATCCTATCTTCTATCAGATCCTATCCTCTATCCTATCAAATCCCCTATCCTATCCTCTATCCTATCCTATCCTCTGTCCTATCCTGTCCTCTATCCTATCCTATCCTCTATCCTATCCTATCCTCTATCCTATCCTATCCTCTATCCTATACAATCCTCTATCCTATCCTATCCTCTATCCTATCCTATCCTATCCTCTATCCTATCCTATCCTGTATCCTATCGTATCCTCTATCCGCTATCCTCTATCCTATCCTATCCTATCCTCTATCCTATCCTATCCTCTATCCTATCCTATCCTCTATCCTATCCTATCCTCTATCCTATCCTATCCTCTATCCTATCCTATCCTCTATCCTATCCAATCCTCTATCCTATCCTATCCTCTATCCTATCCTATCCTCTATCCTATCCTATCCTCTATCCTATCCTATCCTCTACCTTATCCTATCCTCTATCCTATACAATCCTCTATCCTATCCTATCCTCTATCCTATCCTATCCTATCCTATCCTGTATCCTATCGTATCCTCTATCCTCTATCCTCTATCCTATCCTATCCTCTATCCTATCCTATCCTCTATCCTATCCTATCCTCTATCCTATCCTATCCTCTATCCTATCCTATCCTCTATCCTATCCTATCCTCTATCCTATCCAATCCTCTATCCTATCCTATCCTCTATCCTATCCTTTCCTCTATCCTATCCAATCCTCTATCCTATCCTATCCTATCCTCTATCCTATCCTCTATCCTATCCTATCGTCTATCCTATCTTCTATCCTATCCTATGCTCTATCCTATCAAATCCCCTATCCTATCCTCTATCCTATCCTATCCTCTGTCCTATCCTATCCTCTATCCTATCCTATCCTCTATCCTATCCTATCCTCTATCCTATCCTATCCTCTAACTTATCCTATCCTCTATCCTATCCTATCCTCTATCCTATCTTATCTTCTATCTTATCCTATCACCTATCCTATCCTATCCTCTATCCTATCTTATCTTCTATCTTATCCTATCACCTATCCTATCAAATCCCCTATCCTATTCTCTATCCTATCCTATCCTGTATCCTATCCAATCCTCTATCCTATCCTATCATCTATCCTCAATCCTATCCTTTCCTCCATCCTATCCTATCCTCTATCCTATCCTATCCTCTATCCTATCCTATCCTCTATCCTATGCTATCCTCTATCCTATCCTATACTCTATCCTATCCTATCCTCTATCCTATCCTATCCTCTATCCTATCCTCTATCCTATCCTCTATCATGTCGTATCCTCTATCCTACCCTATCCTCTATCCTATCTGATCCTCTATCCTATCCTATCCTCTATCCTATCAAATCCCCTATCCTATGCTCTATGCTATCCTACCATCTATAATACCGTATACTCTATCATATCCTATCCTCTATCCTATAATATCATCTATCCGTTCCTATTAGCTATCCTATCCTCTATCCTATAATATCATATATCCGTTCCTATTCTCTATCCTATCCTATCCTCTATCCTATCCTATCCTCTATCCTATCCTATCCTTTATCCTATCCTATCCTCTATCCTATCCTATCGTCTATCCTATATCCTATCCTCTATCCAATCCTCTATCCTATCCTCTATACTATCAAATCCCCTATCCTATCCTCTGTCCTATCCTATACTCTATCCTATCCTATCCTCTATCCTATCCTATCCTCTATCCTATCCTATCATATATCCTATCCTATCTTCTATCCTATCCTATCCTCTATCCTATCAAATCCCCTAAACTATCCTCTGTCCTATCCTATCCTCTATCCTACCCTATCCTCTATCCTATCCTATCCTCTATACTATCCTATCCTCTATCCTATCCTATCCTCTATCCTATCCTCTATCATGTCGTATCCTCTATCCTATCCTATCCTCTATCCTATCTGATCCTCTATCCTATCCTATCCTCTATCCTATCAAATCCCCTATCCTATGCTGTATCCTATCCTACCCTCTATAATACCGTATACTCTATCATATCCTATCCTCTATCCTATAATGTCATCTATCCGTTCCCATTCTCTATCCTATCCTCTATCCTATCCTATCCTCTATCCTATCCTATCCTCTATACTATCCTATCCTCTGTCCTATAATATCATATATCCGTTCCTATTCTCTATCCTATCCTATCCTCTATCCTATCCTATCCTCTATCCTATCCTATCCTCTATCCTATCCTATCGTCTATCCTATCTTCTATCCTATCCTATCCTCTATCCTATCAAATCCCCTATCCTATCCTCTATCCTATCCTATCCTCTGTCCTATCCTATCCTCTATCCTATCCTATCCTCTATCCTATCCTATCCTCTATCCTATCCTATCCTCTATCCTATACAATCCTCTATCCTATCCTATCCTCTATCCTATCCTATCCTATCCTCTATCCTATCCTATCCTGTATCCTATCGTATCCTCTATCCTCTATCCTATCCTATCCTCTATCCTATCCTATCCTCTATCCTATCCTATCCGCTATCCAATCCTATCCTCTATCCTATCCTATCCTCTATCCTATCCTATCCTATATCCTATCCTATCTTCTATCCTATCCTATCCTCTATCCTATCAAATCCCCTAAACTATCCTCTGTCCTACCCTATCCTCTATCCTATCCTATCCTCTATCCTATCCTATCCTCTATCCTATCCTCTATCCTATCCTCTATCATGTCGTATCCTCTATCCTACCCTATCCTCTATCCTATCTGATCCTCTATACTATCCTATCCTCTATCCTATCCTATCCTCTATCCTATCCTCTATCATGTCGTATCCTCTATCCTATCCTATCCTCTATCCTATCTGATCCTCTATCCTCTATCCTATCCTCTATCCAATCCTCTATCCTATCCTCTATACTATCAAATCCCCTATCCTATCCTCTATCCTATCCTATCCTTTATCCTATCCTATCCTCTATCCTATCCTATCGTCTATCCTCTATCCTATCCTCTATCCAATCCTCTATCCTATCCTCTATACTATCAAATCCCCTATCCTATCCTCTGTCCTATCCTATACTCTATCCTATCCTATCCTCTATCCTATCCTATCCTCTATCCTATCCTATCATATATCCTATCCTATCTTCTATCCTATCCTATCCTCTATCCTATCAAATCCCCTAAACTATCCTCTGTCCTATCCTATCCTCTATCCTACCCTATCCTCTATCCTATCCTATCCTCTATACTATCCTATCCTCTATCCTATCCTATCCTCTATCCTATCCTCTATCATGTCGCATCCTCTATCCTATCCTATCCTCTATCCTATCTGATCCTCTATCCTATCCTATCCTCTATCCTATCAAATCCCCTATCCTATGCTGTATCCTATCCTACCCTCTATAATACCGTATACTCTATCATATCCTATCCTCTATCCTATAATGTCATCTATCCGTTCCCATTCTCTATCCTATCCTCTATCCTATCCTATCCTCTATCCTATCCTATCCTCTATACTATCCTATCCTCTGTCCTATAATATCATATATCCGTTCCTATTCTCTATCCTATCCTATCCTCTATCCTATCCTATCCTCTATCCTATCCTATCCTCTATCCTATCCTATCGTCTATCCTATCTTCTATCCTATCCTATCCTCTATCCTATCAAATCCCCTATCCTATCCTCTATCCTATCCTATCCTCTGTCCTATCCTATCCTCTATCCTATCCTATCCTCTATCCTATCCTATCCTCTATCCTATCCTATCCTCTATCCTATACAATCCTCTATCCTATCCTATCCTCTATCCTATCCTATCCTATCCTCTATCCTATCCTATCCTGTATCCTATCGTATCCTCTATCCTCTATCCTATCCTATCCTCTATCCTATCCTATCCTCTATCCTATCCTATCCGCTATCCAATCCTATCCTCTATCCTATCCTATCCTCTATCCTATCCTATCCTATATCCTATCCTATCTTCTATCCTATCCTATCCTCTATCCTATCAAATCCCCTAAACTATCCTCTGTCCTACCCTATCCTCTATCCTATCCTATCCTCTATCCTATCCTATCCTCTATCCTATCCTCTATCCTATCCTCTATCATGTCGTTTCCTCTATCCTATCCTATCCTCTATCCTATCTGATCCTCTATCCTATCCTATCCTCTATCCTATCAAATCCCCTATCCTATGCTCTATGCTATCCTACCATCTATAATACCGTATACTCTATCATATCCTATCCTCTATCCTATAATATCATCTATCCGTTCCTATTAGCTATCCTATCCTCTATCCTATCCTATCCTCTATCCTATCCTACCCTCTATACTATCCTATCCTCTATCCTATAATATCATATATCCGTTCCTATTCTCTATCCTATCCTATCCTCTATCCTATCCTATCCTCTATCCTATCCTATCCTTTATCCTATCCTATCCTCTATCCTATCCTATCGTCTATCCTATCCTATCCTCTATCCTATTCTATCTTCTATCCTATCCTATCCTCTATCCTATCAAATCCCCTATCCTATGCTCTATGCTATCCTACCATCTATAATACCGTATACTCTATCATATCCTATCCTCTATCCTATAATATCATCTATCCGTTCCTATTAGCTATCCTATCCTCTATCCTATCCTATCCTCTATCCTATCCTACCCTCTATACTATCCTATCCTCTATCCTATAATATCATATATCCGTTCCTATTCTCTATCCTATCCTATCCTCTATCCTATCCTATCCTCTATCCTATCCTATCCTTTATCCTATCCTATCCTCTATCCTATCCTATCCTCTGTCCTATCCTATCCTCTATCCTATCCTATCGTTTATCCTATCCTATCGTTTATCCTATCCTCTACCCTATCCTATCCTCTATCCTATCCTATCCTCTATCGTATCCTATCCTCTATCCTATACAATCCTCTATCCTATCCTATCCTCTATCCTATCCTATCCTCTATCCTATCCTATCCTCTATCCTATCCTATCCTCTATCCTAATCTATCCTCTATCCTATCCTATCCTCTATCCTATCCTATCCTCTATCCTATCCTATCCTCTATCCTATCCTATCCTCTATCCTATCCTCTATCCTATCCTATCCTGTATACTATCGTATCCTCTATCCTCTATCCTATCCAATCCTCTATCCTATCCTATCCTCTATCCTATAATATGCTCTATCCTATCCTATCCACTATCCTATCCTATCCTCTATCCTATCCTATTTTCTATCCTATCCTATCCTCTATCCTATCCTCTATCCAATCCTCTATCCTATCCTCTATACTATCAAATCCCCTATCCTATCCTCTGTCCTATCCTATACTCTATCCTATCCTATCCTCTATCCTATCCTATCCTCTATCCTATCCTATCATATATCCTATCCTCTATCATGTCGTATCCTCTATCCTACCCTATCCTCTATCCTATCTGATCCTCTATCCTATCCTATCCTCTATCCTATCAAATCCCCTATCCTATGCTCTATCCTATCCTACCCTCTATAATACCGTATACTCTATCATATCCTATCCTCTATCCTATAATATCATCTATCCGTTCCCATTCTCTATCCTATCCTCTATCCTATCCTATCCTCTATCCTATCCTATCCTCTATACTATCCTATCCTCTATCCTATAATATCATATATCCGTTCCTATTCTCTATCCTATCCTATCCTCTATCCTATCCTATCCTCTATCCTATCGTATCCTCTAGCCTATCCTATCCTCTATCCTATCCTATTCTCTATCCTATCCTATCTTCTATCCTATCCTACCAAATCCCCTATCCTATTCTCTATCCTATGATATCCTGTATCGTATCCAATCCTCTATCCTATCCTATTATCTATCCTCAATCCTATCCTTTCCTCTATCCTATCCAATCCTCTATCCTATCCTATCCTCTATCCTATCCTATCGTCTATCCTATCTTCTATCAGATCCTATCCTCTATCCTATCAAATCCCCTATCCTATCCTCTATCCTATCCTATCCTCTGTCCTATCCTATCCTCTATCCTATCCTATCCTCTATCCTATCCTATCCTCTATCCTATCCTATCCTCTATCCTATACAATCCTCTATCCTATCCTATCCTCTATCCTATCCTATCCTATCCTCTATCCTATCCTATCCTGTATCCTATCGTATCCTCTATCCTCTATCCTCTATCCTATCCTATCCTATCCTCTACCCTATCCTATCCTCTATCCTATCCTATCCTCTATCCTATCCTATCCTCTATCCTATCCTATCCTCTATCCTATCCTATCCTCTATCCTATCCAATCCTCTATCCTATCCTATCCTCTATCCTATCCTATCCTCTATCCTATCCTATCCTCTATCCTATCCTATCCTCTATCCTATCCTATCCTCTATCCTATCCTATCCTCTACCTTATCCTATCCTCTATCCTATACAATCCTCTATCCTATCCTATCCTCTATCCTATCCTATCCTATCCTATCCTGTATCCTATCGTATCCTCTATCCTCTATCCTCTATCCTATCCTATCCTCTATCCTATCCTATCCTCTATCCTATCCTATCCTCTATCCTATCCTATCCTCTATCCTATCCTATCCTCTATCCTATCCTATCCTCTATCCTATCCAATCCTCTATCCTATCCTATCCTCTATCCTATCCTTTCCTCTATCCTATCCAATCCTCTATCCTATCCTATCCTATCCTCTATCCTATCCTCTATCCTATCCTATCGTCTATCCTATCTTCTATCCTATCCTATGCTCTATCCTATCAAATCCCCTATCCTATCCTCTATCCTATCCTATCCTCTGTCCTATCCTATCCTCTATCCTATCCTATCCTCTATCCTATCCTATCCTCTATCCTATCCTATCCTCTAACCTATCCTATCCTCTATCCTATCCTATCCTCTATCCTATCTTATCTTCTATCTTATCCTATCACCTATCCTATCCTATCCTCTATCCTATCTTATCTTCTATCTTATCCTATCACCTATCCTATCAAATCCCCTATCCTATTCTCTATCCTATCCTATCCTGTATCCTATCCAATCCTCTATCCTATCCTATCATCTATCCTCAATCCTATCCTTTCCTCCATCCTATCCTATCCTCTATCCTATCCTATCCTCTATCCTATCCTATCCTCTATCCTATGCTATCCTCTATCCTATCCTATCCTCTATCCTATCAAATCCCCTAAACTATCCTCTGTCCTACCCTATCCTCTATCCTATCCTATCCTCTATCCTATCCTATCCTCTATCCTATCCTATCCTCTATCCTATCCTCTATCCTATCCTCTATCCTGTCGTATCCTCTATCCTACCCTATCCTCTATCCTATCGGATCCTCTATCCTATCCTATCCTCTATCCTATCAAATCCCCTATCCTATGCTCTATGCTATCCTACCATCTATAATACCGTATACTCTATCATATCCTATCCTCTATCCTATAATATCATCTATCCGTTCCTATTAGCTATCCTATCCTCTATCCTATAATATCATATATCCGTTCCTATTCTCTATCCTATCCTATCCTCTATCCTATCCTATCCTCTATCCTATCCTATTCTTTATCCTATCCTATCCTCTATCCTATCCTATCGTCTATCCTATCCTATCCTCTATCCTATTCTATCTTCTATCCTATCCTATCCTCTATCCTATCAAATCCTATCCTCTATCCTATCCTATCCTCTGTCCTATCCTATCCTCTATCCTATCCTATCGTTTATCCTATCCTATCGTTTATCCTATCCTCTACCCTATCCTATCCTCTATCCTATCCTATCCTCTATCCTATCCTATCCTCTATCCTATACAATCCTCTATCCTATCCTATCCTCTATCCTATCATATCCTCTATTCTATCCTATCCTCTATAATACCGTATACTCTATCATATCCTATCCTCTATCCTATAATATCATCTATCCGTTCCTATTCTCTATCCTATCCTATCCTCTATCCTATCCTATCCACTATCCTATCCTATCCTCTATCCTATCCTATCCTCTATCCTATCCTCTATCATGTCGTATCCTCTATCCTACCCTATCCTCTATCCTATCTGATCCTCTATCCTATCCTATCCTCTATCCTATCAAATCCTATCCTCTATCCTATCCTATCCTCTGTCCTATCCTATCCTCTATCCTATCCTATCGTTTATCCTATCCTATCGTTTATCCTATCCTCTATCCTATACTATACTCTATCCTATCCTATCCTCTATCCTATCCTATCCTCTATCCTATCCTATCATCTATCCTATCCTATCCTCTATCCTATCCTATCCTCTTTCCTATCCTATCCTCTATCCTATCCTATCCTCTATCCTATCCCATCGTCTATCCTATCCTATCCTCTATCCTATTCTATCTTCTATCCTATCCTATCCTCTATCCTATCAAATCCTATCCTCTATCCTCTCCTATCCTCTGTCCTATCCTATCCTCTATCCTATCCTATCGTTTATCCTATCCTATCGTTTATCCTATCCTCTATCCTATACTATACTCTATCCTATCCTATCCTCTACCCTATCCTATCCTCTATCCTATACAATACTCTATCCTATCCTATCCTCTATCCTATCCTACCTCTATCCTATCCTATCCTCTACCCTATCCTATCCTCTATCCTATCCTATCCTCTATCCTAGCCTATCCAGTATCCTATCCTATCCTCTATCCTATCCTATCCTCTATCCTATCCTATCCTATATCCTATCCTATCCTCTATCCTATCCTATCCTATATCCTATCCTATCTTCTATCCTATCCTATCCTCTATCCTATCAAATCCCCTAAACTATCCTCTGTCCTATCCTATCCTCTATCCTACCCTATCCTCTATCCTATCCTATCCTCTATCCTATCCTATCCTCTATCCTATCCTATCCTCTATCCTATACAATCCTCTATCCTATCCTATCCTCTATCCTATCCTATCCACTATCCTATCCTATCCTCTATCCTATCCTATCCTCTATCCTATCCTCTATCATGTCGTATCCTCTATCCTACACTATCCTCTATCCTATCTGATCCTCTATCCTATCCTATCCTCTATCCTATCAAATCCCCTATCCTATGCTCTATCCTATCCTACCCTCTATAATACCGTATACTCTATCATATCCTATCCTCTATCCTATCCTATCCTCTATCCTATCCTATCCTCTATACTATCCTATCCTCTATCCTATCCTATCCTCTATCCTATCCTATCCTCTATCCTATCCTATCCTCTATCCTATCCTATCGTCTATCCTATCCTATCCTCTATCCTATTCTATCTTCTATCCTATCCTATCCTCTATCCTATCAAATCCTATCCTCTATCCTATCCTATCCTCTGTCCTATCCTATCCTCTATCCTATCCTATCCTCTATCCTATACAATACTCTATCCTATCCTATCCTCTATCCTATCCTATCCTCTATCCTATCCTATCCTCTATCCTATCCTATCCTCTATCCTATCCTATCATCTAACCTATCCTATCCTCTATCCTATCCTATCCACTATCCTATCCTATCCTCTATCCTATCCTATCCTCTATCCTATCCTATCCTCTATCCTATCCTATCATCTAACCTATCCTATCCTCTATCCTATCCTATCCACTATCCTATCCTATCCTCTATCCTATCCTATCCTCTATCCTATCCTATTCTATATCCTATCCTATCCTCTATCCTATCCTATCCTCTAACCTATCCTATCCTCTATCCTATCCTATCCACTATCCTATCCTATCCTCTATCCTATACAATACTCTATCCTATCCTATCCTCTATCCTATCCTATCCTCTATCCTATCCTATCCTCTATCCTATCCTATCCTCTATCCTATCCTATCATCTAACCTATCCTATCCTCTATCCTATCCTATCCACTATCCTATCCTATCCTCTATCCTATCCTATCCTGTATCCTATCCTATTCTATATCCTATCCTATCCTCTATCCTATCCTATCCTCTAACCTATCCTATCCTCTATCCTATCCTATCCACTATCCTATCCTATCCTCTATCCTATCCTATCCTCTATCCTATCCTATCCTATATCCTATCCTATCCTCTATCCTATCAAATCCCCTAAACTTTCCTCTGTCCTATCCTATCCTCTATCCTACCCTATCCTCTATCCTATCCAATCCTCTATCCTATCCTATCCTCTATCCTATCCTATCCTCTAGCCTATACAATCCTCTATCCTACAGTATCCTCTATCCTATCCTATCCTCTATTCTATCCTATCCTCTATCATATCCTATCCTCTATCCTATCCTATCCTCTATCCTAACCTATCCTTTATCCTATCCTATCCTCTGTCGTATCCTATCCTCTATCCTTTCCTATCGTTTATCCTATCCTCTATCCTATCGTATACTCTATCCTATCCTATCCTCTATCCTCTGCTATCCTATATCCCATCCTATCTTCTATCTTATCCTATCCTCTATCCTATCAAATCCCCTATCCTATCCTCTGTCCTATCCTATCCTCTATCCTACCCTATCCCCTATCCTATCCTATCCTCTATCCTATCCTATCCTCTATCCTATCCTATCCTCTATCCTATCCTATCGTTTATCCTATCCTCTATCCTATCCTATCCTCTATCCTATCCTATCCTCTATCCTATTCTCTATCCTACCCTATCCTCTATCCTATCCTATCCTCTATCCTATCCTATCGTCTATCCTATCCTATCCTCTATCCTATCCTATCCTATATCCTATCCTATACTCTATCCTATCCTATCCTCTATCCTATCCTATCCTCTATCCTATGCTATCCTCTATCCTATCCTATCCTCTATCCTATCCTATCCTCTGTCCTATCCTATCCTCTATCCTATCCTATCCTCTATCCTATCCTATCCTCTATCCTATCCTATCCTCTATCCTATCCTATCCTCTATCCTATCCTATCCTCTATCCTATCCCATCGTCTATCCTATCCTATCCTCTATCCTATTCTATCTTCTATCCTATCCTATCCTCTATCCTATCAAATCCTATCCTCTATCCTCTCCTATCCTCTATCCTATCCTATCCTCTATCCTATCCTATCCTCTGTCCTATCCTATCCTCTATCCTATCCTATCCTCTATCCTATACTATACTCTATCCTATCCTATCCTCTACCCTATCCTATCCTCTATCCTATACAATACTCTATCCTATCCTATCCTCTATCCTATCCTATCCTCTATCCTATCCTATCCTCTACCCTATCCTATCCTCTATCCTATCCTATCCTCTATCCTAGCCTATCCAGTATCCTATCCTATCCTCTATCCTATCCTATCCTCTATCCTATCCTATCCTATATCCTATCCTATCCTCTATCCTATCCTATCCTATATCCTATCCTATCTTCTATCCTATCCTATCCTCTATCCTATCAAATCCCCTAAACTATCCTCTGTCCTATCCTATCCTCTATCCTACCCTATCCTCTATCCTATCCTATCCTCTATCCTATCCTATCCTCTATCCTATCCTATCCTCTATCCTATACAATCCTCTATCCTATCCTATCCTCTATCCTATCCTATCCACTATCCTATCCTATCCTCTATCCTATCCTATCCTCTATCCTATCCTCTATCATGTCGTATCCTCTATCCTACACTATCCTCTATCCTATCTGATCCTCTATCCTATCCTATCCTCTATCCTATCAAATCCCCTATCCTATGCTCTATCCTATCCTACCCTCTATAATACCGTATACTCTATCATATCCTATCCTCTATCCTATAATATCATCTATCCGTTCCTATTCTCTATCCTATCCTCTATCCTATCCTATCCTCTATCCTATCCTATCCTCTATACTATCCTATCCTCTATCCTATCCTATCCTCTATCCTATCCTATCCTCTATCCTATCCTATCCTCTATCCTATCCTATCGTCTATCCTATCCTATCCTCTATCCTATTCTATCTTCTATCCTATCCTATCCTCTATCCTATCAAATCCTATCCTCTATCCTATCCTATCCTCTGTCCTATCCTATCCTCTATCCTATCCTATCGTTTATCCTATCCTATCGTTTATCCTATCCTCTATCCTATACTATACTATATCCTATCCTATCCTCTACCCTATCCTATCCTCTATCCTATACAATACTCTATCCTATCCTATCCTCTATCCTATCCTATCCTCTATCCTATCCTATCCTCTATCCTATCCTATCCTCTATCCTATCCTATCCTCTAACCTATCCTATCCTCTATCCTATCCTATCCACTATCCTATCCTATCCTCTATCCTATCCTATCCTCTATCCTATCCTATCCTATATCCTATCCTATCCTCTATCCTATCCTATCCTCTAACCTATCCTATCCTCTATCCTATCCTATCCACTATCCTATCCTATCCTCTATCCTATCCTATCCTCTATCCTATCCTATCCTATATCCTATCCTATCCTCTATCCTATCAAATCCCCTAAACTATCCTCTGTCCTATCCTATCCTCTATCCTAACCTATCCTCTTTCCTATCCAATCCTCTATCCTATCCTATCCTCTATCCTATCCTATCCTCTAGCCTATACAATCCTCTATCCTACCCTATCCTCTATCCTATCCTATCCTCTATTCTATCCTATCCTCTATCATATCCTATCCTCTATCCTATCCTATCCTCTATCCTAACCTATCCTTTATCCTATCCTATCCTCTGTCGTATCCTATCCTCTATCCTTTCCTATCGTTTATCCTATCCTCTATCCTATCGTATACTCTATCCTATCCTATCCTCTATCCTATGCTATCCTATATCCGATCCTATCTTCTATCTTATCCTATCCTCTATCCTATCAAATCCCCTATCCTATCCTCTGTCCTATCCTATCCTCTATCCTACCCTATCCTCTATCCTATCCTATCCTCTATCCTATCCTATCCTCTATCCTATCCTATCCTCTATCCTATCCTCTATCCTATCCTATCCTCTATCCTATCCTATCCTCTATCCTCTTCTCTATCCTACCCTATCCTCTATCCTATCATATCCTCTATCCTATCCTATCCTCTATCCTATCCTATCCTCTATCCTATCCTATCCTATATCCTATCCTATACTCTATCCTATCCTATCCTCTATCCTATCCTATCCTCTATCCTATGCTATCCTCTATCCTATCCTATCCTCTATCCTATCCTATCCTCTGTCCTATCCTATCCTCTATCCTATCCTATCCTCTATCCTATCCTATCCTCTATCCTATCCTATCCTCTATCCTATCCTATCCTCTATCCTATCCTATCCTCTATCCTATCCTATCCTCTATCCTATAATATCATATATCCGTTCCTATTCTCTATCCTATCCTATCCTCTATCCTATCCTATCCTCTATCCTATCCTATCCTCTATCCTATCCTATCCTCTGTCCTATCCTGTCCTCTATCCTATCCTATCCTCTATCCTATCCTATCCTCTATCCTATCCTATCCTATCCTCTATCCTATCCTATCCTATCCTCTATCCTATCCTGTCCTATCCTCCATCCTATCCTATCCTCTGTCCTATCGTTTATCCTATCCTATCCTGTCCTATCCCCTATCCTATCCTATCCTCTGTCCTATCGTTTATCCTATCCTATCGTTTATCCTATCCTCTATCCTATACTATACTCTATCCTATCCTATCCTCTACCCTATCCTATCCTCTATCCTATACAATACGCTATCCTATCCTATCCTCTATCCTATCCTCTATAATATCCTATCCTCTATCCTATCCTCTATAATATCCTATCCTCTATCCTATCCTATCCTCTATCCTATCCTATCCTGTATCCTATCCTATTCTATATCCTATCCTATCTTCTATCCTATCCTATCCTCTATCCTATCAAATCCCCTAAACTATCCTCTCTCCTATCCTATCCTCTATCCTATCCTATCCTCTATCCTATAATATCATATATCCGTTCCTATTCTCTATCCTATCCTATCCTCTATCCTATCCAATCCTCTATCCTATCCTATCCTCTATCCTATCCTATCCTCTAGCCTATACAATCCTCTATCCTACCCTATCCTCTATCCTATCCTATCCTCTATTCTATCCTATCCTCTATCATATCCTATCCTCTTTCCTATCCTATCCTCTATCCTAACCTATCCTTTATCCTATCCTATCCTCTGTCGTATCCTATCCTCTATCCTTTCCTATCGTTTATCCTATCCTCTATCCTATCGTATACTCTATCCTATCCTATCCTCTATCCTATGCTATCCTATATCCCATCCTATCTTCTATCCTATCCTATCCTCTATCCTATCAAATCCCCTATCCTATCCTCTGTCCTATCCTATCCTCTATCCTACCCTATCCTCTATCCTATCATATCCTCTATCCTATCCTATCCTCTATCCTATCCTATCCTCTATCCTATCCTATCCTCTGTCCTATCCTATCCTCTATCCTATCCTATCCTCTATCCTATCCTATCCTCTATCCTATACAATCCTCTATCCTATCCTATCCTCTATCCTATCCTATCCTCTATCCTATTCTCTATCCTATCCTATCCTCTATCCTATCCTATCCTCTATCCTATCCTATCCTCTATCCTATCCTATCCTCTATCCTATCCTGTCCTCTATCCTATCCTATCCTCTATCCTATCCTATCCTATATCCTATCCTATACTCTATCCTATCCTATCCTCTATCCTATCCTATCCTCTATCCTATGCTATCCTCTATCCTATCCTATCCTCTATCCTATCCTATCCTCTGTCCTATCCTATCCTCTATCCTATCCTATCCTCTATCCTATCCTCTATCCTATGCTATCCTCTATCCTATCCTATCCTCTATCCTATCCTATCCTCTGTCCTATCCTATCCTCTATCCTATCCTATCCTCTATCCTATCCTCTATCCAATCCTCTATCCTATCCTCTATACTATCAAATCCCCTATCCTATCCTCTGTCCTATCCTATCCTCTATCCTATAATATCCTCTATCCTATCCTATCCTCTATCCTATCCTATCCTCTATCCTCTCCTATCCTCTATCCTATCCTATCCTCTATCCTATCCTATCCTCTATCCTATCCTATCCTCTATCCTATCCTCTATCCTATCCTATCCTCTGTCCTATCCTATCCTCTTTCCTATCCTATCCTCTATCCTATCCTCTATCATGTCGTATCCTCTATCCTACCCTATCCTCTATCCTATCTGATCCTCTATCCTATCCTATCCTCTATCCTATCAAATCCCTTATCCTATGCTCTATCCTATCCTACCCTCTATAATACTGTATACTCTATCGTATCCTATCCTCTATCCTATAATATCATCTATCCGTTCCTATTCTCTATCCTATCCTCTATCCTATCCTATCCTCTATCCTATCCTATCCCCTATCCTATCCTATCCTCTATCCTATCCTATCCTCTATCCTATCCTATCCTCTATCCTATCCTATCCTCTATCCTATCCTATCCTCTATCCTATCCTATCCTCTATCCTATCCTATCCTCTATCCTATCCTATCCTCTATGCTATCCTATCCTCTATCCTATCCTATCCTCTATCCTATCCTATCCTCTATCCTATCCTATCCTCTATCCTATCCTATCCTCTATCCTCTATCCTATCCTATCCTCTATCCTATAATATCATATATCCGTTCCTATTCTCTATCCTATCCTATCCTCTATCCTATCCTATCCTCTATCCTATCCTATCCTCTATCATATCCTATCCTCTGTCCTATCCTATCCTCTATCCTATCCTATCCTCTATCCTAACCTGTCCTCTATCCTATCCTATCCTATCCTCTATCCTATCCTATCCTCTATCCTATCCTATCCTCTATCCTCTATCCTATCCTATCCTCTATCCTATAATATCATATATCCGTTCCTATCCTCTATCCTATCCTATCCTGTATCCTATCCTATCCTATATCCTATCCTATCTTCTATCCTATCCTATCCTCTATCCTATCAAATCCCCTAAACTATCCTCTGTCCTATCCTATCCTCTATCCTATCCTCTATCCTCTATCCTATCCTATCCTCTATCCTATCCTATCCTCTATCCTATAATATCATATATCTGTTCCTATTCTCTATCCTACCCTATCCTCTATCCTATCCAATCCTCTATCCTATCCTATCCTCTATCCTATCCTATCCTCTAGCCTATACAATCCTCTATCCTACCCTATCCTCTATCCTATCCTACCCTCTATTCTATCCTATCCTCTATCATATCCTATCCTCTATCCTATCCTATCCTCTATCCTAACCCATCCTTTATCCTATCCTATCCTCTGTCGTATCCTATCCTCTATCCTTTCCTATCGTTTATCCTATCCTCTATCCTATCGTATACTCTACCCTATCCTATCCTCTATCCTATGCTATCCTATATCCCATCCTATCTTCTATCCTATCCTATCCTCTATCCTATCAAATCCCCTATCCTATCCTCTGTCCTATCCTATCCTCTATCCTACCCTATCCTCTATCCTATCCTATCCTCTATCCTATCCTATCCTCTATCCTATCCTATCCTCTATCCTATCCTATCCTCTATCCTATCCTATCCTCCATCCTATCCTATCCTCTATCCTATCCTATCCTCTATCCTATACAATCCTCTATCCTATCCTATCCTCTATCCTATCCTATCCTCTATCCTATCCTATCCTCTATCCTATCCTATCCTCTATCCCATCCTATCCTCTATCCGATCCTATCCTCTATCCTATCCTATCCTATATCCTATCCTATCCTCTATCCTATCCTATCCTCTATCCTATCCTATCCTATCCTCTATCCTATCCTACCCTCTATCCTATCCTATCCTCTATCCTATCCTATCCTCTATCCTATCCTATCGTTTATCCTATCCTCTATCCTATCCTATCCTCTATCCTATCCTATCCTCTATCCTATTCTCTATCCTATCCTATCCTCTATCCTATCCTATCCTCTATCCTATCCTATCCTCTATCCTATCCTATCCTCTATCCTATCCTATCCTCTATCCTATCCTATCCTCTATCCTATCCTATCCTATATCCTATCCTATACTCTATCCTATCCTATCCTCTATCCTATCCTATCCTCTATCCTATGCTATCCTCTATCCTATCCTATCCTCTATCCTATCCTATCCTCTGTCCTATCCTATCCTCTATCCTATCCTATCCTCTATCCTATCCTCTATCCTATGCTATCCTCTATCCTATCCTATCCTCTATCCTATCCTATCCTCTGTCCTATCCTATCCTCTATCCTATCCTATCCTCTATCCTATCCTCTATCCAATCCTCTATCCTATCCTCTATACTATCAAATCCCCTATCCCATCGTCTGTCCTATCCTATCCTCTATCCTATCCTATCCTCTATCCTATCCTATCCTCTATCCTATCCTATCGTTTATCCTATCCTCTATCCTATCCTATCCTCTATCCTATCCTATCCTCTATCCTATTCTCTATCCTATCCTATCCTCTATCCTATCCTATCCTCTATCCTATCCTATCCTCTATCCTATCCTATCCTCTATCCTATCCTATCCTATATCCTATCCTATACTCTATCCTATCCTATCCTCTATCCTATCCTATCCTCTATCCTATGCTATCCTCTATCCTATCCTATCCTCTATCCTATCCTATCCTCTATCCTATCCTATCCTCTATCCTATCCTATCCTCTATCCTATCCTATCCTCTATCCTATCCTATCCTCTATCCTATCCTATCCTCTATCCTATCCTATCCTCTATCCTATCCTATCCTCTATCCTATCCTATCCTCTATCCTATCCTATCCTCTATCCTATCCTATCCTCTATCCTCTATCCTATCCTATCCTCTATCCTATAATATCATATATCCGTTCCTATTCTCTATCCTATCCTATCCTCTATCCTATCCTATCCTCTATCCTATCCTATCCTCTATCATATCCTATCCTCTGTCCTATCCTATCCTCTATCCTATCCTATCCTCTATCCTAACCTATCCTCTATCCTATCCTATCCTATCCTCTATCCTATCCTGTCCTATCCTCTATCCTATCCTATCCTATCCTCTGTCCTATCGTTTATCCTATCCTATCGTTTATCCTATCCTCTATCCTATACTATACTCTATCCTATCCTATCCTCTACCCTATCCTATCCTCTATCCTATACAATACGCTATCCTATCCTATCCTCTATCCTATCCTCTATCCTATCCTATCCTCTATCCTATCCTATCCTCTATCCTATCCTATCCTGTATCCTATCCTATCCTATATCCTATCCTATCTTCTATCCTATCCTATCCTCTATCCTATCAAATCCCCTAAACTATCCTCTGTCCTATCCTATCCTCTATCCTAACCTATCCTCTATCCTCTATCCTATCCTATCCTCTATCCTATCCTATCCTCTATCCTATAATATCATATATCCGTTCCTATTCTCTATCCTATCCTATCCTCTATCCTATCCAATCCTCTATCCTATCCTATCCTCTATCCTATCCTATCCTCTAGCCTATAAAATCCTCTATCCTATCCTATCCTCTATCCTATCCTATCCTCTGTCCTATCCTATCCTCTATCCTATCCTATCCTCTATCCTATCCTCTATCCAATCCTCTATCCTATCCTCTATACTATCAAATCCCCTATCCTATCCTCTGTCCTATCCTATCCTCTATCCTATCCTATCCTCTATCCTATCCTATCCTCTATCCTATCCTATCCTCTATCCCATCCTATCCTCTATCCTATGCTATCCTCTATCCTATCCTATCCTCTATCCTATCCTATCCTCTATCCTATCCTATCCTCTATCCTATACTATCCTCTATCCTATCCTCTATCCAATCCTCTATCCTATCCTCTATACTATCAAATCCCCTATCCTATCCTCTGTCCTATCCTATCCTCTATCCTATCCTATCCTCTATCCTATCCTATCCTCTATCCTATCCTATCCTCTATCCTATCCTATCCTCTATCCTATCCTATCCTCTATCCTATCCTATCCTCTTTCCTATCCTCTATCCTATCCTATCCTCTGTCCTATCCTATCCTCTATCCTATCCTATCCTCTATCCTATCCTCTATCATGTCGTATCCTCTATCCTACCCTATCCTCTATCCTATCTGATCCTCTATCCTATCCTATCCTCTATCCTATCAAATCCCTTATCCTATGCTCTATCCTATCCTACCCTCTATAATACCGTATACTCTATCGTATCCTATCCTCTATCCTATAATATCATCTATCCGTTCCTATTCTCTATCCTATCCTCTATCCTATCCTATCCTCTATCCTATCCTATCCTCTACCCTATCCTATCCTCTATCCTATCCTATCCTCTATCCTCTATCCAATCCTATCCTCTATCCTATAATATCATATATCCGTTCCTATTCTCTATCCTATCCTATCCTCTATCCTATCCTATCCTCTATCCTATCCTATCCTCTATCCTATCCTATCCTCTGTCCTATCCTATCCTCTATCCTATCCTATCCTCTATCCTATCCTATCCTATCCTATCCTCTATCCTATCCTATCCTCTATCCTATCCTGTCCTATCCTCTATCCTATCCTATCCTCTGTCCTATCGTTTATCCTATCCTATCGTTTATCCTATCCTCTATCCTATACTATACTCTATCCTATCCTATCCTCTATCCTATCCTATCCTCTATCCTATCCTATCCTCTATCCTATCCTATCCTCTGTCCTATCCTATCCTCTATCCTATCCTATCCTCTATCCTATCCTCTATCCTATGCTATCCTCTATCCTATCCTATCCTCTATCCTATCCTATCCTCTGTCCTATCCTATCCTCTATCCTATCCTATCCTCTATCCTATTATCTATCCAATCCTCTATCCTATCCTCTATACTATCAAATCCCCTATCCTATCCTCTGTCCTATCCTATCCTCTATCCTATCCTATCCTCTATCCTATCCTATCCTCTATCCTATCCTATCCTCTATCCTATCCTATCCTCTATCCTATCCTATCCTCTTTCCTATCCTCTATCCTATCCTATCCTCTGTCCTATCCTATCCTCTATCCTATCCTATCCTCTATCCTATCCTCTATCATGTCGTATCCTCTATCCTACCCTATCCTCTATCCTATCTGATCCTCTATCCTATCCTATCCTCTATCCTATCAAATCCCTTATCCTATGCTCTATCCTATCCTATCCTCTAGCCTATACAATCCTCTATCCTACCCTATCCTCTATCCTATCCTACCCTCTATTCTATCCTATCCTCTATCATATCCTATCCTCTATCCTATCCTATCCTCTATCCTAACCCATCCTTTATCCTATCCTATCCTCTGTCGTATCCTATCCTCTATCCTTTCCTATCGTTTATCCTATCCTCTATCCTATCGTATACTCTATCCTATCCTATCCTCTATCCTATGCTATCCTATATCCCATCCTATCTTCTATCCTATGCTATCCTCTATCCTATCAAATCCCCTATCCTATCCTCTGTCCTATCCTATCCTCTATCCTACCCTATCCTCTATCCTATCCCATCCTCTATCCTATCCTATCCTCTATCCTATCCTATCCTCTATCCTATCCTATCCTCTATCCTATAATATCCTCTATCCTATCCTATCCTCTATCCTATCCTATCCTCTATCCTATCCTATCCTATATCCTACCCTATCCTCTATCCTATCCTATCCTCTATCCTATCCTATCCTCTATTCTATCCTCTGTCCTATCCTATCCTCTATCCTACCCTATCCTCTATCCTATCCTATCCTCTATCCTATCCTATCCTCTATCCTATCCTCTATACTATCAAATCCCCTATCCTATCCTCTGTCCTACCCTATCCTCTGTCCTATCCTATCCTCTATCCTATCCTATCCTCTATCCTATCCTATCCTCTATCCTATCCTATCCTCTATCCTATCCTATCCTCTATCCTATCCTATCCTCTATCCTATCCTATCCTCTATCCTATCCTATCCTCTATCCTATCCTATTCTCTATCCTATCCTATCTTCTATCCTATCCTACCAAATCCCCTATCCTATTCTCTATCCTATGATATCCTGTATCGTATCCAATCCTCTATCCTATCCTATTATCTATCCTCAATCCTATCCTTTCCTCTATCCTATCCAATCCTCTATCCTATCCTATCCTCTATCCTATCCTATCGTCTATCCTATCTTCTATCCTATCCTATCCTCTATCCTATCAAATCCCCTATCCTATCCTCTATCCTATCCTATCCTCTGTCCTATCCTATCCTCTATCCTATCCTATCCTCTATCCTATCCTATCCTCTATCCTATCCTATCCTCTATCCTATACAATCCTCTATCCTATCCTATCCTCTATCCTATCCTATCGTCTATCCTATCTTCTATCCTATCCTATCCTCTATCCTATCAAATCCCCTATCCTATCCTCTATCCTATCCTATCCTCTGTCCTATCCTATCCTCTATCCTATCCTATCCTCTATCCTATCCTATCCTCTATCCTATCCTATCCTCTATCCTATCCTATCCTCTATCCTATCCTATCCTCTATCCTATCCTATCCTCTATCCTATCCTATCCTCTATCCTATCCTATCCTCTATCCTATCCTATCCTCTATCCTATCCTATTCTCTATCCTATCCTATCCTCTATCCTATCCTATCCTCTATCCTATCCTATCCTCTATCCTATCCTATCCTCTATCCTATCCTATCCTCTATCCTATCCTATCCTCTACCTTATCCTATCCTCTATCCTATACAATCCTCTATCCTATCCTATCCTCTATCCTATCCTATCCTATCCTATCCTGTATCCTATCGTATCCTCTATCCTCTATCTTATCCTATCCTCTATCCTATCCTATCCTCTATCCTATCCTATCCTCTATCCTATCCTATCCTCTAACCTATCCTATCCTCTATCCTATCCTATCCTCTATCCTATCTTATCTTCTATCTTATCCTATCACCTATCCTATCCTATCCTCTATCCTATCTTATCTTCTATCTTATCCTATCACCTATCCTATCAAATCCCCTATCCTATTCTCTATCCTATCCTATCCTGTATCCTATCCAATCCTCTATCCTATCCTATCATCTATCCTCAATCCTATCCTTTCCTCCATCCTATCCTATCCTCTATCCTATCCTATCCTGTATCCTATCCAATCCTCTATCCTATCCTATCATCTATCCTCAATCCTATCCTTTCCTCCATCCTATCCTATCCTCTATCCTATCCTATCCTCTATCCTATCCTATCCTCTATCCTATGCTATCCTCTATCCTATCCTATACTCTATCCTATCCTATCCTCTATCCTATCCTATCCTCTATCCTATCCTATCCTATATCCTATCCTATCTTCTATCCTATCCTATCCTCTATCCTATCAAATCCCCTAAACTATCCTCTGTCCTACCCTATCCTCTATCCTATCCTATCCTCTATCCTATCCTATCCTCTATCCTATCCTCTATCATGTCGTATCCTCTATCCTACCCTATCCTCTATCCTATCTGATCCTCTATCCTATCCTATCCTCTATCCTATCAAATCCCCTATCCTATGCTCTATGCTATCCTACCATCTATAATACCGTATACTCTATCATATCCTATCCTCTATCCTATAATATCATCTATCCGTTCCTATTAGCTATCCTATCCTCTATCCTATAATATCATATATCCGTTCCTATTCTCTATCCTATCCTATCCTCTATCCTATCCTATCCTCTATCCTATCCTATCCTTTATCCTATCCTATCCTCTATCCTATCCTATCGTCTATCCTATCCTATCCTCTAACCTATTCTATCTTCTATCCTATCCTATCCTCTATCCTATCAAATCCTATCCTCTATCCTATCCTATCCTCTGTCCTATCCTATCCTCTATCCTATCCTATCGTTTATCCTATCCTATCGTTTATCCTATCCTCTACCCTATCCTATCCTCTATCCTATCCTATCCTCTATCCTATCCTATCCTCTATCCTATACAATCCTCTATCCTATCCTATCCTCTATCCTATCCTATCCTCTATTCTATCCTATCCTCTATAATACCGTATACTCTATCATATCCTATCCTCTATCCTATAATATCATCTATCCGTTCCTATTCTCTATCCTATCCTATCCTCTATCCTATCCTATCCACTATCCTATCCTATCCTCTATCCTATCCTATCCTCTATCCTATCCTCTATCATGTCGTATCCTCTATCCTACCCTATCCTCTATCCTATCTGATCCTCTATCCTATCCTATCCTCTATCCTATCAAATCCTATCCTCTATCCTATCCTATCCTCTGTCCTATCCTATCCTCTATCCTATCCTATCGTTTATCCTATCCTATCGTTTATCCTATCCTCTATCCTATACTATACTCTATCCTATCCTATCCTCTATCCTATCCTATCCTCTATCCTATCCTATCATCTATCCTATCCTATCCTCTATCCTATCCTATCCTCTTTCCTATCCTATCCTCTATCCTATCCTATCCTCTATCCTATCCCATCGTCTATCCTATCCTATCCTCTATCCTATTCTATCTTCTATCCTATCCTATCCTCTATCCTATCAAATCCTATCCTCTATCCTCTCCTATCCTCTGTCCTATCCTATCCTCTATCCTATCCTATCGTTTATCCTATCCTATCGTTTATCCTATCCTCTATCCTATACTATACTCTATCCTATCCTATCCTCTACCCTATCCTATCCTCTATCCTATACAATACTCTATCCTATCCTATCCTCTATCCTATCCTATCCTCTATCCTATCCTATCCTCTACCCTATCCTATCCTCTATCCTATCCTATCCTCTATCCTAGCCTATCCAGTATCCTATCCTATCCTCTATCCTATCCTATCCTCTATCCTATCCTATCCTATATCCTATCCTATCTTCTATCCTATCCTATCCTCTATCCTATCAAATCCCCTAAACTATCCTCTGTCCTATCCTATCCTCTATCCTACCCTATCCTCTATCGTATCCTATCCTCTATCCTATCCTATCCTCTATCCTATCCTATCCTCTATCCTATACAATCCTCTATCCTATCCTATCCTCTATCCTATCCTATCCACTATCCTATCCTATCCTCTATCCTATCCTATCCTCTATCCTATCCTCTATCATGTCGTATCCTCTATCCTACACTATCCTCTATCCTATCTGATCCTCTATCCTATCCTATCCTCTATCCTATCAAATCCCCTATCCTATGCTCTATCCTATCCTACCCTCTATAATACCGTATACTCTATCATATCCTATCCTCTATCCTATAATATCATCTATCCGTTCCTATTCTCTATCCTATCCTCTATCCTATCCTATTCTCTATCCTATCCTATCCTCTATACTATCCTATCCTCTATCCTATCCTATCCTCTATCCTATCCTATCCTCTATCCTATCCTATCCTCTATCCTATCCTATCGTCTATCCTATCCTATCCTCTATCCTATTCTATCTTCTATCCTATCCTATCCTCTATCCTATCAAATCCTATCCTCTATCCTATCCTATCCTCTGTCCTATCCTATCCTCTATCCTATCCTATCGTTTATCCTATCCTATCGTTTATCCTATCCTCTATCCTATACTATACTATATCCTATCCTATCCTCTACCCTAACCTATCCTCTATCCTATACAATACTCTATCCTATCCTATCCTCTATCCTATCCTATCCTCTATCCTATCCTATCCTCTATCCTATCCTATCCTCTATCCTATCCTATCCTCTAACCTATCCTATCCTCTATCCTATCCTATCCACTATCCTATCCTATCCTCTATCCTATCCTATCCTCTATCCTATCCTATCCTATATCCTATCCTATCCTCTATCCTATCAAATCCCCTAAACTATCCTCTGTCCTATCCTATCCTCTATCCTACCCTATCCTCTATCCTATCCAATCCTCTATCCTATCCTATCCTCTATCCTATCCTATCCTCTAGCCTATACAATCCTCTATCCTACCCTATCCTCTATCCTATCCTATCCTCTATTCTATCCTATCCTCTATCATATCCTATCCTCTATCCTATCCTATCCTCTATCCTAACCTATCCTTTATCCTATCCTATCCTCTGTCGTATCCTATCCTCTATCCTTTCCTATCGTTTATCCTATCCTCTATCCTATCGTATACTCTATCCTATCCTATCCTCTATCCTATGCTATCCTATATCCCATCCTATCTTCTATCCTATCCTATCCTCTATCCTATCCTATCCTCTATCCTATCCTATCCTATATCCTATCCTATACTCTATCCTATTCTATCCTCTATCCTATCCTATCCTCTATCCTATGCTATCCTCTATCCTATCCTATCCTCTATCCTATCCTATCCTCTGTCCTATCCTATCCTCTATCCTATCCTATCCTCTATCCTATCCTATCCTCTATCCTATCCTATCCTCTATCCTATCCTATCCTCTATCCTATCCTATCCTCTATCCTATCCTATCCTCTATCCTATCCTATCCTCTATCCTATAATATCATATATCCGTTCCTATTCTCTATCCTATCCTATCCTCTATCCTATCCTATCCTCTATCCTATCCTATCCTATATCCTATCCTATCTTCTATCCTATCCTATCCTCTATCCTATCAAATCCCCTAAACTATCCTCTGTCCTATCCTATCCTCTATCCTACCCTATCCTCTATCGTATCCTATCCTCTATCCTATCCTATCCTCTATCCTATCCTATCCTCTATCCTATACAATCCTCTATACTATCCTATCCTCTATCCTATCCTATCCACTATCCTATCCTATCCTCTATCCTATCCTATCCTCTATCCTATCCTCTATCATGTCGTATCCTCTATCCTACACTATCCTCTATCCTATCTGATCCTCTATCCTATCCTATCCTCTATCCTATCAAATCCCCTATCCTATGCTCTATCCTATCCTACCCTCTATAATACCGTATACTCTATCATATCCTATCCTCTATCCTATAATATCATCTATCCGTTCCTATTCTCTATCCTATCCTCTATCCTATCCTATTCTCTATCCTATCCTATCCTCTATACTATCCTATCCTCTATCCTATCCTATCCTCTATCCTATCCTATCCTCTATCCTATCCTATCCTCTATCCTATCCTATCGTCTATCCTATCCTATCCTCTATCCTATTCTATCTTCTATCCTATCCTATCCTCTATCCTATCAAATCCTATCCTCTATCCTATCCTATCCTCTGTCCTATCCTATCCTCTATCCTATCCTATCGTTTATCCTATCCTATCGTTTATCCTATCCTCTATCCTATACTATACTATATCCTATCCTATCCTCTACCCTAACCTATCCTCTATCCTATACAATACTCTATCCTATCCTATCCTCTATCCTATCCTATCCTCTATCCTATCCTATCCTCTATCCTATCCTATCCTCTATCCTATCCTATCCTCTAACCTATCCTATCCTCTATCCTATCCTATCCACTATCCTATCCTATCCTCTATCCTATCCTATCCTCTATCCTATCCTATCCTATATCCTATCCTATCCTCTATCCTATCAAATCCCCTAAACTATCCTCTGTCCTATCCTATCCTCTATCCTACCCTATCCTCTATCCTATCCAATCCTCTATCCTATCCTATCCTCTATCCTATCCTATCCTCTAGCCTATACAATCCTCTATCCTACCCTATCCTCTATCCTATCCTATCCTCTATTCTATCCTATCCTCTATCATATCCTATCCTCTATCCTATCCTATCCTCTATCCTAACCTATCCTTTATCCTATCCTATCCTCTGTCGTATCCTATCCTCTATCCTTTCCTATCGTTTATCCTATCCTCTATCCTATCGTATACTCTATCCTATCCTATCCTCTATCCTATGCTATCCTATATCCCATCCTATCTTCTATCCTATCCTATCCTCTATCCTATCCTATCCTCTATCCTATCCTATCCTATATCCTATCCTATACTCTATCCTATTCTATCCTCTATCCTATCCTATCCTCTATCCTATGCTATCCTCTATCCTATCCTATCCTCTATCCTATCCTATCCTCTGTCCTATCCTATCCTCTATCCTATCCTATCCTCTATCCTATCCTATCCTCTATCCTATCCTATCCTCTATCCTATCCTATCCTCTATCCTATCCTATCCTCTATCCTATCCTATCCTCTATCCTATCCTATCCTCTATCCTATCCTATCCTCTATCCTATAATATCATATATCCGTTCCTATTCTCTATCCTATCCTATCCTCTATCCTATCCTATCCTCTATCCTATCCTATCCTCTATCCTATCCTATCCTCTGTCCTATCCTATCCTCTATCCTATCCTATCCTCTATCCTATCCTATCCTCTGTCCTATCCTATCCTCTATCCTATCCTATCCTCTATCCTATCCTATCCTCTATCCTATCCTATCCTATCCTCTATCCTATCCTATCCTCTATCCTATCCTGTCCTATCCTCTATCCTATCCTATCCTCTGTCCTATCCTTTATCCTATCCTATCCTGTCCTATCCTCTATCCTATCCTATCCTCTGTCCTATCGTTTATCCTATCCTATCGTTTATCCTATCCTCTATCCTATACTATACTCTATCCTATCCTATCCTCTACCCTATCCTATCCTCTATCCTATACAATACGCTATCCTATCCTATCCTCTATCCTATCCTCTATCCTATCCTATCCTCTATCCTATCCTATCCTCTATCCTATCCTATCCTGTATCCTATCCTATTCTATATCCTATCCTATCTTCTATCCTATCCTATCCTCTATCCTATCAAATCCCCTAAACTATCCTCTGTCCTATCCTATCCTCTATCCTATCCTCTATCCTCTATCCTATCCTATCCTCTATCGTATAATATCATATATCCGTTCCTATTCTCTATCCTATCCTATCCTCTATCCTATCCAATCCTCTATCCTATCCTATCCTCTATCCTATCCTATCCTCTAGCCTATACAATCCTCTATCCTACCCTATCCTCTATCCTATCCTATCCTCTATTCTATCCTATCCTCTATCATATCCTATCCTCTATCCTATCCTATCCTCTATCCTAACCTATCCTTTATCCTATCCTATCCTCTGTCGTATCCTATCCTCTATCCTTTCCTATCGTTTATCCTATCCTCTATCCTATCGTATACTCTATCCTATCCTATCCTCTATCCTATGCTATCCTATATCCCATCCTATCTTCTATCCTATCCTATCCTCTATCCTATCAAATCCCCTATCCTATCCTCTGTCCTATCCTATCCTCTATCCTACCCTATCCTCTATCCTATCCTATCCTCTATCCTATCCTATCCTCTATCCTATCCTATCCTCTATCCTATCCTATCCTCTATCCTATACAATCCTCTATCCTATCCTATCCTCTATCCTATCCTATCCTCTATCCTATACAATCCTCTATCCTATCCTATCCTCTATCCTATCCTATCCTCTATCCTATTCTCTATCCTATCCTATCCTCTATCCTATCCTATCCTCTATCCTATCCTATCCTCTATCCTATCCTATCCTCTATCCTATCCTGTCCTCTATCCTATCCTATCCTCTATCCTATCCTATCCTATATCCTATCCTATACTCTATCCTATCCTATCCTCTATCCTATCCTATCCTCTATCCTCTCCTATCCTCTATCCTATCCTATCCTCTATCCTATCCTATGCTCTATCCTATCCTATCCTCTATCCTATCCTCTATCCTATCCTATCCTCTGTCCTATCCTATCCTCTGTCCTATCCTATCCTCTATCCTATCCTATCCTCTATCCTATCCTCTATCCAATCCTCTATCCTATCCTCTATACTATCAAATCCCCTATCCTATCCTCTGTCCTATCCTATCCTCTATCCTATCCTATCCTCTATCCTATCCTATCCTCTATCCTATCCTATCCTCTATCCTCTCCTATCCTCTATCGTATCCTATCCTCTATCCTATAATATCATCTATCCGTTCCTATTCTCTATCCTATCCTCTATCCTATCCTATCCTCTATCCTATCCTATCCTCTATCCTATCCTATCCTCTATCCTATCGTATCCTCTATCCTATCCTATCCTCTATCCTATCCTATCCTCTATCCTATCCTATCCTCTATCCTATCCTATCCTCTATCCTCTATCCTATCCTATCCTCTATCCTCTATCCTATCCTATCCTCTATCCTATCAAATCCCTTATCCTATGCTCTATCCTATCCTACCCTCTATAATACCGTATACTCTATCGTATCCTATCCTCTATCCTATAATATCATCTATCCGTTCCTATTCTCTATCCTATCCTCTATCCTATCCTATCCTCTATCCTATCCTATCCTCTATCCTATCCTATCCTCTATCCTATCGTATCCTCTATCCTATCCTATCCTCTATCCTATCCTATCCTCTATCCTATCCTATCCTCTATCCTATCCTATCCTCTATCCTATCCTATCCTCTATCCTCTATCCTATCCTATCCTCTATCCTCTATCCTATCCTATCCTCTATCCTATAATATCATATATCCGTTCCTATTCTCTATCCTATCCTATCCTCTATCCTATCCTATCTTCTATCCTAACCTATCCTCTATCCTATCCTATCCTCTATCCTATCCTATCCTCTATCCTATCCTATCCTGTATCCTATCCTATCCTATATCCTATCCTATCTTCTATCCTATCCTATCCTCTATCCTATCAAATCCCCTAAACTATCCTCTGTCCTATCCTATCGTCTATCCTATCCTCTATCCTCTATCCTATCCTATCCTCTATCCTATCCTATCCTCTATCCTATCCTATCCTCTATCCTATACAATCCTCTATCCTATCCTATCCTCTATCCTATCCTATCCTCTATTCTATCCTATCCTCTATAATACCGTATACTCTATCATATCCTATCCTCTATCCTATAATATCATCTATCCGTTCCTATTCTCTATCCTATCCTATCCTCTATCCTATCCTATCCTCTATCCTATCCCATCGTCTATCCTATCCTATCCTCTATCCTATTCTATCTTCTATCCTATCCTATCCTCTATCCTATCAAATCCTATCCTCTATCCTCTCCTATCCTCTGTCCTATCCTATCCTCTATCCTATCCTATCGTTTATCCTATCCTATCGTTTATCCTATCCTCTATCCTATACTATACTCTATCCTATCCTATCCTCTACCCTATCCTATCCTCTATCCTATACAATACTCTATCCTATCCTATCCTCTATCCTATCCTATCCTCTATCCTATCCTATCCTCTACCCTATCCTATCCTCTATCCTATCCTATCCTCTATCCTAGCCTATCCAGTATCCTATCCTATCCTCTATCCTATCCTATCCTCTATCCTATCCTATCCTATATCCTATCCTATCTTCTATCCTATCCTATCCTCTATCCTATCAAATCCCCTAAACTATCCTCTGTCCTATCCTATCCTCTATCCTACCCTATCCTCTATCGTATCCTATCCTCTATCCTATCCTATCCTCTATCCTATCCTATCCTCTATCCTATACAATCCTCTATACTATCCTATCCTCTATCCTATCCTATCCACTATCCTATCCTATCCTCTATCCTATCCTATCCTCTATCCTATCCTCTATCATGTCGTATACTCTATCCTACACTATCCTCTATCCTATCTGATCCTCTATCCTATCCTATCCTCTATCCTATCAAATCCCCTATCCTATGCTCTATCCTATCCTACCCTCTATAATACCGTATACTCTATCATATCCTATCCTCTATCCTATAATATCATCTATCCGTTCCTATTCTCTATCCTATCCTCTATCCTATCCTATTCTCTATCCTATCCTATCCTCTATACTATCCTATCCTCTATCCTATCCTATCCTCTATCCTATCCTATCCTCTATCCTATCCTATCCTCTATCCTATCCTATCGTCTATCCTATCCTATCCTCTATCCTATTCTATCTTCTATCCTATCCTATCCTCTATCCTATCAAATCCTATCCTCTATCCTATCCTATCCTCTGTCCTATCCTATCCTCTATCCTATCCTATCGTTTATCCTATCCTATCGTTTATCCTATCCTCTATCCTATACTATACTATATCCTATCCTATCCTCTACCCTAACCTATCCTCTATCCTATACAATACTCTATCCTATCCTATCCTCTATCCTATCCTATCCTCTATCCTATCCTATCCTCTATCCTATCCTATCCTCTATCCTATCCTATCCTCTAACCTATCCTATCCTCTATCCTATCCTATCCACTATCCTATCCTATCCTCTATCCTATCCTATCCTCTATCCTATCCTATCCTATATCCTATCCTATCCTCTATCCTATCAAATCCCCTAAACTATCCTCTGTCCTATCCTATCCTCTATCCTACCCTATCCTCTATCCTATCCAATCCTCTATCCTATCCTATCCTCTATCCTATCCTATCCTCTAGCCTATACAATCCTCTATCCTACCCTATCCTCTATCCTATCCTATCCTCTATTCTATCCTATCCTCTATCATATCCTATCCTCTATCCTATCCTATCCTCTATCCTAACCTATCCTTTATCCTATCCTATCCTCTGTCGTATCCTATCCTCTATCCTTTCCTATCGTTTATCCTATCCTCTATCCTATCGTATACTCTATCCTATCCTATCCTCTATCCTATGCTATCCTATATCCCATCCTATCTTCTATCCTATCCTATCCTCTATCCTATCCTATCCTCTATCCTATCCTATCCTATATCCTATCCTATACTCTATCCTATTCTATCCTCTATCCTATCCTATCCTCTATCCTATGCTATCCTCTATCCTATCCTATCCTCTATCCTATCCTATCCTCTGTCCTATCCTATCCTCTATCCTATCCTATCCTCTATCCTATCCTATCCTCTATCCTATCCTATCCTCTATCCTATCCTATCCTCTATCCTATCCTATCCTCTATCCTATCCTATCCTCTATCCTATCCTATCCTCTATCCTATAATATCATATATCCGTTCCTATTCTCTATCCTATCCTATCCTCTATCCTATCCTATCCTCTATCCTATCCTATCCTCTATCCTATCCTATCCTCTGTCCTATCCTATCCTCTATCCTATCCTATCCTCTATCCTATCCTATCCTCTGTCCTATCCTATCCTCTATCCTATCCTATCCTCTATCCTATCCTATCCTCTATCCTATCCTATCCTATCCTCTATCCTATCCTATCCTCTATCCTATCCTGTCCTATCCTCTATCCTATCCTATCCTCTGTCCTATCCTTTATCCTATCCTATCCTGTCCTATCCTCTATCCTATCCTATCCTCTGTCCTATCGTTTATCCTATCCTATCGTTTATCCTATCCTCTATCCTATACTATACTCTATCCTATCCTATCCTCTACCCTATCCTAACCTCTATCCTATACAATACGCTATCCTATCCTATCCTCTATCCTATCCTCTATCCTATCCTATCCTCTATCCTATCCTATCCTCTATCCTATCAAATCCCCTAAACTATCCTCTGTCCTATCCTATCCTCTATCCTACCCTATCCTCTATCGTATCCTATCCTCTATCCTATCCTATCCTCTATCCTATCCTATCCTCTATCCTATACAATCCTCTATCCTATCCTATCCTCTATCCTATCCTATCCACTATCCTATCCTATCCTCTATCCTATCCTATCCTCTATCCTATCCTCTATCATGTCGTATCCTCTATCCTACACTATCCTCTATCCTATCTGATCCTCTATCCTATCCTATCCTCTATCCTATCAAATCCCCTATCCTATGCTCTATCCTATCCTACCCTCTATAATACCGTATACTCTATCATATCCTATCCTCTATCCTATAATATCATCTATCCGTTCCTATTCTCTATCCTATCCTCTATCCTATCCTATTCTCTATCCTATCCTATCCTCTATACTATCCTATCCTCTATCCTATCCTATCCTCTATCCTATCCTATCCTCTATCCTATCCTATCCTCTATCCTATCCTATCGTCTATCCTATCCTATCCTCTATCCTATTCTATCTTCTATCCTATCCTATCCTCTATCCTATCAAATCCTATCCTCTATCCTATCCTATCCTCTGTCCTATCCTATCCTCTATCCTATCCTATCGTTTATCCTATCCTATCGTTTATCCTATCCTCTATCCTATACTATACTATATCCTATCCTATCCTCTACCCTAACCTATCCTCTATCCTATACAATACTCTATCCTATCCTATCCTCTATCCTATCCTATCCTCTATCCTATCCTATCCTCTATCCTATCCTATCCTCTATCCTATCCTATCCTCTAACCTATCCTATCCTCTATCCTATCCTATCCACTATCCTATCCTATCCTCTATCCTATCCTATCCTCTATCCTATCCTATCCTATATCCTATCCTATCCTCTATCCTATCAAATCCCCTAAACTATCCTCTGTCCTATCCTATCCTCTATCCTACCCTATCCTCTATCCTATCCAATCCTCTATCCTATCCTATCCTCTATCCTATCCTATCCTCTAGCCTATACAATCCTCTATCCTACCCTATCCTCTATCCTATCCTATCCTCTATTCTATCCTATCCTCTATCATATCCTATCCTCTATCCTATCCTATCCTCTATCCTAACCTATCCTTTATCCTATCCTATCCTCTGTCGTATCCTATCCTCTATCCTTTCCTATCGTTTATCCTATCCTCTATCCTATCGTATACTCTATCCTATCCTATCCTCTATCCTATGCTATCCTATATCCCATCCTATCTTCTATCCTATCCTATCCTCTATCCTATCCTATCCTCTATCCTATCCTATCCTATATCCTATCCTATACTCTATCCTATTCTATCCTCTATCCTATCCTATCCTCTATCCTATGCTATCCTCTATCCTATCCTATCCTCTATCCTATCCTATCCTCAGTCCTATCCTATCCTCTATCCTATCCTATCCTCTATCCTATCCTATCCTCTATCCTATCCTATCCTCTATCCTATCCTATCCTCTATCCTATCCTATCCTCTATCCTATCCTATCCTCTATCCTATCCTATCCTCTATCCTATAATATCATATATCCGTTCCTATTCTCTATCCTATCCTATCCTCTATCCTATCCTATCCTCTATCCTATCCTATCCTCTATCCTATCCTATCCTCTGTCCTATCCTATCCTCTATCCTATCCTATCCTCTATCCTATCCTATCCTCTGTCCTATCCTATCCTCTATCCTATCCTATCCTCTATCCTATCCTATCCTCTATCCTATCCTATCCTATCCTCTATCCTATCCTATCCTCTATCCTATCCTGTCCTATCCTCTATCCTATCCTATCCTCTGTCCTATCCTTTATCCTATCCTATCCTGTCCTATCCTCTATCCTATCCTATCCTCTGTCCTATCGTTTATCCTATCCTATCGTTTATCCTATCCTCTATCCTATACTATACTCTATCCTATCCTATCCTCTACCCTATCCTATCCTCTATCCTATACAATACGCTATCCTATCCTATCCTCTATCCTATCCTCTATCCTATCCTATCCTCTATCCTATCCTATCCTCTATCCTATCCTATCCTGTATCCTATCCTATTCTATATCCTATCCTATCTTCTATCCTATCCTATCCTCTATCCTATCAAATCCCCTAAACTATCCTCTGTCCTATCCTATCCTCTATCCTATCCTCTATCCTCTATCCTATCCTATCCTCTATCGTATAATATCATATATCCGTTCCTATTCTCTATCCTATCCTATCCTCTATCCTATCCAATCCTCTATCCTATCCTATCCTCTATCCTATCCTATCCTCTAGCCTATACAATCCTCTATCCTACCCTATCCTCTATCCTATCCTATCCTCTATTCTATCCTATCCTCTATCATATCCTATCCTCTATCCTATCCTATCCTCTATCCTAACCTATCCTTTATCCTATCCTATCCTCTGTCGTATCCTATCCTCTATCCTTTCCTATCGTTTATCCTATCCTCTATCCTATCGTATACTCTATCCTATCCTATCCTCTATCCTATGCTATCCTATATCCCATCCTATCTTCTATCCTATCCTATCCTCTATCCTATCAAATCCCCTATCCTATCCTCTGTCCTATCCTATCCTCTATCCTACCCTATCCTCTATCCTATCCTATCCTCTATCCTATCCTATCCTCTATCCTATCCTATCCTCTATCCTATCCTATCCTCTATCCTATACAATCCTCTATCCTATCCTATCCTCTATCCTATCCTATCCTCTATCCTATACAATCCTCTATCCTATCCTATCCTCTATCCTATCCTATCCTCTATCCTATTCTCTATCCTATCCTATCCTCTATCCTATCCTATCCTCTATCCTATCCTATCCTCTATCCTATCCTATCCTCTATCCTATCCTGTCCTCTATCCTATCCTATCCTCTATCCTATCCTATCCTATATCCTATCCTATACTCTATCCTATCCTATCCTCTATCCTATCCTATCCTCTATCCTATGCTATCCTCTATCCTATCCTATCCTCTATCCTATCCTATCCTCTGTCCTATCCTATCCTCTATCCTATCCTATCCTCTATCCTATCCTCTATCCTATGCTATCCTCTATCCTATCCTATCCTCTATCCTATCCTATCCTCTGTCCTATCCTATCCTCTATCCTATCCTATCCTCTATCCTATCCTCTATCCAATCCTCTATCCTATCCTCTATACTATCAAATCCCCTATCCTATCCTCTGTCCTATCCTATCCTCTATCCTATCCTATCCTCTATCCTATCCTATCCTCTATCCTATCCTATCCTCTATCCTCTCCTATCCTCTATCCTATCCTATCCTCTATCCTATCCTATGCTCTATCCTATCCTATCCTCTATCCTATCCTCTATCCTATCCTATCCTCTGTCCTATCCTATCCTCTATCCTATCCTATCCTCTATCCTATCCTATCCTCTATCCTATCCTCTATCCTACCCTATCCTCTATCCTATCTGATCCTCTATCCTATCCTATCCTCTATCCTATCAAATCCCTTATCCTATGCTCTATCCTATCCTACCCTCTATAATACCGTATACTCTATCGTATCCTATCCTCTATCCTATAATATCATCTATCCGTTCCTATTCTCTATCCTATCCTCTATCCTATCCTATCCTCTATCCTATCCTATCCTCTATCCTATCGTATCCTCTATCCTATCCTATCCTCTATCCTATCCTATCCTCTATCCTATCCTATCCTCTATCCTATCCTATCCTCTATCCTCTATCCTATCCTATCCTCTATCCTCTATCCTATCCTATCCTCTATCCTATCAAATCCCTTATCCTATGCTCTATCCTATCCTACCCTCTATAATACCGTATACTCTATCGTATCCTATCCTCTATCCTATAATATCATCTATCCGTTCCTATTCTCTATCCTATCCTCTATCCTATCCTATCCTCTATCCTATCCTATCCTCTATCCTATCCTATCCTCTATCCTATCGTATCCTCTATCCTATCCTATCCTCTATCCTATCCTATCCTCTATCCTATCCTATCCTCTATCCTATCCTATCCTCTATCCTCTATCCTATCCTATCCTCTATCCTCTATCCTATCCTATCCTCTATCCTATAATATCATATATCCGTTCCTATTCTCTATCCTATCCTATCCTCTATCCTATCCTATCTTCTATCCTAACCTATCCTCTATCCTATCCTATCCTCTATCCTATCCTATCCTCTATCCTATCCTATCCTGTATCCTATCCTATCCTATATCCTATCCTATCTTCTATCCTATCCTATCCTCTATCCTATCAAATCCCCTAAACTATCCTCTGTCCTATCCTATCGTCTATCCTATCCTCTATCCTCTATCCTATCCTATCCTCTATCCTATCCTATCCTCTATCCTATAATATCATATATCCTAACCTATCCTCTATCCTATCCTATCCTCTATCTTACCCTATCCTCTATCCTATCCTATCCTGTATCCTATCCTATCCTATATCCTATCCTATCTTCTATCCTATCCTATCCTCTATCCTATCAAATCCCCTAAACTATCCTCTGTCCTATCCTATCCTCTATCCTATCCTCTATCCTCTATCCTATCCTATCCTCTATCCTATCCTATCCTCTAGCCTATACAATCCTCTATCCTACCCTATCCTCTATCCTATCCTATCCTCTATTCTATCCTATCCTCTATCATATCCTATCCTCTATCCTATCCTATCCTCTATCCTAACCTATCCTTTATCCTATCCTATCCTCTGTCGTATCCTATCCTCTATCCTTTCCTATCGTTTATCCTATCCTCTATCCTATCGTATACTCTATCCTATCCTATACTCTATCCTATGCTATCCTATATCCCATCCTATCTTCTATCCTATCCTATCCTCTATCCTATCAAATCCCCTATCCTATCCTCTGTCCTATCCTATCCTCTATCCTACCCTATCCTCTATCCTATCCTATCCTCTATCCTATCCTATCCTCTATCCTATCCTATCCTCTATCCTATCCTATCCTCTATCCTATCCTATCCTCTATCCTATCCTATCCTCTATCCTATCCTATCCTCTATCCTATCCTATCCTCTATCCTATCCTATCCTCTATCCTATACAATCCTCTATCCTATCCTATCCTCTATCCTATCCTATCCTCTATCCTATCCTATCCTCTATCCTATCCTATCCTCTATCCCATCCTATCCTCTATCCGATCCTATCCTCTATCCTATCCTATCCTATATCCTATCCTATCCTCTATCCTATCCTATCCTCTATCCTATCCTATCCTATCCTCTATCCTATCCTACCCTCTATCCTATCCTATCCTCTATCCTATCCTATCCTCTATCCTATCCTATCGTTTATCCTATCCTCTATCCTATCCTATCCTCTATCCTATCCTATCCTCTATCCTATTCTCTATCCTATCCTATCCTCTATCCTATCCTATCCTCTATCCTATCCTCTATCCTACCCTATCCTCTATCCTATCTGATCCTCTATCCTATCCTATCCTCTATCCTATCAAATCCCTTATCCTATGCTCTATCCTATCCTACCCTCTATAATACCGTATACTCTATCGTATCCTATCCTCTATCCTATAATATCATCTATCCGTTCCTATTCTCTATCCTATCCTCTATCCTATCCTATCCTCTATCCTATCCTATCCTCTATCCTATCGTATCCTCTATCCTATCCTATCCTCTATCCTATCCTATCCTCTATCCTATCCTATCCTCTATCCTATCCTATCCTCTATCCTCTATCCTATCCTATCCTCTATCCTCTATCCTATCCTATCCTCTATCCTATCAAATCCCTTATCCTATGCTCTATCCTATCCTACCCTCTATAATACCGTATACTCTATCGTATCCTATCCTCTATCCTATAATATCATCTATCCGTTCCTATTCTCTATCCTATCCTCTATCCTATCCTATCCTCTATCCTATCCTATCCTCTATCCTATCCTATCCTCTATCCTATCGTATCCTCTATCCTATCCTATCCTCTATCCTATCCTATCCTCTATCCTATCCTATCCTCTATCCTATCCTATCCTCTATCCTCTATCCTATCCTATCCTCTATCCTCTATCCTATCCTATCCTCTATCCTATAATATCATATATCCGTTCCTATTCTCTATCCTATCCTATCCTCTATCCTATCCTATCTTCTATCCTAACCTATCCTCTATCCTATCCTATCCTCTATCCTATCCTATCCTCTATCCTATCCTATCCTGTATCCTATCCTATCCTATATCCTATCCTATCTTCTATCCTATCCTATCCTCTATCCTATCAAATCCCCTAAACTATCCTCTGTCCTATCCTATCGTCTATCCTATCCTCTATCCTCTATCCTATCCTATCCTCTATCCTATCCTATCCTCTATCCTATAATATCATATATCCTAACCTATCCTCTATCCTATCCTATCCTCTATCTTACCCTATCCTCTATCCTATCCTATCCTGTATCCTATCCTATCCTATATCCTATCCTATCTTCTATCCTATCCTATCCTCTATCCTATCAAATCCCCTAAACTATCCTCTGTCCTATCCTATCCTCTATCCTATCCTCTATCCTCTATCCTATCCTATCCTCTATCCTATCCTATCCTCTAGCCTATACAATCCTCTATCCTACCCTATCCTCTATCCTATCCTATCCTCTATTCTATCCTATCCTCTATCATATCCTATCCTCTATCCTATCCTATCCTCTATCCTAACCTATCCTTTATCCTATCCTATCCTCTGTCGTATCCTATCCTCTATCCTTTCCTATCGTTTATCCTATCCTCTATCCTATCGTATACTCTATCCTATCCTATCCTCTATCCTATGCTATCCTATATCCCATCCTATCTTCTATCCTATCCTATCCTCTATCCTATCCTATCCTCTATCCTATCCTATCCTCTATCCTATAATATCATATATCCGTTCCTATTCTCTATCCTATCCTATCCTCTATCCTATCCTATCCTCTATCCTATCCTATCCTCTATCCTATCCTATCCTCTGTCCTATCCTATCCTCTATCCTATCCTATCCTCTATCCTATCCTATCCTCTATCCTATCAAATCCCCTAAACTATCCTCTGTCCTATCCTATCCTCTATCCTATCCTCTATCCTCTATCCTATCCTATCCTCTATCCTATCCTATCCTCTATCCTCTATCCTATCCTATCCTCTATCCTATAATATCATATATCCGTTCCTATTCTCTATCCTATCCTATCCTCTATCCTATCCTATCCTCTATCCTATCCTATCCTCTATCCTATCCTATCCTCTGTCCTATCTTATCCTCTATCCTATCCTATCCTCTATCCTATCCTATATCAGGTCGTATCCTCTATCCTACCCTATCCTCTATCCTATCTGATCCTCTATCCTATCCTATCCTCTATCCTATACAATACGCTATCCTATCCTATCCTCTATCCTATCCTCTATCCTATCCTATCCTCTATCCTATCCTATCCTCTATCCTATCCTATCCTCTATCCTATCCTATCCACTATCCTATCCTATCCTCTATCCTATCCTATCCTCTATCCTATCCTATCCTCTATCCTATCCTATCCTATATCCTATCCTATCTTCCATCCTATCCTATCCTCTATCCTATAAAATCCCCTAAACTATCCTCTGTCCTATCCTATCCTCTATCCTACCCTATCCTCTATCTTATCCTATCCTCTATCCTATCCTATCCTCTATCCTATACAATCCTCTATCCTATCCTATCCTCTATCCTATCCTATCCTCTATTCTATCCTATCCTCTATCCTATCGTATCCTCTATCCTATCCTATCCACTATCCTATCCACTATCCTATCCTATCCTCTATCCTATCCTATCCTCTATCCTATCCTATCCTCTATCCTATCCTATCCTATATCCTATCCTATCCTCTATCCTAACCTATCCATTATCCTATCCTATCCTCTGTCGTATCCTATCCTCTATCCTTTCCTATCGTTTATCCTATCCTCTATCCTATCCTATCCTCTATCCTATGCTATCCTATATCCTATCCTATCTTCTATCCTATGCTATCCTCTATCCGATCAAATCCCCTATCCTATCCTCTGTCCTATCCTATCCTCTATCCTACCCTATCCTCTATCCTATCCTATCCTCTATCCTATCCTATCCTCTATCCTATCCTATCCTCTATCCTATCCTATCCTCTATCCTATCCTATCCTCTATCCTATCCTATCATCTATCCTCAATCCAATACTTTCCTCTATCCTATCCAATCCTCTATCCTATCCTATCCTATCCTCTATCCTATCCTCTATACTATCAAATCCCCTATCCTATCCTCTGTCCTACCCTATCCTCTGTCCTATCCTATCCTCTATCCTATCCTATCCTCTATCCTATCCTATCCTCTATCCTATCCTATCCTCTATCCTATCCTATCCTCTATCCTATCCTATCCTCTGTCCTATCCTATCCTCTATCCTATCAAATCCCCTATCCTATTCTCTATCCTATCCTATCCTGTATCCTATCCAATCCTCTATCCTATCCTATCATCTATCCTCAATCCTATCCTTTCCTCTATCCTATCCAATCCTCTATCCTATCCTATCCTATCCTCTATCCTATCCGCTATACTATCAAATCCCCTACCCTATCCTCTGTCCTATTCTATCCTCTACCCTATCCTATCCTCTATCCTATCCTATCCTCTATCCTATCCTACCCTCTATCCTATCCTATACTCTATCCTATCCTATCCTCTATCCTATCCTATCCTCTATCCTATTCTATCCTATATCCTATCCTATCCTCTATCCTATCCTATCCTCTATCCTATCCTATCCTCTATCCTATCCTATCCTCTATCCTATCCTATACTCTATCCTATCCTATCCTCTATCCTATCCTATCCTCTATCCTATCCTATCCTGTATCCTATCCTATCCTCTATCCTATCCTATCCTCTATCCTATCCTATCCTCTATTCTATCCTCTGTCCTATCCTATCCTCTATCCTACCCTATCCTCTATCCTATCCTATCCTCTATCCTATCCTATCCTCTATCCTATTCTATCCTATATCCTATCCTATCCTCTATCCTATCCTATCCTCTATCCTATCCTATCCTCTATCCTATCCTATCCTCTATCCTATCCTATCCTCTATCCTATCCTATCCTCTATCCTATCCTATACTCTATCCTATCCTTTCCTCTATCCTATACTATCGTCTATCCTAGCCCATCCCCTATAATATCCTCTATCCCACCCCATCCCCTATCCTATCCTCTATCCTTTCCTATCCTCTATCCTATCCTATCCTGTATCCTATCCAATCCTCTATCCTATCCTATCATCTATCCTCGATCCTATCCTTTCCTCTATCCTATCCAATCCTCTATCCTGTCCTATCCTCTATCCTATCCTATCCTATATCCTATCCTATCCTCTATCCTATCCTATCCTCTATCCTATCGTCTATACTATCAAATCCCCTATCCTATCCTCTGTCCTATCCTATCCTCAATCCTATCGTATCCTCTATCCTATCCTATCCTCTATACTATCCTATCCTCAATCGTATCCCATCCTCTATCCTATCGAATCCTTTATCCTATCCTATCATCTATAATATCGTATCCTCTATCATATCCTATCCTCTTTCCTATAATATCATCTTTCCTATCCTATCCTCTATCCTATTCTATCCTCTATAATATTGTATCCACTGTCATATCCTATCCTCTTTCCTATAATATCATCTACCCTATCCTATCCTCTATCCTATCCTATCCTCTATCCTATCCTATCTTCAATCTTATCATATCCTCTATCCCATCCTATCCTCCATCCTATCCTATCCTCTATCTCATCCTATCCAATATTCCATCCAATCCTCTATTCCATCCTATCCTCCATCCTATCCTATCCTCTATCCTATTCTACCCTCTATCCAATCCTATCCTCTATCTTATCCTATCCTCTATCCAATACCATCCTCCATCCTATCCTATCCTCTATCGTATCCTATCCTCTATTCCGTCCTATCCTCCATCCTATCCTATCCTCTATCCTATTCTACCCTCTATCCAATCCTATCCTCTATCCTTTCCTATCCTCTATCCTATCCTATCCTGTATCCTATCCAATCCTCTATCCTATCCTATCATCTATCCTCAATCCTATCCTTTCCTCTATCCTATCCAATCCTCTATCCTGTCCTATCCTCTATCCTATCCTATCCTATATCCTATCCTATCCTCTATCCTATCCTATCCTCTATCCTATCCTCTATACTATCAAATCCCCTATCCTATCCTCTGTCCTATCCTATCCTCTGTCCTATCCTATCCTCTATCCTATCCTATACTCTATCCTATCCTTTCCTCTATCCTATACTATCGTCTATCCTAGCCCATCCCCTATAATATCCTCTATCCCACCCCATCCCCTATCCTATCCTCTATCCTTTCCTATCCTCTATCCTATCCTATCCTGTATCCTATATAATCCTCTATCCTATCCTATCATCTATCCTCAATCCTATCCTTTCCTCTATCCTATCCAATCCTCTATCCTGTCCTATCCTCTATCCTATCCTATCCTATATCCTAACCTATCCTCTATCCTATCCTATCCTCTATCCTATCCTCTATACTATCAAATCCCCTATCCTATCCTCTGTCCTATCCTATCCTCTGTCCTATCCTATCCTCTATCCTATCCTATCCTCTATCCTATCCTATCCTCTATCCTATCCTATCCTCTATCCTATCCTATACTCTATCCTATCCTATCCTCTATCCTATCCTATCCTCTATCCTATCCTATCCTATATCCTATCCTATCCTCTATCCTATCCTATCCTCTATCCTATCCTATCCTCTATCATATCCTATCCTCTATCCTATCCTATACTCTATCCTATCCTATCCTCTATCCTATCCTATCCTCTATCCTATCCTATCCTGTAGCCTATCCTATCCTCTATCCTATTCTATCCTCTATCCTATCCTATTCTTTATCCTATCCTATGCTGTATCCTATCCAATCCCCTATCCTATCCTCTATACTATCCTATCCTCAATCGTATCCCATCCTCTATCCTATCGAATCCTTTATCCTATCCTATCATCTATAATATCGTATCCTCTATCATATCCTATCCTCTTTCCTATAATATCATCTTTCCTATCCTATCCTCTATCCTATTCTATCCTCTATAATATTGTATCCACTGTCATATCCTATCCTCTTTCCTATAATATCATCTACCCTATCCTATCCTCTATCCTATCCTATCCTCTATCCTATCCTATCTTCAATCTTATCATATCCTCTATCCCATCCTATCCTCCATCCTATCCTATCCTCTATCCTATACTATCCTCTATCCTATCCTATCCTCTACCGTATCCTACCATCTATCCAGTCCTATCTTCTATCACATCCTATCCACTGTCCTTTCGTATCCTCTATCCAATACTATCCTCCATCCTATCCTATCCTCTATCGTATCCTATCCTCTATCCAAGCCTATCCTCTATCGTATCCTATCGTTTATCCTATCCCATCATCTATCCTATTCTATCCTCTATCGTATCCTGTCCTCTATCCTATCCTACCATCTATCCTATCCTATCCTCTATCCCATCCTATGCTCTATCCTATCCTATCCTCGATCCTATCCTATCCTCTATCCAATCCTATAATCTATCCTATCCTATCCTCTATCCTATCCTATTCCTCTGTCCTATGCTACCCTCTATCCTATCCTATCCTCTATCCTATCCTATCCTCTATCCTATCCTATCCTCTATCGTATCCTATCCTCTATCCTACCCTATCCGCTGTCCAATCCTATCCTCTATCGTATTCTAGCCTCTATCCTATCCTATCGTCTAACCTTTCCTATCCTCTATACTCTCCTCTATCGTATCCTATCCTCTATCGTAACCTACCATCTATCCTATCCTATCCTCTATCCCATCCTATCCGCTATCGTATCCCATCCTCTATCCTATGCTATCCTCTATCATATCCTATCCTCTATCCTATCCTATCCTCTATCTCATCCTATCCTATATTCCATCCAATCCTCTATTCCATCCTATCCTCCATCCTATCCTATCCTCTATCCTATTCTACCCTCTATCCAATCCTATCCTCTATCTTATCCTATCCTCTATCCAATACCATCCTCCATCCTATCCTATCCTCTATCGTATCCTATCCTCTATTCCATCCTATCCTCCATCCTATCCTATCCTCTATCCTATTCTACCCTCTATCCAATCCTATCCTCTATCCTATCCTATCCTCTATCCTATCCTATCCTCTATCCTATCCTATCCTCTATCCTATCCTATCCGCTATCCTATCCTATCCTCTATCCTATCCTATCATTTATCCTATCCGATCCTCTATCCTATCCTATCCTCTATCCTATCCTATCCTCTATCCTATCCTATCCTCTATCCTATCCTATCTTCTATCTTATCATATCCTCTATCCCATCCATCCTCCATCCTATCCTATCCTCTATCCTATACTATCCTCTATCCTAACCTATCCTCTACCGTATCCTACCATCTATCCTACCATCTGTCCTATCTTCTATCACATCCTATCCACTGTCCTTTCCTACCCTCTATCTTATCCTATCCTCTATCCAATACTATCCTCCATCCTATCCTACCATCTATCCTATCCTATCCTCTATCCCATCCTATCCGCTATCGTATCCCATCCTCTATCCTATGCTATCCTCTATCACATCCTATCCACTGTCCTTTCCTATCCTCTATCCAATACTATCCTCCATCCTATCCTATCCTCTATCGTATCCTATCCTCTATCCAATCCTATCCTCTATCGTATCCTATCGTTTATCCTATCCTATCCTCTATCCTATTCTATCCTCTATCGTATCCTGTCCTCTATACTACCCTACCATCTATCCTATCCTATCCTCTATCCCATCCTATGCTCTATCCTATCCTATCCTCGATACTATCCTATCCTCTATCCAATCCTGTCCTCTATCCTATCCTATCCTCTATCCTATCCTATCCTCTATCTAATCCTATCCTCTATACCATCCTATCCTCTATCCAATCCTATCCTCTATCATATCCTATCGTTTATCCTATCCTATCCTCTATCCTATTCTATCCTCTATCGTATCCTGTCCTCTATCCTACCCTACCATCTATACTATCCTATCCTCTATCCCATCCTATGCTCTATCCTATCCTATCCTCGATACTATCCTATCCTCTATCCAATCCTGTCCTCTATCCTATCCTATCCTCTTTCCTATCCTATCCTCTATCTAATCCTATCCTCTATACCATCCTATCCTCGATCATATCCTATCCTCTATCCTATCCTATCCTCTATCGTATCCTATCCCCCATCCTATCCTATCCTCAATCCTATTATATCCTCCATCCTATCCTATCCTCTATCCTATCCTATCCTCTATCCTTTCCTATCCTGTATCTTATCCTATCCTCAAACCTATCCTATCCTCTATACTTTCCTATCCTCTATCCTATCCTATCCTCTATCCTATCCTCTATCCTATCCTATCCTATCCTATATCCTATCCTGTCCTCTATCCTATCCTATCTTCTATCTTATCATATCCTCTATCCCATCCTATCCTCCATCCTATCCTCCATCCTATCCTATCCTCTATCCTATACTATCCTCTATCCTATCCTATCCTCTATCGTATCCTATCCTCTATCCTATCTTATCCGCTGTCCAATCCTATCCTCTATCCTATTCTAGCCTCTATCCTATCCTATCGTCTAACCTTTCCTATCCTCTATACTCTCCTCTATCGTATCCTATCCTCTATCGTAACCTACCATCTATCCTATCCTATCCTCTATCCAATCCTATCCGCTATCGTATCCCATCCTCTATCCTATGCTATCCTCTATCATATCCTATCCTCTACCCTATCCTATCCTCTATCTCATCCTATCCTCTATTCCATCCTATCCTCTATTCCATCCTATCCTCCACCCTATCCTATCCTCTATCCTATTCTACCCTCTATCCAATCCTATCCTCTATCCTATCCTATCCTCTATCCTATCCTATCCTCTATCCTATCCTATCCTCTATCCTATCCTATCCGCTATCCTATCCTATCCTCTATCCTATCCTATCATTTATCCTATCCGATCCTCTATCCTATCCTATCCTCTATCCTATCCTATCCTCTATCCTATCCTATCTTCTATCTTATCATATCCTCTATCCCATCCTATCCTCCATCCTATCCTATCCTCTATCCTATACTATCCTCTATCCTAACCTATCCTCTACCGTATCCTACCATCTATCCTACCATGTGTCCTAACTTCTATCACATCCTATCCACTGTCCTTTCCTACCCTCTATCTTATCCTATCCTCTATCCAATACTATCCTCCATCCTATCCTATCCTCTATCGTATCCTATCCTCTATCCAATCCTATCCTCTATCGTACCCTATCGTTTATCCTATCCCATCATCTATCTTATTCTATCCTCTATCGTATCCTGTCCTCTATCCTATCCTACCATCTATCCTATCCTATCCTCTTTCCCATCCTATGCTCTATCCTATCCTATCCTCGATCCTATCCTATCCTCTATCCAATCCTATACTCTATCCGATCCTATCCTTTATCCTATCCTATCCTCTATCTAATCCTATCCTCTATCCGATCCTATCCTCTATCCTCTCCTATCCTCAGTCCTATCCTATCCTCTATCCTATCCCATCCTCAGTCTTATCCTATCCTCTATCCCATCCTATCCTCCATCTTATCCTACCCTCTATCCTATCCTATCCTGTATCTCATCCTATCCTCTATACCATCCTATCCTCGATCCTATCCTATCCTCTATCCTATCCTATCCTCTATCGTATCCTATCCCCCATCCTATCCTATCCTCAATCCTATTATATCATCCATCCTATCCTATCCTCTATCCTATCCTATCCTCTATCCTTTCCTATCCTCTATCTTATCCTATCCTCTATCCCATCCTGTCCTCCATCTTATCCTATCCTCTATCCCATCCTATCCTCCATCCTCACCTATCCTCTATCCAATCCTATCCTCTATCCTATTCTACCCTCTATCGAAACCTATCCTCTATGATATCCTATCCTCTATCCAATCCTATCCTCTATCCAATCCTATCCTCTATCGTATCCTATCCTTTATCCTATCCTATCCTCTATCCTATTCTATCATCTATCGTATCCTATCCTCTATTCTATCCTATCCTCTATCCTACCCAATCCCCAATCGTATCCTCTATCCTATCCTATCCTCTATCCTATCCTATCCTCTATCCTATCCTATCCCCTATCCTGTCCTATCCTCAAACCTATCCTATCCTCTATACTTTCCTATCCTCTATCCTATCCTATCCTCTATCCTATCCTATCCTCTATCCTATCCTATCATTTATCCTATCCGATCCTCTATCCTATCCTATCCTCTATCCTATCCTATCCTGTATCCTATCCTATCCTATCTTCTATCCTATCCTATCCTCAATCCTATGCTATCCTCTATAATATCCTATGCTCTATCCTATCCTATCCTCTATCCTATCCTATCCTATCCTATCCTATCCTATCCTCTATCCTATCCTATCCTCTATCCTATCCTATCCTCTATCCTGTCCTATCCTCAATCCTATCCTATCCTCTATACTTTCCTATCCTCTATCCTATCCTATCCTCTATCCTATTCTATCCTCTATCGTATCCTGTCCTCTATTCAATCCTATCCTCTATCCTATCCTATCCTCTATCCTATCCTATCCTCTATCCTATCCTATCCTCTATCCTATCCTATCCTCTATCCCATCCTATGCTCTATCCTATCCTATCCTCGATACTATCCTATCCTCTATCCAATCCTATCCTCTATCCTATCCTATCCTCTATTCAATCCTATCCTCTATCCTATCCTATCCTCTATCCTGTCCTATCCTCTATCCTTTCCTATCCTCTATCTTATCCTATCCTCTATCCCATCCTGTCCTCCATCTTATCCTATCCTCTATCCCATCCTATCCTCCATCCTCACCTATCCTCTATCCAATCCTATCCTCTATCCTATTCTACCCTCTATCGAAACCTATCCTCTATGATATCATATCCTGTATCCAATCCTATCCTCTATCCAATCCTATCCTCTATCGTATCCTATCCTTTATCCTATCCTATCCTCTATCCTATTCTATCATCTATCGTATCCTATCCTCCATCTTATCCTATCCTCTATCGTATCCCATCCTCTATCCAATCCTGTCCTCTATCCTATCCTATTCCTCTATCCTATGCTACCCTCTATCCTATCCTATCCTCTATCCTATCCTATACTCTATCCTATCCTATCCTCTATCGTATCCTACCATCTATCCTATCCTATCCTCTATCCCATCCTATCCTCTATCCCATCCTATCCTCCATCATATCCTATCCTCTATCCTATCCTATCCTCTATCTTATCCGATCCTCTATCCAATCCTATCCTCCATCCTATTCTATCCTCTATTGTATCCTATCCTGTATCCTGTCCTATCCTCTATCATATCCTACCCTCTATCATATCCTACCCTCTATCCTATCCTATCCTCTATCTCATCCTATCCTCTATTCCATCCTATCCTCGATCCTATCCTATCCTCTATCCTATCCTATCCTCTATCGTATCCTATCCCCTATCCTATCCTATCCTCAATCCTATCCTATCCTCTATCCTATCCTATCCTCTATCCTATCCTATCCTCTATCCAATCCTATCCTCTATCCTATCCTATCCTCTATCCTATCCTATTCCTCTGTCATATGCTACCCTCTATCCTATCCGATCCTCTGTCCTATGCTACCCTCTATCCTATCCTATCCTCTATCCTATCCTATCCTCTACCGTATCCTACCATCTATCCAGTCCTATCTTCTATCACATCCTATCCACTGTCCTTTCGTATCCTCTATCCAATACTATCCTCCATCCTATCCTATCCTCTATCGTATCCTATCCTCTATCCAATCCTATCCTCTATCGTATCCTATCGTTTATCCGATCCCATCATCTATCCTATTCTATCCTCTATCGTATCCTGTCCTCTATCCTATCCTACCATCTATCCTATCCTATCCTCTATCCCATCCTATGCTCTATCCTATCCTATCCTCGATCCTATCCTATCCTCTATCCAATCCTATCCTCTATCCTATCCTATCCTTTATCCTATCCTATCCTCTATCTAATCCTATCCTCTATCCGATCCCATCCTCTACCCTCTCCTATCCTCAGTCTTATCCTATCCTCTATCCCATCCTATCCTCCATCTTATCCTATCCTCGATCCTATCCTATCCTCTATCCAATCCTATCCTCTATGCTATCCTATCCTCTATCTTATCCTAATCCTCTGTCCTATGCTACCCTCTATCCTATCCTATCCTCTATCCTATCCTATCCTATATCCTATCCTGTCCTCTATCCTATCCTATCTTCTATCTTATCATATCCTCTATCCCATCCTATCCTCCATCCTATCCTCCATCCTATCCTATCCTCTATCCTATACTATCCTCTATCCTATCCTATCCTCTATCGTATCCTATCCTCTATCCTATCCTATCCGCTGTCCAATCCTATCCTCTATCCTATTCTAGCCTCTATCCTATCCTATCGTCTAACCTTTCCTATCCTCTATACTCTCCTCTATCGTATCCTATCCTCTATCGTAACCTACCATCTATCCTATCCTATCCTCTATCCCATCCTATCCGCTATCGTATCCCATCCTCTATCCTATGCTATCCTCTATCATATCCTATCCTCTATCCTATCCTATCCTCTATCTCATCCTATCCTCTATTCCATCCTATCCTCTATTCCATCCTATCCTCCACCCTATCCTATCCTCTATCCTATTCTACCCTCTATCCAATCCTATCCTCTATCCTATCCTATCCTCTATCATATCCTATCCTCTATCCTATCCTATCCTCTATCCTATCCTATCCGCTATCCTATCCTATCCTCTATCCTATCCTATCATTTATCCTATCCGATCCTCCATCCTATCCTATCCTCTATCCTATCCTATCCTCTATCCTATCCTATCTTCTATCTTATCATATCCTCTATCCCATCCTATCCTCCATCCTATCCTATCCTCTATCCTATACTATCCTCTATCCTAACCTATCCTCTACCGTATCCTACCATCTATCCTACCATCTGTCCTAACTTCTATCACATCCTATCCACTGTCCTTTCCTACCCTCTATCTTATCCTATCCTCTATCCAATACTATCCTCCATCCTATCCTATCCTCTATCGTATCCTATCCTCTATCCAATCCTATCCTCTATTGTATCCTATCCTTTATCCTATCCTATCCTCTATCCTATTCTATCCTCTATCGTATCATGTCCTCTATCCTATCCTACCATCTATCCTATCCTAACCTCTATCCCATCCTATGCTCTATCCTATCCTATCCTCGATCCTATCCTATCCTCTATCCAATTCTATCCTCTATCGTATCCTATCCTCTATCGTATCCTATCCTCTATCCAATCCTATCCTCTATCGTACCCTATCGTTTATCCTATCCCATCATCTATCCTATTCTATCCTCTATCGTATCCTGTCCTCTATCCTATCCTACCATCTATCCTATCCTATCCTCTTTCCCATCCTATGCTGTATCCTATCCTATCCTCGATCCTATCCTATCCTCTATCCAATCCTATACTCTATCCGATCCTATCCTTTATCCTATCCTATCCTCTATCTAATCCTATCCTCTATCCGATCCTATCCTCTATCCTCTCCTATCCTCAGTCTTATCCTATCCTCTATCCCATCCTGTCCTCCATCTTATCATATCCTCGATCCTATCCTATCCTCTATCCAATCCTATCCTCTATCCTATCCTATCCTCTATCCTATATTATTCCTCTGTCCTATGCTACCCTCTATCCTATCCTATCCTCTATCCTATCCTATACTCTATCCTATCCTGTCCTCTATCCTATCCTATCTTCTATCTTATCATATCCTCTATCCCATCCTATCCTCCATCCTATCGTATCCTCTATCCTATACTATCCTCTATCCTATCCTATCCTCTATCCTATCCTATCCTCTATCCTATCCTATCCGCTGTCCAATCCTATCCTCTATCCTATTCTAGCCTCTATCCTATCCTATCGTCTAACCTTTCCTATCCTCTATACTCTCCTCTATCGTATCCTATCCTCTATCGTAACCTACCATCTATCCTACCCTATCCTCTATCCCATCCCATCCGCTATCGTATCCCATCCTCTATCCTATGCTATCCTCTATCATATCCTATCCTCTATCCTATCCTATCCTCTATCTCATCCTATCCTCTATTCCATCCTATCCTCTATTCCATCCTATCCTCCATCCTATCCTATCCTCTATCCTATTCTACCCTCTATCCAATCCTATCCTCTATCCTATCCTATCCTCTATCCTATCCTATCCTCTATCCTATCCTATCCTCTATCCTATCCTATCCTCTATCGTATCCTATCCCCCATCCTATCCTATCCTCAATCCTATTATATCATCCATCCTATCCTATCCTCTATCCTATCCTATCCTCTATCCTTTCCTATCCTCTATCTTATCCTATCCTCTATCCCATCCTGTCCTCCATCTTATCCTATCCTCTATCCCATCCTATCCTCCATCCTCACCTATCCTCTATCCAATCCTATCCTCTATCCTATTCTACCCTCTATCGAAACCTATCCTCTATGATATCCTATCCTCTATCCAATCCTATCCTCTATCCAATCCTATCCTCTATCGTATCCTATCCTTTATCCTATCCTATCCTCTATCCTATTCTATCATCTATCGTATCCTATCCTCTATTCTATCCTATCCTCTATCCTACCCAATCCCCAATCGTATCCTCTATCCTATCCTATCCTCTATCCTATCCTATCCTCTATCCTATCCTATCCCCTATCCTGTCCTATCCTCAAACCTATCCTATCCTCTATACTTTCCTATCCTCTATCCTATCCTATCCTCTATCCTATCCTATCCTCTATCCTATCCTATCATTTATCCTATCCGATCCTCTATCCTATCCTATCCTCTATCCTATCCTATCCTGTATCCTATCCTATCCTATCTTCTATCCTATCCTATCCTCAATCCTATGCTATCCTCTATAATATCCTATGCTCTATCCTATCCTATCCTCTATCCTATCCTATCCTATCCTATCCTATCCTATCCTCTATCCTATCCTATCCTCTATCCTATCCTATCCTCTATCCTGTCCTATCCTCAATCCTATCCTATCCTCTATACTTTCCTATCCTCTATCCTATCCTATCCTCTATCCTATTCTATCCTCTATCGTATCCTGTCCTCTATTCAATCCTATCCTCTATCCTATCCTATCCTCTATCCTATCCTATCCTCTATCCTATCCTATCCTCTATCCTATCCTATCCTCTATCCCATCCTATGCTCTATCCTATCCTATCCTCGATACTATCCTATCCTCTATCCAATCCTATCCTCTATCCTATCCTATCCTCTATTCAATCCTATCCTCTATCCTATCCTATCCTCTATCCTGTCCTATCCTCTATCCTTTCCTATCCTCTATCTTATCCTATCCTCTATCCCATCCTGTCCTCCATCTTATCCTATCCTCTATCCCATCCTATCCTCCATCCTCACCTATCCTCTATCCAATCCTATCCTCTATCCTATTCTACCCTCTATCGAAACCTATCCTCTATGATATCATATCCTGTATCCAATCCTATCCTCTATCCAATCCTATCCTCTATCGTATCCTATCCTTTATCCTATCCTATCCTCTATCCTATTCTATCATCTATCGTATCCTATCCTCCATCTTATCCTATCCTCTATCGTATCCCATCCTCTATCCAATCCTGTCCTCTATCCTATCCTATTCCTCTATCCTATGCTACCCTCTATCCTATCCTATCCTCTATCCTATCCTATACTCTATCCTATCCTATCCTCTATCGTATCCTACCATCTATCCTATCCTATCCTCTATCCCATCCTATCCTCTATCCCATCCTATCCTCCATCATATCCTATCCTCTATCCTATCCTATCCTCTATCTTATCCGATCCTCTATCCAATCCTATCCTCCATCCTATTCTATCCTCTATTGTATCCTATCCTGTATCCTGTCCTATCCTCTATCATATCCTACCCTCTATCATATCCTAACCTCTATCCTATCCTATCCTCTATCTCATCCTATCCTCTATTCCATCCTATCCTCGATCCTATCCTATCCTCTATCCTATCCTATCCTCTATCGTATCCTATCCCCTATCCTATCCTATCCTCAATCCTATCCTATCCTCTATCCTATCCTATCCTCTATCCTATCCTATCCTCTATCCAATCCTATCCTCTATCCTATCCTATCCTCTATCCTATCCTATTCCTCTGTCATATGCTACCCTCTATCCTATCCGATCCTCTGTCCTATGCTACCCTCTATCCTATCCTATCCTCTATCCTATCCTATCCTCTACCGTATCCTACCATCTATCCAGTCCTATCTTCTATCACATCCTATCCACTGTCCTTTCGTATCCTCTATCCAATACTATCCTCCATCCTATCCTATCCTCTATCGTATCCTATCCTCTATCCAATCCTATCCTCTATCGTATCCTATCGTTTATCCGATCCCATCATCTATCCTATTCTATCCTCTATCGTATCCTGTCCTCTATCCTATCCTACCATCTATCCTATCCTATCCTCTATCCCATCCTATGCTCTATCCTATCCTATCCTCGATCCTATCCTATCCTCTATCCAATCCTATCCTCTATCCTATCCTATCCTTTATCCTATCCTATCCTCTATCTAATCCTATCCTCTATCCGATCCCATCCTCTACCCTCTCCTATCCTCAGTCTTATCCTATCCTCTATCCCATCCTATCCTCCATCTTATCCTATCCTCGATCCTATCCTATCCTCTATCCAATCCTATCCTCTATGCTATCCTATCCTCTATCTTATCCTAATCCTCTGTCCTATGCTACCCTCTATCCTATCCTATCCTCTATCCTATCCTATCCTATATCCTATCCTGTCCTCTATCCTATCCTATCTTCTATCTTATCATATCCTCTATCCCATCCTATCCTCCATCCTATCCTCCATCCTATCCTATCCTCTATCCTATACTATCCTCTATCCTATCCTATCCTCTATCGTATCCTATCCTCTATCCTATCCTATCCGCTGTCCAATCCTATCCTCTATCCTATTCTAGCCTCTATCCTATCCTATCGTCTAACCTTTCCTATCCTCTATACTCTCCTCTATCGTATCCTATCCTCTATCGTAACCTACCATCTATCCTATCCTATCCTCTATCCCATCCTATCCGCTATCGTATCCCATCCTCTATCCTATGCTATCCTCTATCATATCCTATCCTCTATCCTATCCTATCCTCTATCTCATCCTATCCTCTATTCCATCCTATCCTCTATTCCATCCTATCCTCCACCCTATCCTATCCTCTATCCTATTCTACCCTCTATCCAATCCTATCCTCTATCCTATCCTATCCTCTATCATATCCTATCCTCTATCCTATCCTATCCTCTATCCTATCCTATCCGCTATCCTATCCTATCCTCTATCCTATCCTATCATTTATCCTATCCGATCCTCCATCCTATCCTATCCTCTATCCTATCCTATCCTCTATCCTATCCTATCTTCTATCTTATCATATCCTCTATCCCATCCTATCCTCCATCCTATCCTATCCTCTATCCTATACTATCCTCTATCCTAACCTATCCTCTACCGTATCCTACCATCTATCCTACCATCTGTCCTAACTTCTATCACATCCTATCCACTGTCCTTTCCTACCCTCTATCTTATCCTATCCTCTATCCAATACTATCCTCCATCCTATCCTATCCTCTATCGTATCCTATCCTCTATCCAATCCTATCCTCTATTGTATCCTATCCTTTATCCTATCCTATCCTCTATCCTATTCTATCCTCTATCGTATCATGTCCTCTATCCTATCCTACCATCTATCCTATCCTAACCTCTATCCCATCCTATGCTCTATCCTATCCTATCCTCGATCCTATCCTATCCTCTATCCAATTCTATCCTCTATCGTATCCTATCCTCTATCGTATCCTATCCTCTATCCAATCCTATCCTCTATCGTACCCTATCGTTTATCCTATCCCATCATCTATCCTATTCTATCCTCTATCGTATCCTGTCCTCTATCCTATCCTACCATCTATCCTATCCTATCCTCTTTCCCATCCTATGCTGTATCCTATCCTATCCTCGATCCTATCCTATCCTCTATCCAATCCTATACTCTATCCGATCCTATCCTTTATCCTATCCTATCCTCTATCTAATCCTATCCTCTATCCGATCCTATCCTCTATCCTCTCCTATCCTCAGTCTTATCCTATCCTCTATCCCATCCTGTCCTCCATCTTATCCTATCCTCGATCCTATCCTATCCTCTATCCAATCCTATCCTCTATCCTATCCTATCCTCTATCCTATATTATTCCTCTGTCCTATGCTACCCTCTATCCTATCCTATCCTCTATCCTATCCTATACTCTATCCTATCCTGTCCTCTATCCTATCCTATCTTCTATCTTATCATATCCTCTATCCCATCCTATCCTCCATCCTATCGTATCCTCTATCCTATACTATCCTCTATCCTATCCTATCCTCTATCCTATCCTATCCTCTATCCTATCCTATCCGCTGTCCAATCCTATCCTCTATCCTATTCTAGCCTCTATCCTATCCTATCGTCTAACCTTTCCTATCCTCTATACTCTCCTCTATCGTATCCTATCCTCTATCGTAACCTACCATCTATCCTACCCTATCCTCTATCCCATCCCATCCGCTATCGTATCCCATCCTCTATCCTATGCTATCCTCTATCATATCCTATCCTCTATCCTATCCTATCCTCTATCTCATCCTATCCTCTATTCCATCCTATCCTCTATTCCATCCTATCCTCCATCCTATCCTATCCTCTATCCTATTCTACCCTCTATCCAATCCTATCCTCTATCCTATCCTATCCTCTATCCTATCCTATCCTCTATCCTATCCTATCCTCTATCCTATCCTATCCTCTATCCTATCCTCTATCCTATCCTATCCGCTATCCTATCCTATCCTCTATCCTATCCTATCATTTATCCTATCCGATCCTCTATCCTATCCTATCCTCTATCCTATCCTATCCTCTATCCTATCCTATCTTCTATCTTATCATATCCTCTATCCCATCCTATCCTCCATCCTATCCTATCCTCTATCCTATACTATCCTCTATCCTAACCTATCCTCTACCGTATCCTACCATCTATCCTACCATCTGTCCTAGCTTCTATCACATCCTATCCACTGTCCTTTCCTACCCTCTATCTTATCCTATCCTCTATCCAATACTAGCCTCCATCCTATCCTATCCTCTATCGTATCCTATCCTCTATCCAATCCTATCCTCTATTGTATATTATCCTTTATCCTATCCTATCCTCTATCCTATTCTATCCTCTATCGTATCCTGTCCTCTATCCTATCCTACCATCTATCCTATCCTAACCTCTATCCCATCCTATGCTCTATCCTATCCTATCCTCGATCCTATCCTATCCTCTATCCAATCCTATCCTCTATCCTATCGTATCCTCTATCCTATCCTATCCTCTATCCAATCCTATCCTCTATCCTATCCTATCCTCTATCCTATCCCATCCTCTATCGTATCCTATCCTCTATCCTATCCTATTCCTCTATCCTGTGCTACCCTCTATCCTATCCTATACTCTATCCTATCCTATCCTCTATCCTATCCTATCTTCTATCCTATCGTATCCTCTATCCTATCCTATACTCTATCCTATCCTATCCTCTATCCTACCCTATCTTCTATCTTATCATATCCTCTATCCCATCCTATCCTCTATCCTATCCTATTCCTCTATCCTATGCTATCCTCTATCCTATTCTATACTCTATCCTATCCTATCCTCTATCCTATCCTATCTTCTATCTTATCATATCCTCTATCTCATACTATCCTCCATCCTATCCTATCCTCTATCCTATCCTATCCTCTATCCCATCCTATGCTCTATCCTATCCTATCCTCGATCCTATCCTATCCTCTATCCAATCCTATCCTCTATCCTATCCTATCCTCTATCCTATCCTATCCTCTATCCTACCCTATCTTCTATCTTATCATATCCTCTATCCCATCCTATCCTCTATCCTATCGTATTCCTCTATCCTATGCTATCCTTTATCCTATCCTATACTCTATCCTATCCTATCCTCTATCCTATCCTATCTTCTATCTTATCATATCCTCTATCTCAACCTATCCTCCTTCCTATCCTATCCTCTATCCTATCCTATCCTCTATCCTATCCTATCCTCTATTATATCCTATCCTCTATCTCATCCTATCCTCTATTCCATCCTATCCTCTATTCCATCCTATCCTCCATCCTATCCTATCCTCTATCCTATTCTACCCTCTATCCAATCCTATCCTCTATCCTATCCTATCCTCTATCCTATCCTATCCTCTATCCTATCCTATCCTGTATCCTATCCTATCCGCTATCCTATCCTATCCTCTATCCTACCCTATCATTTATCCTATCCGATCCTCTATCCTATCCTATCCTCTATCCTATCCTATCCTCTATCCTATCCTATCTTCTATCTTATCATATCCTCTATCCCATCCTATCCTCCATCCTATCCTATCCTCTATCCTATCCTATCCTCGATACTATCCTATCCTCTATCCAATCCTGTCCTCTATCCTATCCTATCCTCTATCCTATCCTATCCTCTATCCTATCCTATCCTCTATCTAATCCTATCCTCTGTCCTATCCTATCCTCTATCCTATCCCATCCTCAGTCTTATCCTATCCTCTATCCCATCCTATCCTCCATCTTATCCTACCCTCTATCCTATCCTATCCTGTATCTCATCCTATTCTCTATACCATCCTATCCTCGATCCTATCCTATCCTCTATCCTATCCTATCCTCTATCGTATCCTATCCCCCATCCTATCCTATCCTCAATCCTATTATATCATCCATCCTATCCTATCCTCTATCCTATCCTATCCTCTATCCTTTCCTATCCTCTATCTTATCCTATCCTCTATCCCATCCTGTCCTCCATCTTATCCTATCCTCTATCCCATCCTATCCTCTATCCTCACCTATCCTCTATCCAATCCTATCCTCTATCCTATTCTACCCTCTATCGAAACCTATCCTCTATCCAATCCTATCCTCTATCGTATCCTATACTTTATCCTATCCTATCCTCAATCCTATGCTATCCTCTATAATATCCTATGCTCTATCCTATCCTATCCTCTATCCTATCCTATCCTATCCTATCCTATCCTCTATCCTATCCTATCCTCTATCCAATCCTGTCCTCTATCCTATCCTATCCTCTATCCTATCCTATCCTCGATCCTATCCTATCCTCAGTCTTATCCTATCCTCTATCCCATCCTATCCTCCATCTTATCCTATCCTCTATCCTATCCTATCTTCTATCTTATCCTATCCTCTATCTCAACCTATCCTCCATCCTATCCTATCCTCTATCCTATCCTATCCTCTATCCTATCCTATCCTCTATTATATCCTATCCTCTATCTCATCCTATCCTCTATTCCATCCTATCCTCTATACCATCCTATCCTCCATCCTATCCTATCCTCTATCCTATTCTACCCTCTATCCAATCCTATCCTCTATCCTATCCTATCCTCTATCCTATCCTATCCTCTATCCTACCTATCCTGTATCCTATCCTATCCGCTATCCTATCCTATCCTCTATCCTACCCTATCATTTATCCTATCCGATCCTCTATCCTATCCTATCCTCTATCCTATCCTATCCTCTATCCTATCCTATCTTCTATCTTATCATATCCTCTATCCCATCCTATCCTCCATCCTATCCTATCCTCTATCCTATCCTATCCTCTATCCCATCCTATCCGCTATCGTGTCCCATCCTCTATCCTATGCTATCCTCTATCACATCCTATCCACTGTCCTTTCCTATCCTCTATCCAATACTATCCTCCATCCTATCCTATCCTCTATCGTATCCTATCCTCTATCCAATCCTATCCTCTATCATATCCTATCGTTTATCCTATCCTATCCTCTATCCTATTCTATCCTCTATCGTATCCTGTCCTCTATCCTACCCTACCATCTATCCTATCCTATCCTCTATCCCATCCTATCCTCTATCCTATTCTATCCTATATCCTATCCTATCCTCTATCCTAACCTATCCTCTATCCTATCCTATCCTCTATCCTATCCTATCCTCTATCCTATCCTATCCTCTATCCTATCCTATCCTATATCCTATCCTATCCTCTATCCTATCCTATCCTCTATCCTATCCTATCCTCTATCATATCCTATCCTCTATCCTATCCTATACTCTATCCTATCCTATCCTCTATCCTATCCTATCCTCTATCCTATACTATCCTGTAGCCTATCCTATCCTCTATCCTATTCTATCCTCTATCCTATCCTATTCTTTATCCTATCCTATGCTGTATCCTATCCAATCCCCTATCCTATCCTCAATTATATCCTATCATCTATCCTATCCTTTCCTCTATCCTATCCTATCCTCTATCCTTGCCCATCACCTATAATATCCTCTATCCCACCCCATCCCCTATCCTATCCTCTATCCTCTCCTATCCTCTATCCTATCCTTTCCTGTATCCTATCCTATCCTCTATCCTATCCCATCCCCTATCCTATCATCTATCCTATCCTATCCTCTATACTATCCTATCATCTATTATATCCTATCCTCTATCCTATCCTATCCTCAATCCTATCCTATCCTCTATCCTATCCAGTCCCCTATCCTGTCCTCTGTCCTATCCTATCCTCTATCCTATCCTCTATCCTATCCTCTATCCTATCCTCTATCCCATCGTATCCTCTAAGCTATAATATCCTCTATCCTATCCTATATTCTATCCTATCCTATCCTCTATCCTACCCTATCCTCTATTCTATCCTCTATCCTATCCTCTATCCTATCCTCTATCCTATACTCTATCCTATCCTATCATCTATCCTGTCCAATCCTCTGTCCAATCCTATCCTTTCCTCTATCCTATCCAAATTCCACCCTATCCTATTCTCTATCCTATCCTATCCTGTATGCTATCCTATCCTCTATCCTATTCTATCCTCTATCCTATCCAATCCTCTATCCTATCCTATCCTATCCTCTATCCTATCCTCTATCCTAGCCTATCCTCTATCCTATCCTATCCAATCCCCTATCCTATCCTATTCTGTATCCAATCCTATCCTCAATCCTATCCTTTCCTGTATCCTATCCTATCCTCTATCCTCTATCCTATCCTATCCTCTATCCTATCCTATCCTCTATCCTATCCTATCCTCTATCCTATCCTACCCTCCATCCTATCGTCTATCCTATCTTCTATCCTATCCTATCCTCTATCCTATCAAATCCCCTATCCTATCCTCTGTCCTATCCTATGCTCTATAATATCGTATCCTCTATCATATCCTATCCTCTTTCCTATAATATCATCTATCCTATCCTATCCCCTATCCTATCCTATCCTCTATAATATCGTATCCACTATCATATCCTATCCTCTTTCCTATAATATCATCTACCCTATCCTATTCTCTATCCTATCCTATCCTGTATCCAATCCTATCGTGTATCGTATCCTATCCCCTATCCTATCCTATCCTCTATCCTATCCTATGGTCTATCGTATCCTATCCTCTATCCTATCCAATCCCCTAGCCCATCCTCTAACCTGTCCTATCCTCTATCCTATCCTATAGTCAATCCTATCCTATCTTCTATCCTATCCTATCCTCAATCCTATCGTATCCTCTATCCTATCCTATCCTCTATACTATCCTATCCTCAATCGTATCCCATCCTCTATCCTATCGAATCCTTTATCCTATCCTATCATCTATAATATCGTATCCTCTATCATATCCTATCCTCTTTCCTATAATATCATCTTTCCTATCCTATCCTCTATCCTATTCTATCCTCTATAATATTGTATCCACTGTCATATCCTATCCTCTTTCCTATAATATCATCTACCCTATCCTATCCTCTATCCTATCCTATCCTCTATCCTATCCTATCTTCAATCTTATCATATCCTCTATCCCATCCTATCCTCCATCCTATCCTATCCTCTATCCTATACTATCCTCTATCCTATCCTATCCTCTACCGTATCCTACCATCTATCCAGTCCTATCTTCTATCACATCCTATCCACTGTCCTTTCGTATCCTCTATCCAATACTATCCTCCATCCTATCCTATCCTCTATCGTATCCTATCCTCTATCCAATCCTATCCTCTATCGTATCCTATCGTTTATCCTATCCCATCATCTATCCTATTCTACCCTCTATCCAAACCTATCCTCTATCCTATCCTATCCTCTATCCTATCCTATCCTCTATCCTATCCTATCCTCTATCCTATCCTATCCGCTATCCTATCCTATCCTCTATCCTATCCTATCATTTATCCTATCCGATCCTCTATCCTATCCTATCCTCTATCCTATCCTATCCTCTATCCTATCCTATCCTCTATCCTATCCTATCTTCTATCTTATCATATCCTCTATCCCATCCATCCTCCATCCTATCCTATCCTCTATCCTATACTATCCTCTATCCTAACCTATCCTCTACCGTATCCTACCATCTATCCTACCATCTGTCCTATCTTCTATCACATCCTATCCACTGTCCTTTCCCACCCTCTATCTTATCCTATCCTCTATCCAATACTATCCTCCATCCTATCCTACCATCTATCCTATCCTATCCTCTATCCCATCCTATCCGCTATCGTATCCCATCCTCTATCCTATGCTATCCTCTATCACATCCTATCCACTGTCCTTTCCTATCCTCTATCCAATACTATCCTCCATCCTATCCTATCCTCTATCGTATCCTATCCTCTATCCAATCCTATCCTCTATCGTATCCTATCGTTTATCCTATCCTATCCTCTATCCTATTCTATCCTCTATCGTATCCTGTCCTCTATCCTACCCTACCATCTATCCTATCCTATCCTCTATCCCATCCTATGCTCTATCCTATCCTATCCTCGATACTATCCTATCCTCTATCCAATCCTGTCCTCTATCCTATCCTATCCTCTATCCTATCCTATCCTCTATCTAATCCTATCCTCTATACCATCCTATCCTCTATCCAATCCTATCCTCTATCATATCCTATCGTTTATCCTATCCTATCCTCTATCCTATTCTATCCTCTATCGTATCCTGTCCGCTATCCTACCCTACCATCTATCCTATCCTATCCTCTATCCCATCCTATGCTCTATCCTATCCTATCCTCGATACTATCCTATCCTCTATCCAATCCTGTCCTCTATCCTATCCTATCCTCTATCCTATCCTATCCTCTATCTAATCCTATCCTCTATACCATCCTATCCTCGATCATATCCTATCCTCTATCCTATCCTATCCTCTATCGTATCCTATCCCCCATCCTATCCTATCCTGAATCCTATTATATCCTCCATCCTATCCTATCCTCTATCCTATCCTATCCTCTATCCTTTCCTATCCTCTATCTTATCCTATCCTCAAACCTATCCTATCCTCTATACTTTCCTATCCTCTATCCTATCCTATCCTCTATCCTATCCTCTATCCTATCCTATCCTATACTATATCCTATCCTGTCCTCTATCCTATCCTATCTTCTATCTTATCATATCCTCTATCCCATCCTGTCCTCCATCCTATCCTCCATCCTATCCTATCCTCTATCCTATCCTATCCTCTATCCTATACTATCCTCTATCCTATCCTATCCTCTACCGTATCCTACCATCTATCCAGTCCTATCTTCTATCACATCCTATCCACTGTCCTTTCGTATCCTCTATCCAATACTATCCTCCATCCTATCCTATCCTCTATCGTATCCTATCCTCTATCCAATCCTATCCTCTATCGTATCCTATCGTTTATCCTATCCCATCATCTATCCTATTCTACCCTCTATCCAAACCTATCCTCTATCCTATCCTATCCTCTATCCTATCCTATCCTCTATCCTATCCTATCCTCTATCCTATCCTATCCGCTATCCTATCCTATCCTCTATCCTATCCTATCATTTATCCTATCCGATCCTCTATCCTATCCTATCCTCTATCCTATCCTATCCTCTATCCTATCCTATCCTCTATCCTATCCTATCTTCTATCTTATCATATCCTCTATCCCATCCATCCTCCATCCTATCCTATCCTCTATCCTATACTATCCTCTATCCTAACCTATCCTCTACCGTATCCTACCATCTATCCTACCATCTGTCCTATCTTCTATCACATCCTATCCACTGTCCTTTCCCACCCTCTATCTTATCCTATCCTCTATCCAATACTATCCTCCATCCTATCCTACCATCTATCCTATCCTATCCTCTATCCCATCCTATCCGCTATCGTATCCCATCCTCTATCCTATTCTATCCTCTATCGTATCCTGTCCTCTATCCTACCCTACCATCTATCCTATCCTATCCTCTATCCCATCCTATGCTCTATCCTATCCTATCCTCGATACTATCCTATCCTCTGTCCAATCCTGTCCTCTATCCTATCCTATCCTCTATCCTATCCTATCCTCTATCTAATCCTATCCTCTATACCATCCTATCCTCTATCCAATCCTATCCTCTATCATATCCTATCGTTTATCCTATCCTATCCTCTATCCTATTCTATCCTCTATCGTATCCTGTCCGCTATCCTACCCTACCATCTATCCTATCCTATCCTCTATCCCATCCTATGCTCTATCCTATCCTATCCTCGATACTATCCTATCCTCTATCCAATCCTGTCCTCTATCCTATCCTATCCTCTATCCTATCCTATCCTCTATCTAATCCTATCCTCTATACCATCCTATCCTCGATCATATCCTATCCTCTATCCTATCCTATCCTCTATCGTATCCTATCCCCCATCCTATCCTATCCTGAATCCTATTATATCCTCCATCCTATCCTATCCTCTATCCTATCCTATCCTCTATCCTTTCCTATCCTCTATCTTATCCTATCCTCAAACCTATCCTATCCTCTATACTTTCCTATCCTCTATCCTATCCTATCCTCTATCCTATCCTCTATCCTATCCTATCCTATACTATATCCTATCCTGTCCTCTATCCTATCCTATCTTCTATCTTATCATATCCTCTATCCCATCCTGTCCTCCATCCTATCCTCCATCCTATCCTATCCTCTATCCTATACTATCCTCTATCCTATCCTATCCTCTATCGTATCCTATCCTCTATCCTATCTTATCCGCTGTCCAATCCTATCCTCTATCCTATTCTAGCCTCTATCCTATCCTATCGTCTAACCTTTCCTATCCTCTATACTCTCCTCTATCGTATCCTATCCTCTATCGTAACCTACCATCTATCCTATCCTATAATCTATCCCATCCTATCCGCTATCGTATCCCATCCTCTATCCTATGCTATCCTCTATCATATCCTATCCTCTATCCTATCCTATCCTCTATCTCATCCTATCCTCTATTCCATCCTATCCTCTATTCCATCCTATCCTCCACCCTATCCTATCCTCTATCCTATTCTACCCTCTATCCAATCCTATCCTCTATCCTATCCTATCCTCTATCCTATCCTATCCTCTATTCTATCCTATCCTATATCCTATCCTATCCGCTATCCTATCCTATCCTCTATCCTATCCTATCATTTATCCTATCCGATCCTCTATCCTATCCTATCCTCTATCCTATCCTATCCTCTATCCTATCCTATCCTCTATCCTATCCTATCTTCTATCTTATCATATCCTCTATCCCATCCTATCCTCCATCCTATCCTATCCTCTATCCTATACTATCCTCTATCCTAACCTATCCTCTACCGTATCCTACCATCTATCCTACCATGTGTCCTAACTTCTATCACATCCTATCCACTGTCCTTTCCTACCCTCTATCTTATCCTATCCTCTATCCAATACTATCCTCCATCCTATCCTATCCTCTATCGTATCCTATCCTCTATCCAATCCTATCCTCTATCGTACCCTATCGTTTATCCTATCCCATCATCTATCCTATTCTATCCTCTATCGTATCCTGTCCTCTATCCTATCCTACCATCTATCCTATCCTATCCTCTTTCCCATCCTATGCTCTATCCTATCCTATCCTCGATCCTATCCTATCCTCTATCCAATCCTATACTCTATCCGATCCTATCCTTTATCCTATCCTATCCTCTATCTAATCCTATCCTCTATCCGATCCTATCCTCTATCCTCTCCTATCCTCAGTCTTATCCTATCCTCTATCCCATCCTGTCCTCCATCTTATCCTATCCTCGATCCTATCCTATCCTCTATCCTATCCTATCTTCTATCTTATCATATCCTCTATCCCATCCTATCCTCCATCCTATCCTATCCTCTATCCTATCCTATCCTCTATCCCATCCTATCCGCTATCGTATCCCATCCTCTATCCTATGCTATCCCCTATCACATCCTATCCACTGTCCTTTCCTATCCTCTATCCAATACTATCCTCCATCCTATCCTATCCTCTATCGTATCCTATCCTCTATCCAATCCTATCCTCTATCATATCCTATCGTTTATCCTATCCTATCCTCGATCCTATCCTATCCTCTATCCTATCCTATCCTCTATCGTATCCTATCCCCCATCCTATCCTATCCTCAATCCTATTATATCATCCATCCTATCCTATCCTCTATCCTATCCTATCCTCTATCCTTTCCTATCCTCTATCTTATCCTATCCTCTATCCCATCCTGTCCTCCATCTTATCCTATCCTCTATCATATCCTATCCTCCAATCTCACCTATCCTCTATCCAATCCTATCCTCTATCCTATTCTACCCTCTATCGAAACCTATCCTCTATGATATCCTATCCTCTATCCAATCCTATCCTCTATCCAATCCTATCCTCTATCGTATCCTATCCTTTATCCTATCCTATCCTCTATCCTATTCTATCATCTATCGTATCCTATCCTCTATTCTATCCTATCCTCTATCCTACCCAATCCCCAATCGTATCCTCTATCCTATCCTATCCTCTATCCTATCCTATCCTCTATCCTATCCTATCCCCTATCCTGTCCTATCCTCAAACCTATCCTATCCTCTATACTTTCCTATCCTCTATCCTATCCTATCCTCTATCCTATCCTATCCTCTATCCTATCCTATCATTTATCCTATCCGATCCTCTATCCTATCCTATCCTCTATCCTATCCTATCCTGTATCCTATCCTATCCTATCTTCTATCCTATCCTATCCTCAATCCTATGCTATCCTCTATAATATCCTATGCTCTATCCTATCCTATCCTCTATCCTATCCTATCCTATCCTATCCTATCCTCTATCCTATCCTATCCTCTATCCTATCCTATCCTCTATCCTGTCCTATCCTCAATCCTATCCTATCCTCTATACTTTCCTATCCTCTATCCTATCCTATCCTCTATCCTATTCTATCCTCTATCGTATCCTGTCCTCTATTCAATCCTATCCTCTATCCTATCCTATCCTCTATCCTATCCTATCCTCTATCCTATCCTATCCTCTATCCCATCCTATGCTCTATCCTATCCTATCCTCGATACTATCCTATCCTCTATCCAATCCTATCCTCTATCCTATCCTATCCTCTATTCAATCCTATCCTCTATCCTATCCTATCCTCTATCCTATCCTATCCTCTATCCTTTCCTATCCTCTATCTTATCCTATCCTCTATCCCATCCTGTCCTCCATCTTATCCTATCCTCTATCCCATCCTATCCTCCATCCTCACCTATCCTCTATCCAATCCTATCCTCTATCCTATTCTACCCTCTATCGAAACCTATCCTCTATGATATCCTATCTTCTATCCAATCCTATCCTCTATCCAATCCTATCCTCTATCGTATCCTATCCTTTATCCTATCCTATCCTCTATCCTATTCTATCATCTATCGTATCCTATCCTCCATCTTATCCTATCCTCTATCGTATCCCATCCTCTATCCAATCCTGTCCTCTATCCTATCCTATTCCTCTATCCTATCCTATCCTCGATCCTATCCTATCCTCAGTCTTATCCTATCCTCTATCCCATCCTATCCTCCATCTTATCCTATCCTCGATCCTATCCTATCCTCTTTCCTATCCTATCCTCTATCCTATTCTATCCTCTATCGTATCCTGTCCTCTATCCTACCCTACCATCTATCCTATCCTATCCTCTATCCAATCCTATCCTCTATCCTATCCTATCCTCTATTCAATCCTATCCTCTATCCTATCCTATCCTCTATCCTATCCTATCCTCTGTCCTATCCTATCCTATATTCAATCCTATCCTCTATCCTATCTTATCCTCTATCCTATCCTATCCTCTATCCTATCCTATACTCTATCCTATCCTATCCTCTATCCTATCCTATCCTCTATCCTATCCTATCCTCTATCCCATCCTATGCTCTATCCTATCCTATCCTCGATACTATCCTATCCTCTATCCAATCCTATCCTCTATCCTATCCTATCCTCTATTCAATCCTATCCTCTATCCTATCCTATCCTCTATCCTATCCTATCCTCTATCCTTTCCTATCCTCTATCTTATCCTATCCTCTATCCCATCCTGTCCTCCATCTTATCCTATCCTCTATCCCATCCTATCCTCCATCCTCACCTATCCTCTATCCAATCCTATCCTCTATCCTATTCTACCCTCTATCGAAACCTATCCTCTATGATATCCTATCTTCTATCCAATCCTATCCTCTATCCAATCCTATCCTCTATCGTATCCCATCCTCTATCCAATCCTGTCCTCTATCCTATCCTATTCCTCTATCCTATCCTATCCTCGATCCTATCCTATCCTCAGTCTTATCCTATCCTCTATCCCATCCTATCCTCCATCTTATCCTATCCTCGATCCTATCCTATCCTCTTTCCTATCCTATCCTCTATCCTATTCTATCCTCTATCGTATCCTGTCCTCTATCCTACCCTACCATCTATCCTATCCTATCCTCTATCCAATCCTATCCTCTATCCTATCCTATCCTCTATTCAATCCTATCCTCTATCCTATCCTATCCTCTATCCTATCCTATCCTCTGTCCTATCCTATCCTCTATTCAATCCTATCCTCTATCCTATCTTATCCTCTATCCTATCCTATCCTCTATCCTATCCTATACTCTATCCTATCCTATCCTATCCGCTATCCTATCCTATCCGCTATCCTATCCTATCCTCTATCCTATCCTATCATTTATCCTATCCGATCCTCTATCCTATCCTATCCTCTATCCAATCCTATCCTCTATCCTATCCTATCCTCTATCCTATCCCATCCTCTATCGTATCCTATCCTCTATCCTATCCTATCCTCTATCCTATCCCATCCTCTATCGTATCCTATCCTCTATCCTATCCTCTTCCTCTATCCTATGCTACCCGCTATCCTATCCTATCCTCTATCCTATCCTATACTCTATCCTATCCTATCCTCTATCCTATCCTATCCTCTATCCTATCCTATCTTCTATCTTATCATATCCTCTATATCATCCTATCCTCCATCCTATCCTATCCTCTATCCTATCCTATCCTCTATCCTATCCTATCCTCTATCCAATCCTATCCTCTATCCTATGCTACCCGCTATCCTATCCTATCCTCTATCCTATCCTATACTCTATCCTATCCTATCCTCTATCCTATCCTATCTTCTATCCTATCCTATCCTCTATCCTATCCTATACTCTATCCTATCCTATCCTCTATCCTACCTTATCTTCTATCTTATCATATCCTCTATCCCATCCTATCCTCTATCCTATCCTATTCCTCTATCCTATGCTACCCTCTATCCTATCCTATCCTCTATCCTATCCTATACTCTATCCTATCCTATCCTCTATCGTATCCTGTCCTCTATCCTATCCTACCATCTATCCTATCCTATCCTCTATCCCATCCTATGCTCTATCCTATCCTATCCTCGATCCTATCCTATCCTCTATCCAATCCTATCCTCTATCCTATCCTATCCTTTATCCTATCCTATCCTCTATCTAATCCTATCCTCTATCCGATCCCATCCTCTACCCTCTCCTATCCTCAGTCTTATCCTATCCTCTATCCCATCCTATCCTCCATCTTATCCTATCCTCGATCCTATCCTATCCTCTATCCAATCCTATCCTCTATGCTATCCTATCCTCTATCCTATCCTATTCCTCTGTCCTATGCTACCCTCTATCCTATCCTATCCTCTATCCTATCCTATCCTATATCCTATCCTGTCCTCTATCCTATCCTATCTTCTATCTTATCATATCCTCTATCCCATCCTATCCTCCATCCTATCCTCCATCCTATCCTATCCTCTATCCTATACTATCCTCTATCCTATCCTAACCTCTATCGTATCCTATCCTCTATCCTATCCTATCCGCTGTCCAATCCTATCCTCTATCCTATTCTAGCCTCTATCCTATCCTATCGTCTAACCTTTCGTATCCTCTATACTCTCCTCTATCGTATCCTATCCTCTATCGTAACCTACCATCTATCCTATCCTATCCTCTATCCCATCCTATCCGCTATCGTATCCCATCCTCTATCCTATGCTATCCTCTATCATATCCTATCCTCTATCCTATCCTATCCTCTATCTCATCCTATCCTCTATTCCATCCTATCCTCTATTCCATCCTATCCTCCACCCTATCCTATCCTCTATCCTATTCTACCCTCTATCCAATCCTATCCTCTATCCTATCCTATCCTCTATCCTATCCTATCCTCTATCCTATCCTATCCTCTATCCTATCCTATCCGCTATCCTATCCTATCCTCTATCCTATCCTATCATTTATCCTATCCGATCCTCTATCCTATCCTATCCTCTATCCTATCATATCCTCTATCCTATCCTATCTTCTATCTTAGCATATCCTCTATCCCATCCTATCCTCCATCCTATCCTATCCTCTATCCTATACTATCCTCTATCCTAACCTATCCTCTACCGTATCCTACCATCTATCCTACCATCTGTCCTTACTTCTATCACATCCTATCCACTGTCCTTTCCTACCCTCTATCTTATCCTATCCTCTATCCAATACTATCCTCCATCCTATCCTATCCTCTATCGTATCCTATCCTCTATCCAATCCTATCCTCTATTGTATCCTGTCCTCTATCCTACCCTACCATCTATCCTATCCTATCCTCTATCCAATCCTATCCTCTATCCTATCCTATCCTCTATTCAATCCTATCCTCTATCCTATCCTATCCTCTATCCTATCCTATCCTCTGTCCTATCCTATCCTCTATTCAATCCTATCCTCTATCCTATCTTATCCTCTATCCTATCCTATCCTCTATCCTATCCTATACTCTATCCTATCCTATCCTATCCGCTATCCTATCCTATCCGCTATCCTATCCTATCCTCTATCCTATCCTATCATTTATCCTATCCGATCCTCTATCCTATCCTATCCTCTATCCAATCCTATCCTCTATCCTATCCTATCCTCTATCCTATCCCATCCTCTATCGTATCCTATCCTCTATCCTATCCTATCCTCTATCCTATCCCATCCTCTATCGTATCCTATCCTCTATCCTATCCTCTTCCTCTATCCTATGCTACCCGCTATCCTATCCTATCCTCTATCCTATCCTATACTCTATCCTATCCTATCCTCTATCCTATCCTATCCTCTATCCTATCCTATCTTCTATCTTATCATATCCTCTATATCATCCTATCCTCCATCCTATCCTATCCTCTATCCTATCCTATCCTCTATCCTATCCTATCCTCTATCCAATCCTATCCTCTATCCTATGCTACCCGCTATCCTATCCTATCCTCTATCCTATCCTATACTCTATCCTATCCTATCCTCTATCCTATCCTATCTTCTATCCTATCCTATCCTCTATCCTATCCTATACTCTATCCTATCCTATCCTCTATCCTACCTTATCTTCTATCTTATCATATCCTCTATCCCATCCTATCCTCTATCCTATCCTATTCCTCTATCCTATGCTACCCTCTATCCTATCCTATCCTCTATCCTATCCTATACTCTATCCTATCCTATCCTCTATCGTATCCTGTCCTCTATCCTATCCTACCATCTATCCTATCCTATCCTCTATCCCATCCTATGCTCTATCCTATCCTATCCTCGATCCTATCCTATCCTCTATCCAATCCTATCCTCTATCCTATCCTATCCTTTATCCTATCCTATCCTCTATCTAATCCTATCCTCTATCCGATCCCATCCTCTACCCTCTCCTATCCTCAGTCTTATCCTATCCTCTATCCCATCCTATCCTCCATCTTATCCTATCCTCGATCCTATCCTATCCTCTATCCAATCCTATCCTCTATGCTATCCTATCCTCTATCCTATCCTATTCCTCTGTCCTATGCTACCCTCTATCCTATCCTATCCTCTATCCTATCCTATCCTATATCCTATCCTGTCCTCTATCCTATCCTATCTTCTATCTTATCATATCCTCTATCCCATCCTATCCTCCATCCTATCCTCCATCCTATCCTATCCTCTATCCTATACTATCCTCTATCCTATCCTAACCTCTATCGTATCCTATCCTCTATCCTATCCTATCCGCTGTCCAATCCTATCCTCTATCCTATTCTAGCCTCTATCCTATCCTATCGTCTAACCTTTCGTATCCTCTATACTCTCCTCTATCGTATCCTATCCTCTATCGTAACCTACCATCTATCCTATCCTATCCTCTATCCCATCCTATCTGCTATCGTATCCCATCCTCTATCCTATGCTATCCTCTATCATATCCTATCCTCTATCCTATCCTATCCTCTATCTCATCCTATCCTCTATTCCATCCTATCCTCTATTCCATCCTATCCTCCACCCTATCCTATCCTCTATCCTATTCTACCCTCTATCCAATCCTATCCTCTATCCTATCCTATCCTCTATCCTATCCTATCCTCTATCCTATCCTATCCTCTATCCTATCCTATCCGCTATCCTATCCTATCCTCTATCCTATCCTATCATTTATCCTATCCGATCCTCTATCCTATCCTATCCTCTATCCTATCATATCCTCTATCCTATCCTATCTTCTATCTTAGCATATCCTCTATCCCATCCTATCCTCCATCCTATCCTATCCTCTATCCTATACTATCCTCTATCCTAACCTATCCTCTACCGTATCCTACCATCTATCCTACCATCTGTCCTTACTTCTATCACATCCTATCCACTGTCCTTTCCTACCCTCTATCTTATCCTATCCTCTATCCAATACTATCCTCCATCCTATCCTATCCTCTATCGTATCCTATCCTCTATCCAATCCTATCCTCTATTGTATCCTATCCTTTATCCTATCCTATCCTCTATCCTATTCTATCCTCTATCGTATCATGTCCTCTATCCTATCCTACCATCTATCCTATCCTAACCTCTATCCCATCCTATGCTCTATCCTATCCTATCCTCGATCCTATCCTATCCTCTATCCAATTCTATCCTCTATCGTATCCTATCCTCTATCGTATCCTATCCTCTATCCAATCCTATCCTCTATCGTACCCTATCGTTTATCCTATCCCATCATCTATCCTATTCCATCCTCTATCGTATCCTGTCCTCTATCCTATCCTACCATCTATCCTATCCTATCCTCTTTCCCATCCTATGCTGTATCCTATCCTATCCTCGATCCTATCCTATCCTCTATCCAATCCTATACTCTATCCGATCCTATCCTTTATCCTATCCTATCCTCTATCTAATCCTATCCTCTATCCGATCCTATCCTCTATCCTCTCCTATCCTCAGTCTTATCCTATCCTCTATCCCATCCTGTCCTCCATCTTATCCTATCCTCGATCCTATCCTATCCTCTATCCAATCCTATCCTCTATCCTATCCTATCCTCTATCCTATATTATTCCTCTGTCCTATGCTACCCTCTATCCTATCCTATCCTCTATCCTATCCTATACTCTATCCTATCCTGTCCTCTATCCTATCCTATCTTCTATCTTATCATATCCTCTATCCCATCCTATCCTCCATCCTATCGTATCCTCTATCCTATACTATCCTCTATCCTATCCTATCCTCTATCCTATCCTATCCTCTATCCTATCCTATCCGCTGTCCAATCCTATCCTCTATCCTATTCTAGCCTCTATCCTATCCTATCGTCTAACCTTTCCTATCCTCTATACTCTCCTCTATCGTATCCTATCCTCTATCGTAACCTACCATCTATCCTACCCTATCCTCTATCCCATCCCATCCGCTATCGTATCCCATCCTCTATCCTATGCTATCCTCTATCATATCCTATCCTCTATCCTATCCTATCCTCTATCTCATCCTATCCTCTATTCCATCCTATCCTCTATTCCATCCTATCCTCCATCCTATCCTATCCTCTATCCTATTCTACCCTCTATCCAATCCTATCCTCTATCCTATCCTATCCTCTATCCTATCCTATCCTCTATCCTATCCTATCCTCTATCCTATCCTATCCTCTATCCTATCCTCTATCCTATCCTATCCGCTATCCTATCCTATCCTCTATCCTATCCTATCATTTATCCTATCCGATCCTCTATCCTATCCTATCCTCTATCCTATCCTATCCTCTATCCTATCCTATCTTCTATCTTATCATATCCTCTATCCCATCCTATCCTCCATCCTATCCTATCCTCTATCCTATACTATCCTCTATCCTAACCTATCCTCTACCGTATCCTACCATCTATCCTACCATCTGTCCTAGCTTCTATCACATCCTATCCACTGTCCTTTCCTACCCTCTATCTTATCCTATCCTCTATCCAATACTAGCCTCCATCCTATCCTATCCTCTATCGTATCCTATCCTCTATCCAATCCTATCCTCTATTGTATATTATCCTTTATCCTATCCTATCCTCTATCCTATTCTATCCTCTATCGTATCCTGTCCTCTATCCTATCCTACCATCTATCCTATCCTAACCTCTATCCCATCCTATCCTCTATCCTATCCTATCCTCTATCCTATCCTATCCTCTATCGTATCCTCTATCCTATCCTATCCTCTAACCTATCCTCTATCCTATCCTATCCTATATCCAATGCTATCCTCTATCCTATCCTATCCTCTGTTCTATCCTATCCTCTATCCTATCCTATCCTCTATCCTATCCTATCCTCTATCCTATCCTCTATCATATCCTCTATCCTATCCTCTATCCTATCCTCTATCCTATCCTCTATCCTATCCTCTATCCTATCCTCTATCCTATCCTCTATCCTATCCTCTATCCTATCCTCTATCCTATCCTATCCTCTATCCAATCCTATCCTCAATCATATCCTATCCTCTATCCCATCCTATCCACTATAATATCGTATACTCTATCCTATCCTATCCTTTATACTATCCTATCCTATAGTGTATAATATGCTATCCTCTATCCTATAATATCATATATCCTATCCTATTCTCTATCCTATCCTATCATCTATCGTATCCTATCCTCTATTCTATCCTATCCTCTATCCTACCCAATCCCCAATCGTATCCTCTATCCTATCCTATCCTCTATCCTATCCTATCCTCTATCCTATCCTATCTTCTATCCTATCCTATCCGCTATCGTATCCCATCCTCTATCCTATCCTGTCCTCTGTCATATCCTATCCTCTATACTTTCCTATCCTCTATCCTATCATATCCTCTATCCTATTCTATCCTCTATCGTATCCTGTCCTCTATCCTACCCTACCATCTATCCTATCCTATCCTCTATCCCATCCTATGCTCTATCCTATCCTATCCTCGATACTATCCTATCCTCTATCCAATCCTGTCCTCTATCCTATCCTATCCTCTATCCTATCCTATCCTCGATCCTATCCTATCCTCAGTCTTATCCTATCCTCTATCCCATCCTATCCTCCATCTTATCCTATCCTCTATCCTATCCTATCTTCTATCTTATCCTATCCTCTATCTCAACCTATCCTCCATCCTATCCTATACTCTATCCTATCCTATCCTCTATCCTATCCTATCCTCTATTATATCCTATCCTCTATCTCATCCTATCCTCTATTCCATCCTATCCTCTATTCCATCCTATCCTCCATCCTATCCTATCCTCTATCCTATTCTACCCTCTATCCAATCCTATCCTCTATCCTATCCTATCCTCTATCCTATCCTATCCTCTATCCTACCTATCCTGTATCCTATCCTATCCGCTATCCTATCCTATCCTCTATCCTACCCTATCATTTATCCTATCCGATCCTCTATCCTATCCTATCCTCTATCCTATCCTATCCTCTATCCTATCCTATCTTCTATCTTATCATATCCTCTATCCCATCCTATCCTCCATCCTATCCTATCCTCTATCCTATCCTATCCTCTATCCCATCCTATCCGCTATCGTGTCCCATCCTCTATCCTATGCTATCCTCTATCACATCCTATCTACTGTCCTTTCCTATCCTCTATCCAATACTATCCTCCATCCTATCCTATCCTCTATCGTATCCTATCCTCTATCCAATCCTATCCTCTATCATATCCTATCGTTTATCCTATCCTATCCTCTATCCTATTCTATCCTCTATCGTATCCTGTCCTCTATCCTACCCTACCATCTATCCTATCCTATCCTCTATCCCATCCTATGCTCTATCCTATCCTATCCTCGATACTATCCTATCCTCTATCCAATCCTGTCCTCTATCCTATCCTATCCTCTATCCTATCCTATCCTCTATCTAATCCTATCCTCTGTCCTATCCTATCCTCTATCCTATCCCATCCTCAGCCTTATCCTATCCTCTATCCCATCCTATCCTCCATCTTATCCTACCCTCTATCCTATCCTATCCTGTATCTCATCCTATCCTCTATACCATCCTATCCTCGATCCTATCCTATCCTCTATCCTATCCTATCCTCTATCGTATCCTATCCCCCATCCTATCCTATCCTCAATCCTATTATATCATCCATCCTATCCTATCCTCTATCCTATCCTATCCTCTATCCTTTCCTATCCTCTATCTTATCCTATCCTCTATCCCATCCTGTCCTCCATCTTATCCTATCCTCTATCCCATCCTATCCTCCATCCCCACCTATCCTCTATCCAATCCTATCCTCTATCCTATTCTACCCTCTATCGAAACCTATCCTCTATGATATCCTATCCTCTATCCAATCCTATCCTCTATCCAATCCTATCCTCTATCGTATCCTATCCTTTATCCTATCCTATCCTCAATCCTATGCTATCCTCTATAATATCCTATGCTCTATCCTATCCTATCCTCTATCCTATCCTATCCTATCCTATCCTATCCTCTATCCTATCCTATCCTCTATCCTATCCTATCCTCTATCGTATCCTCTATCCTATCCTATCCTCTAACCTATCCTCTATCCTATCCTATCCTATATCCAATGCTATCCTCTATCCTATCCTATCCTCTGTTCTATCCTATCCTCTATCCTATCCTATCCTCTATCCTATCCTCTATCCTATCCTCTATCCTATCCTCTATCCTATCCTCTATCCTATCCTCTATCCTATCCTCTATCCTATCCTCTATCCTATCCTATCCTCTATCCAATCCTATCCTCAATCATATCCTATCCTCTATCCCATCCTATCCACTATAATATCTTATACTCTATCCTATCCTATCCTTTATACTATCCTATCCTATAGTGTATAATATGCTATCCTCTATCCTATAATATCATATATCCTATCCTATTCTCTATCCTATCCTATCATCTATCGTATCCTATCCTCTATTCTATCCTATCCTCTATCCTACCCAATCCCCAATCGTATCCTCTATCCTATCCTATCCTCTATCCTATCCTATCCTCTATCCTATCCTATCTTCTATCCTATCCTATCCGCTATCGTATCCCATCCTCTATCCTATCCTGTCCTCTGTCATATCCTATCCTCTATCCTATCCTATCCTCTATCCTATCCTAACCTCTATCTCATCCTATCCTCTATTTCATCCTATCCTCGATCCTATCCTATCCTCTATCCTATCCTATCCTCTATCGTATCCTATCCCCTATCCTGTCCTATCCTCAATCCTATCCTATCCTCTATACTTTCCTATCCTCTATCCTATCATATCCTCTATCCTATTCTATCCTCTATCGTATCCTGTCCTCTATCCTACCCTACCATCTATCCTATCCTATCCTCTATCCCATCCTATGCTCTATCCTATCCTATCCTCGATACTATCCTATCCTTTATCCAATCCTGTCCTCTATCCTATCCTATCCTCTATCCTATCCTATCCTCGATCCTATCCTATCCTCAGTCTTATCCTATCCTCTATCCCATCCTATCCTCCATCTTATCCTACCCTCTATCCTATCCTATCCTCTATCCTATCCTATCCTCTATCTCATCCTATCCTCTATTCCATCCTATCCTCTATCCCATCCTATCCTCTATCCTATCCTATTCCTCTATCCTATGCTAACCTTTATTCTATCCTATACTCTATCCTATCCTATCCTCTATCCTATCCTATCTTCTATCTTATCCTATCCTCTATCTCAACCTATCCTCCATCCTATCCTATCCTCTATCCTATCCTATCCTCTATCCTATCCTATCCTCTATTATATCCTATCCTCTATCTCATCCTATCCTCTATTCCATCCTATCCTCTATTCCATCCTATCCTCCATCCTATCCTATCCTCTATCCTATTCTACCCTCTATCCTATCCTATCCTCTATTATATCCTATCCTCTATCTCATCCTATCCTCTATTCCATCCTATCCTCTATTCCATCCTATCCTCCATCCTATCCTATCCTCTATCCTATTCTACCCTCTATCCAATCCTATCCTCTATCCTATCCTATCCTCTATCCTATCCTATCCTCTATCCTATAATATCCTGTATCCTATCCTATCCGCTATCCTATCCTATCCTCTATCCTACCCTATCATTTATCCTATCCGATCCTCTATCCTATCCTATCCTCTATCCTATTCTATCCTCTATCGTATCCTGTCCTCTATCCTACCCTACCATCTATCCTATCCTATCCTCTATCCCATCCTATGCTCTATCCTATCCTATCCTCGATACTATCCTATCCTCTATCCAATCCTGTCCTCTATCCTATCCTATCCTCTATCCTATCCTATCCTCTATCTAATCCTATCCTCTGTCCTATCCTATCCTCTATCCTATCCCATCCTCAGCCTTATCGTATCCTCTATCCCATCCTATCCTCCATCTTATCCTACCCTCTATCCTATCCTATCCTGTATCTCATCCTATCCTCTATACCATCCTATCCTCGATCCTATCCTATCCTCTATCCTATCCTATCCTCTATCGTATCCTATCCCCCATCCTATCCTATCCTCAATCCTATTATATCATCCATCCTATCCTATCCTCTATCCTATCCTATCCTCTATCCTTTCCTATCCTCTATCTTATCCTATCCTCTATCCCATCCTGTCCTCCATCTTATCCTATCCTCTATCCCATCCTATCCTCCATCCTCACCTATCCTCTATCCGATCCTATCCTCTATCCTATTCTACCCTCTATCGAAACCTATCCTCTATGATATCCTATCCTCTATCCAATCCTATCCTCTATCCAATCCTATCCTCTATCGTATCCTATCCTTTATCCTATCCTATCCTCAATCCTATGCTATCCTCTATAATATCCTATGCTCTATCCTATCCTATCCTCTATCCTATCCTATCCTATCCTATCCTATCCTCTATCCTATCCTATCCTCTATCCTATCCTATCCTCTATCGTATACTCTATCCTATCCTATCCTCTAACCTATCCTCTATCCTATCCTATCCTATATCCAATGCTATCCTCTATCCTATCCTATCCTCTGTTCTATCTTATCCTCTATCCTATCCTATCCTCTATCCTATCCTATCCTCTATCCTATCCTCTATCCTATACTCTATCCTATCCTCTATCCTATCCTCTATCCTATCCTCTATCCTATCCTCTATCCTATCCTCTATCCTATCCTCTATCCTATCCTATCCTCTATCCAATCCTATCCTCAATCATATCCTATCCTCTATCCCATCCTATCCACTATAATATCGTATACTCTATCCTATCCTATCCTTTATACTATCCTATCCTATAGTGTATAATATGCTATCCTCTATCCTATAATATCATATATCCTATCCTATTCTCTATCCTATCCTATCATCTATCGTATCCTATCCTCTATTCTATCCTATCCTCTATCCTACCCAATCCCCAATCGTATCCTCTATCCTATCCTATCCTCTATCCTATCCTATCCTCTATCCTATCCTATCTTCTATCCTATCCTATCCGCTATCGTATCCCATCCTCTATCCTATCCTGTCCTCTGTCATATCCTATCCTCTATCCTATCCTATCCTCTATCCTATCCTAACCTCTATCTCATCCTATCCTCTATTCCATCCTATCCTCGATCCTATCCTATCCTCTATCCTATCCTATCCTCTATCGTATCCTATCCCCTATCCTGTCCTATCCTCAATCCTATCCTATCCTCTATACTTTCCTATCCTCTATCCTATCATATCCTCTATCCTATTCTATCCTCTATCGTATCCTGTCCTCTATCCTACCCTACCATCTATCCTATCCTATCCTCTATCCCATCCTATGCTCTATCCTATCCTATCCTCGATCCTATCCTATCCTCAGTCTTATCCTATCCTCTATCCCATCCTATCCTCCATCTTATCCTACCCTCTATCCTATCCTATCCTCTATCCTATCCTATCCTCTATCTCATCCTATCCTCTATTCCATCCTATCCTCTATTCCATCCTATCCTCCATCCTATCTTATCCTCTATCCTATTCTACCCTCTATCCAATCCTATCCTCTATCCTATCCTATCCTCTATCCTATCCTATCCTCTATCCTATCCTATCCTCTATCCTATCCTATCATTTATCCTATCCGATCCTCTATCCTATCCTATCCTCTATCCTATCCTATCCTCTATCCTATCCTATCTTCTATCTTATCATATCCTCTATCCCATCCTATCCTCCATCATATCCTATCCTCTATCCTATCCTATCCTCTATCCCATCCTATCCGCTATCGTATCCCATCCTCTATCCTATGCTATCCTCTATCACATCCTATCCACTGTCCTTTCCTATCCTCTATCCAATACTATCCTCCATCCTATCCTATCCTCTATCGTATCCTATCCTCTATCCAATCCTATCCTCTATTATATCCTATCGTTTATCCTATCCTATCCTCTATCCTATTCTATCCTCTATCGTATCCTGTCCTCTATCCTACCCTACCATCTATCCTATCCTATCCTCTATCCCATCCTATGCTCTATCCTATCCTATCCTCGATACTATCCTATCCTCTATCCAATCCTGTCCTCTATCCTATCCCATCCTCTATCCTATCCTATCCTCGATCCTATCCTATCCTCAGTCTTATCCTATCCTCTATCCCATCCTATCCTCCATCTTATCCTACCCTCTATCCTATCCTATCCTCTATCCTATCCTATCCTCTATCTCATCCTATCCTCTATTCCATCCTATCCTCTATTCCATCCTATCCTCCATCCTATCCTATCCTCTATCCTATCCTATCCGCTATCCTATCCTATCCTCTATCCTATCCTATCATTTATCCTATCCGATCCTCTATCCTATCCTATCCTCTATCCTATCCTATCCTCTATCCTATCCTATCTTCTATCTTATCATATCCTCTATCCCATCCTATCCTCCATCCTATCCTATCCTCTATCCTATCCTATCCTCTATCCCATCCTATGCTCTATCCTATCCTATCCTCGATCCTATCCTATCCTCTATCCAATCCTATCCTCTATCCTATGCTATCCTCTATCCTATCCTATCCTCTATCCTATCCTATCCTCTATCCTACCCTATCTTCTATCTTATCATATCCTCTATCCCATCCTATCCTCTATCCTATCCTATTCCTCTATCCTATGCTATCCTCTATCCTATCCTATACTCTATCCTATCCTATCCTCTATCCTATCCTATCTTCTATCTTATCATATCCTCTATCTCATCCTATCCTCCATCCTATCCTATCCTCTATCCTATCCTATCCTCTATCCTATCCTATCCTCTATTATATCCTATCCTCTATCTCATCCTATCCTCTATTCCATCCTATCCTCTATTCCATCCTATCCTCCATCCTATCCTATCCTCTATCCTATTCTACCCTCTATCCAATCCTATCCTCTATCCTATCCTATCCTCTATCCTATCCTATCCTCTATCGTATCCTATCCTCTATCCTATCCTATCCTCTATCCTATCCTATCTTCTATCTTATCATATCCTCTATCCCATCCTATCCTCCATCCTATCCTATCCTCTATCCTATACTATCCTCTATCCTATCCTATCCTCTATCTCATCCTATCCTCTATTCCATCCTATCCTCTATTCCATCCTATCCTCCATCCTATCCTATCCTCTATCCTATTCTATCCTCTATCCAGTCCTATCCTCTATCCTATCCTATCCTCTATCCTATCCTATCCTCTATCCTATCCTATCCTCTATCCTATCCTATCCGCTATCCTATCCTATCCTCTATCCTATCCTATCATTTATCCTATCCGATCCTCTATCCTATCCTATCATCTATCCTATCCTATCCTCTATCCTATCCTATCTTCTATCTTATCATATCCTCTATCCCATCCTATCCTCCATCCTATCCTATCCTCTATCCCATCCTATCCTCCATCTTATCCTATCCTCGATCCTATCCTATCCTCTATCCAATCCTATCCTCTATCCTATCCTATCCTCTATCCTATCCTATTCCTCTGTCCTATGCTACCCTCTATCCTATCCTATCCTCTATCCTATTATATCCTCTATCCTATCCTATCTTCTATCTTATCATATCCTCTATCCCATCCTATCCTCCATCCTATCCTATCCTCTATCCTATACTATCCTCTATCCTAACCTATCCTCTACCGTATCCTACCATCTATCCTACCATCTGTCCTAACTTCTATCACATCCTATCCACTGTCCTTTCCTACCCTCTATCTTATCCTATCCTCTATCCAATACTATCCTCCATCCTATCCTATCCTCTATCGTATCCTATCCTCTATCCAATCCTATCCTCTATTGTATCCTATCCTTTATCCTATCCTATCCTCGATCCCATCCTATCCTCTATCCAATTCTATCCTCTATCGTATCCTATCCTCTATCGTATCCTATCCTCTATCCAATCCTATCCTATATCGTACCCTATCGTTTATCCTATCCCATCATCTATCCTATTCTATCCTCTATCGTATCCTGTCCTCTATCCTATCCTACCATCTATCCTATCCTATCCTCTTTCCCATCCTATGCTCTATCCTCTCCTATCCTCTATCCTATCCTATCCTCTATCCTATCCTCTATCCTATCCTCTATCCTATCCTCTATCCTATCCTCTATCCTATCCTCTATCCTATCCTCTATCCTATCCTATCCTCTATCCAATCCTATCCTCAATCATATCCTATCCTCTATCCCATCCTATCCTCGATCCTATCCTATCCTCTATCCTATCCTATCCTCTATCGTATCCTATCCCCTATCCTGTCCTATCCTCAATCCTATCCTATCCTCTATACTTTCCTATCCTCTATCCTATCATATCCTCTATCCTATTCTATCCTCTATCGTACCCTGTCCTCTATCCTACCCTACCATCTATCCTATCCTATCCTCTATCCCATCCTATGCTCTATCCTATCCTATCCTCGATACTATCCTATCCTCTATCCAATCCTGTCCTCTATCCTATCCTATCCTCTATCCTATCCTATCCTCGATCCTATCCTATCCTCAGTCTTATCCTATCCTCTATCCCATCCTATCCTCCATCTTATCCTACCCTCTATCCTATCCTATCCTCTATCCTATCCTATCCTCTATCTCATCCTATCCTCTATTCCATCATATCCTCTATTCCATCCTATCCTCCATCCTATCCTATCCTCTATCCTATTCTACCCTCTATCCAATCCTATCCTCTATCCTATCCTATCCTCTATCCTATCCTATCCTCTATCCTATCCTATCCTCTATCCTATCCTATCCGCTATCCTATCCTATCCTCTATCCTATCCTATCATTTATCCTATCCGATCCTCTATCCTATCCTATCCTCTATCCTATCCTATCCTCTATCCTATCCTATCTTCTATCTTATCATATCCTCTACCCCATCCTATCCTCCATCCTATCCTATCCTCTATCCTATCCTATCCTCTATCCCATCCTATCCGCTATCGTATCCCATCCTCTATCCTATGCTATCCTCTATCACATCCTATCCACTGTCCTTTCCTATCCTCTATCCAATACTATCCTCCATCCTATCCTATCCTCTATCGTATCCTATCCTCTATCCAATCCTATCCTCTATCATATCCTATCGTTTATCCTATCCTATCCTCTATCCTATTCTATCCTCTATCGTATCCTGTCCTCTATCCTATCCTACCATCTATCCTATCCTATCCTCTATCCCATCCTATGCTCTATCCTATCCTATCCTCGATACTATCCTATCCTCTATCCAATCCTGTCCTCTATCCTATCCTATCCTCTATCCTATCCTATCCTCGATCCTATCCTATCCTCTATCCTATCCGCTATCCTATCCTATCCTCTATCCTATCCTATCATTTATCCTATCCGATCCTCTATCCTATCCTATCATCTATCCTATCCTATCATCTATCCTATCCTATCTTCTATCTTATCATATCCTCTGTCCCATCCTATCCTCCATCCTATCCTATCCTCTATCCTATGCTATCCTCTATCATATCCTATCCTCTATCCTATCCTATCCTCTATCTCATCCTATCCTCTATTCCATCCTATCCTCTATTCCATCCTATCCTCCATCCTATCCTATCCTCTATCCTATTCTATCCTCTATCCAGTCCTATCCTCTATCCTATCCTATCCTCTATCCTATCCTATCCTCTATCCTATCCTATCCTCTATCCTATCCTATCCGCTATCCTATCCTATCCTCTATCCTATCCTATCATTTATCCTATCCGATCCTCTATCCTATCCTATCATCTATCCTATCCTATCCTCTATCCTATCCTATCTTCTATCTTATCATATCCTCTATCCCATCCTATCCTCCATCCTATCCTATCCTCTATCCCATCCTATCCTCCATCTTATCCTATCCTCGATCCTATCCTATCCTCTATCCAATCCTATCCTCTATCCTATCCTATCCTCTATCCTATCCTATTCCTCTGTCCTATGCTACCCTCTATCCTATCCTATCCTCTATCCTATCCTATCCTCTATCCTATCCTATCTTCTATCTTATCATATCCTCTATCCCATCCTATCCTCCATCCTATCCTATCCTCTATCCTATACTATCCTCTATCCTAACCTATCCTCCATCCTATCCTATCCTCTATCCCATCCTATCCTCCATCTTATCCTATCCTCGATCCTATCCTATCCTCTATCCAATCCTATCCTCTATCCTATCCTATCCTCTATCCTATCCTATTCCTCTGTCCTATGCTACCCTCTATCCTATCCTATCCTCTATCCTATCCTATCCTCTATCCTATCCTATCTTCTATCTTATCATATCCTCTATCCCATCCTATCCTCCATCCTATCCTATCCTCTATCCTATACTATCCTCTATCCTAACCTATCCTCTACCGTATCCTACCATCTATCCTACCATCTGTCCTAACTTCTATCACATCCTATCCACTGTCCTTTCCTACCCTCTATCTTATCCTATCCTCTATCCAATACTATCCTCCATCCTATCCTATCCTCTATCGTATCCTATCCTCTATCCAATCCTATCCTCTATTGTATCCTATCCTTTATCCTATCCTATCCTCTATCCTATTCTATCCTCTATCGTATCCTGTCCTCTATCCTATCCTACCATCTATCCTATCCTAACCTCTATCCCATCCTATGCTTTATCCTATCCTATCCTCGATCCCATCCTATCCTCTATCCAATTCTATCCTCTATCGTATCCTATCCTCTATCGTATCCTATCCTCTATCCAATCCTATCCTCTATCGTACCCTATCGTTTATCCTATCCCATCATCTATCCTATTCTATCCTCTATCGTATCCTGTCCTCTATCCTATCCTACCATCTATCCTATCCTATCCTCTTTCCCATCCTATGCTCTATCCTATCCTATCCTCGATCCTATCCTATCCTCTATCCAATCCTATACTCTATCCGATCCTATCCTTTATCCTATCCTATCCTCTATCTAATCCTATCCTCTATCCGATCCTATCCTCTATCCTCTCCTATGCTCAGTCTTATCCTATCCTCTATCCCATCCTGTCCTCCATCTTATCCTATCCTCGATCCTATCCTATCCTCTATCCAATCCTATCCTCTATCCTATCCTATCCTCTATCCTATCCTATTCCTCTGTCCTATGCTACCCACTATCCTATCCTATCCTCTATCCTATCCTATACTCTATCCTATCCTGTCCTCTATCCTATCCTATCTTCTATCTTATCATATCCTCTATCCCATCCTATCCTCCATCCTATCGTATCCTCTATCCTATACTATCCTCTATCCTATCCTATCCTCTATCGTATCCTATCCTCTATCCTATCCTATCCGCTGTCCAATCCTATCCTCTATCCTATTCTAGCCTCTATCCTATTCTATCCTCTATCGTATCCTGTCCTCTATCCTATCCTACCATCTATCCTATCCTAACCTCTATCCCATCCTATGCTCTATCCTATCCTATCCTCGATCCTATCCTATCCTCTATCCAATCCTATCCTCTATCCTATCGTATCCTCTATCCTATCCTATCCTCTATCGGATCCTATCCTCTATCCTACCATCTGTCCTAGCTTCTATCACATCCTATCCACTGTCCTTTCCTACCCTCTATCTAATCCTATCCTCTATCCAATACTAGCCTCCATCCTATCCTATCCTCTATCGTATCCTATCCTCTATCCAATCCTATCCTCTATTGTATCCTATCCTTTATCCTATTCTATCCTCTATCGTATCCTGTCCTCTATCCTATCCTACCATCTATCCTATCCTAACCTCTATCCCATCCTATGCTCTATCCTATCCTATCCTCGATCCTATCCTATCCTCTATCCAATCCTATCCTCTATCCTATCCTATCCTCTATCCTATCCCATCCTCTATCGTATCCTATCCTCTATCCTATCCTATTCCTCTATCCTGTGCTACCCTCTATCCTATCCTATACTCTATCCTATCCTATCCTCTATCCTATCCTATCCTCTATCCTATCCTATCCGCTATCCTATCCTATCCTCTATCCTATCCTATCATTTATCCTATCCGATCCTCTATCCCATCCTAACCTCCATCCTATCCTATCCTCTATCCTATCCTATCCTCTATCCCATCCTATCCGCTATCGTATCCCATCCTCTATCCTATGCTATCCTCTATCACATCCTATCCACTGTTCTTTCCTATCCTCTATCCAATACTATCCTCCATCCTATCCTATCCTCTATCGTATCCTATCCTCTATTCCATCCTATCCTCGATCCTATCCTATCCTCTATCCTATCCTATCCTCTATCGTATCCTATCCCCTATCCTGTCCTATCCTCAATCCTATCCTATCCTCTATACTTTCCTATCCTCTATCCTATCATATCCTCTATCCTATTCTATCCTCTATCGTACCCTGTCCTCTATCCTACCCTACCATCTATCCTATCCTATCCTCTATCCCATCCTATGCTCTATCCTATCCTATCCTCGATACTATCCTATCCTCTATCCAATCCTGTCCTCTATCCTATCCTATCCTCTATCCTATCCTATCCTCGATCCTATCCTATCCTCAGTCTTATCCTATCCTCTATCCCATCCTATCCTCCATCTTATCCTACCCTCTATCCTATCCTATCCTCTATCCTATCCTATCCTCTATCTCATCCTATCCTCTATTCCATCCTATCCTCTATTCCATCCTATCCTCTATCCTATCCTATTCCCCCTGTCCTATGATACCCTCTATCCTATCCTATCCTCTATCCTATCCTATACTCTATCCTATCCTGTCCTCTATCCTATCCTATCTTCTATCTTATCATATCCTCTATCCCATCCTATCCTCCATCCTATCGTATCCTCTATCCTATACTATCCTCTATCCTATCCTATCCTCTATCGTATCCTATCCTCTATCCTATCCTATCCGCTGTCCAATCCTATCCTCTATCCTATTCTAGCCTCTATCCTATCCTATCGTCTAACCTTTCCTATCCTCTATACTCTCCTCTATCGTATCCTATCCTCTATCGTAACCTACCATCTATCCTATCCTATCCTCTATCCCATCCCATCCGCTATCGTATCCCATCCTCTATCCTATGCTATCCTCTATCCTAACCTATCCTCTACCGTATCCTACCATCTATCCTACCATCTGTCCTAGCTTCTATCACATCCTATCCACTGTCCTTTCCTACCCTCTATCTTATCCTATCCTCTATCCAATACTAGCCTCCATCCTATCCTATCCTCTATCGTATCCTATCCTCTATCCAATCCTATCCTCTATTGTATCCTATCCTTTATCCTATCCTATCCTCTATCCTATTCTATCCTCTATCGTATCCTGTCCTCTATCCTATCCTACCATCTATTCCATCATATCCTCTATTCCATCCTATCCTCCATCCTATCCTATCCTCTATCCTATTCTACCCTCTATCCAATCCTATCCTCTATCCTATCCTATCCTCTATCCTATCCTATCCTCTATCCTATCCTATCCTCTATCCTATCCTATCCGCTATCCTATCCTATCCTCTATCCTATCCTATCATTTATCCTATCCGATCCTCTATCCTATCCTATCCTCTATCCTATCCTATCCTCTATCCTATCCTATCTTCTATCTTATCATATCCTCTACCCCATCCTATCCTCCATCCTATCCTATCCTCTATCCTATCCTATCCTCTATCCCATCCTATCCGCTATCGTATCCCATCCTCTATCCTATGCTATCCTCTATCACATCCTATCCACTGTCCTTTCCAATCCTCTATCCAATACTATCCTCCATCCTATCCTATCCTCTATCGTATCCTATCCTCTATCCAATCCTATCCTCTATCATATCCTATCGTTTATCCTATCCTATCCTCTATCCTATTCTATCCTCTATCGTATCCTGTCCTCTATCCTATCCTACCATCTATCCTATCCTATCCTCTATCCCATCCTATGCTCTATCCTATCCTATCCTCGATACTATCCTATCCTCTATCCAATCCTGTCCTCTATCCTATCCTATCCTCTATCCTATCCTATCCTCGATCCTATCCTATCCTCTATCCTATCCGCTATCCTATCCTATCCTCTATCCTATCCTATCATTTATCCTATCCGATCCTCTATCCTATCCTATCATCTATCCTATCCTATCATCTATCCTATCCTATCTTCTATCTTATCATATCCTCTGTCCCATCCTATCCTCCATCCTATCCTATCCTCTATCCTATGCTATCCTCTATCATATCCTATCCTCTATCCTATCCTATCCTCTATCTCATCCTATCCTCTATTCCATCCTATCCTCTATTCCATCCTATCCTCCATCCTATCCTATCCTCTATCCTATTCTATCCTCTATCCAGTCCTATCCTCTATCCTATCCTATCCTCTATCCTATCCTATCCTCTATCCTATCCTATCCTCTATCCTATCCTATCCGCTATCCTATCCTATCCTCTATCCTATCCTATCATTTATCCTATCCGATCCTCTATCCTATCCTATCATCTATCCTATCCTATCCTCTATCCTATCCTATCTTCTATCTTATCATATCCTCTATCCCATCCTATCCTCCATCCTATCCTATCCTCTATCCCATCCTATCCTCCATCTTATCCTATCCTCGATCCTATCCTATCCTCTATCCAATCCTATCCTCTATCCTATCCTATCCTCTATCCTATCCTATTCCTCTGTCCTATGCTACCCTCTATCCTATCCTATCCTCTATCCTATCCTATCCTCTATCCTATCCTATCTTCTATCTTATCATATCCTCTATCCCATCCTATCCTCCATCCTATCCTATCCTCTATCCTATCCTATCCTCTATCCCATCCTATCCTCCATCTTATCCTATCCTCGATCCTATCCTATCCTCTATCCAATCCTATCCTCTATCCTATCCTATCCTCTATCCTATCCTATTCCTCTGTCCTATGCTACCCTCTATCCTATCCTATCCTCTATCCTATCCTATCCTCTATCCTATCCTATCTTCTATCTTATCATATCCTCTATCCCATCCTATCCTCCATCCTATCTTATCCTCTATCCTATACTATCCTCTATCCTAACCTATCCTCTACCGTATCCTACCATCTATCCTACCATCTGTCCTAACTTCTATCACATCCTATCCACTGTCCTTTCCTACCCTCTATCTTATCCTATCCTCTATCCAATACTATCCTCCATCCTATCCTATCCTCTATCGTATCCTATCCTCTATCCAATCCTATCCTCTATTGTATCCTATCCTTTATCCTATCCTATCCTCTATCCTATTCTATCCTCTATCGTATCCTGTCCTCTATCCTATCCTACCATCTATCCTATCCTAACCTCTATCCCATCCTATGCTTTATCCTATCCTATCCTCGATCCCATCCTATCCTCTATCCAATTCTATCCTCTATCGTATCCTATCCTCTATCGTATCCTATCCTCTATCCAATCCTATCCTCTAGCGTACCCTATCGTTTATCCTATCCCATCATCTATCCTATTCTATCCTCTATCGTATCCTGTCCTCTATCCTATCCTACCATCTATCCTATCCTATCCTCTTTCCCATCCTATGCTCTATCCTATCCTATCCTCGATCCTATCCTATCCTCTATCCAATCCTATACTCTATCCGATCCTATCCTTTATCCTATCCTATCCTCTATCTAATCCTATCCTCTATCCGATCCTATCCTCTATCCTCTCCTATGCTCAGTCTTATCCTATCCTCTATCCCATCCTGTCCTCCATCTTATCCTATCCTCGATCCTATCCTATCCTCTATCCAATCCTATCCTCTATCCTATCCTATCCTCTATCCTATCCTATTCCTCTGTCCTATGCTACCCACTATCCTATCCTATCCTCTATCCTATCCTATACTCTATCCTATCCTGTCCTCTATCCTATCCTATCTTCTATCTTATCATATCCTCTATCCCATCCTATCCTCCATCCTATCGTATCCTCTATCCTATACTATCCTCTATCCTATCCTATCCTCTATCGTATCCTATCCTCTATCCTATCCTATCCGCTGTCCAATCCTATCCTCTATCCTATTCTAGCCTCTATCCTATTCTATCCTCTATCGTATCCTGTCCTCTATCCTATCCTACCATCTATCCTATCCTAACCTCTATCCCATCCTATGCTCTATCCTATCCTATCCTCGATCCTATCCTATCCTCTATCCAATCCTATCCTCTATCCTATCGTATCCTCTATCCTATCCTATCCTCTATCGAATCCTATCCTCTATCCTACCATCTGTCCTAGCTTCTATCACATCCTATCCACTGTCCTTTCCTACCCTCTATCTAATCCTATCCTCTATCCAATACTAGCCTCCATCCTATCCTATCCTCTATCGTATCCTATCCTCTATCCAATCCTATCCTCTATTGTATCCTATCCTTTATCCTATTCTATCCTCTATCGTATCCTGTCCTCTATCCTATCCTACCATCTATCCTATCCTAACCTCTATCCCATCCTATGCTCTATCCTATCCTATCCTCGATCCTATCCTATCCTCTATCCAATCCTATCCTCTATCCTATCCTATCCTCTATCCTATCCCATCCTCTATCGTATCCTATCCTCTATCCTATCCTATTCCTCTATCCTGTGCTACCCTCTATCCTATCCTATACTCTATCCTATCCTATCCTCTATCCTATCCTATCCTCTATCCTATCCTATCCGCTATCCTATCCTATCCTCTATCCTATCCTATCATTTATCCTATCCGATCCTCTATCCCATCCTAACCTCCATCCTATCCTATCCTCTATCCTATCCTATCCTCTATCCCATCCTATCCGCTATCGTATCCCATCCTCTATCCTATGCTATCCTCTATCACATCCTATCCACTGTTCTTTCCTATCCTCTATCCAATACTATCCTCCATCCTATCCTATCCTCTATCGTATCCTATCCTCTATTCCATCCTATCCTCGATCCTATCCTATCCTCTATCCTATCCTATCCTCTATCGTATCCTATCCCCTATCCTGTCCTATCCTCAATCCTATCCTATCCTCTATACTTTCCTATCCTCTATCCTATCATATCCTCTATCCTATTCTATCCTCTATCGTACCCTGTCCTCTATCCTACCCTACCATCTATCCTATCCTATCCTCTATCCCATCCTATGCTCTATCCTATCCTATCCTCGATACTATCCTATCCTCTATCCAATCCTGTCCTCTATCCTATCCTATCCTCTATCCTATCCTATCCTCGATCCTATCCTATCCTCAGTCTTATCCTATCCTCTATCCCATCCTATCCTCCATCTTATCCTACCCTCTATCCTATCCTATCCTCTATCCTATCCTATCCTCTATCTCATCCTATCCTCTATTCCATCCTATCCTCTATTCCATCCTATCCTCTATCCTATCCTATTCCTCTGTCCTATGATACCCTCTATCCTATCCTATCCTCTATCCTATCCTATACTCTATCCTATCCTGTCCTCTATCCTATCCTATCTTCTATCTTATCATATCCTCTATCCCATCCTATCCTCCATCCTATCGTATCCTCTATCCTATACTATCCTCTATCCTATCCTATCCTCTATCGTATCCTATCCTCTATCCTATCCTATCCGCTGTCCAATCCTATCCTCTATCCTATTCTAGCCTCTATCCTATCCTATCGTCTAACCTTTCCTATCCTCTATACTCTCCTCTATCGTATCCTATCCTCTATCGTAACCTACCATCTATCCTATCCTATCCTCTATCCCATCCCATCCGCTATCGTATCCCATCCTCTATCCTATGCTATCCTCTATCCTAACCTATCCTCTACCGTATCCTACCATCTATCCTACCATCTGTCCTAGCTTCTATCACATCCTATCCACTGTCCTTTCCTACCCTCTATCTTATCCTATCCTCTATCCAATACTAGCCTCCATCCTATCCTATCCTCTATCGTATCCTATCCTCTATCCAATCCTATCCTCTATTGTATCCTATCCTTTATCCTATCCTATCCTCTATCCTATTCTATCCTCTATCGTATCCTGTCCTCTATCCTATCCTACCATCTATCCTATCCTAACCTCTATCCCATCCTATGCTCTATCCTATCCTATCCTCGATCCTATCCTATCCTCTATCCAATCCTATCCTCTATCCTATCGTATCCTCTATCCTATCCTATCCTCTATCGAATCCTATCCTCTATCCTACCATCTGTCCTAGCTTCTATCACATCCTATCCACTGTCCTTTCCTACCCTCTATCTAATCCTATCCTCTATCCAATACTAGCCTCCATCCTATCCTATCCTCTATCGTATCCTATCCTCTATCCAATCCTATCCTCTATTGTATCCTATCCTTTATCCTATTCTATCCTCTATCGTATCCTGTCCTCTATCCTATCCTACCATCTATCCTATCCTAACCTCTATCCCATCCTATGCTCTATCCTATCCTATCCTCGATCCTATCCTATCCTCTATCCAATCCTATCCTCTATCCTATCCTATCCTCTATCCTATCCCATCCTCTATCGTATCCTATCCTCTATCCTATCCTATTCCTCTATCCTGTGCTACCCTCTATCCTATCCTATACTCTATCCTATCCTATCCTCTATCCTATCCTATCCTCTATCCTATCCTATCCGCTATCCTATCCTATCCTCTATCCTATCCTATCATTTATCCTATCCGATCCTCTATCCCATCCTAACCTCCATCCTATCCTATCCTCTATCCTATCCTATCCTCTATCCCATCCTATCCGCTATCGTATCCCATCCTCTATCCTATGCTATCCTCTATCACATCCTATCCACTGTTCTTTCCTATCCTCTATCCAATACTATCCTCCATCCTATCCTATCCTCTATCGTATCCTATCCTCTATTCCATCCTATCCTCGATCCTATCCTATCCTCTATCCTATCCTATCCTCTATCGTATCCTATCCCCTATCCTGTCCTATCCTCAATCCTATCCTATCCTCTATACTTTCCTATCCTCTATCCTATCATATCCTCTATCCTATTCTATCCTCTATCGTACCCTGTCCTCTATCCTACCCTACCATCTATCCTATCCTATCCTCTATCCCATCCTATGCTCTATCCTATCCTATCCTCGATACTATCCTATCCTCTATCCAATCCTGTCCTCTATCCTATCCTATCCTCTATCCTATCCTATCCTCGATCCTATCCTATCCTCAGTCTTATCCTATCCTCTATCCCATCCTATCCTCCATCTTATCCTACCCTCTATCCTATCCTATCCTCTATCCTATCCTATCCTCTATCTCATCCTATCCTCTATTCCATCCTATCCTCTATTCCATCCTATCCTCTATCCTATCCTATTCCTCTGTCCTATGCTACCCTCTATCCTATCCTATCCTCTATCCTATCCTATACTCTATCCTATCCTGTCCTCTATCCTATCCTATCCTCTATCGTATCCTATCCTCTATCCTATCCTATCCGCTGTCCAATCCTATCCTCTATCCTATTCTAGCCTCTATCCTATCCTATCGTCTAACCTTTCCTATCCTCTATACTCTCCTCTATCGTATCCTATCCTCTATCGTAACCTACCATCTATCCTATCCTATCCTCTATCCCATCCCATCCGCTATCGTATCCCATCCTCTATCCTATGCTATCCTCTATCCTAACCTATCCTCTACCGTATCCTACCATCTATCCTACCATCTGTCCTAGCTTCTATCACATCCTATCCACTGTCCTTTCCTACCCTCTATCTTATCCTATCCTCTATCCAATACTAGCCTCCATCCTATCCTATCCTCTATCGTATCCTATCCTCTATCCAATCCTATCCTCTATTGTATCCTATCCTTTATCCTATCCTAACCTCTATCCCATCCTATGCTCTATCCTATCCTATCCTCGATCCTATCCTATCCTCTATCCAATCCTATCCTCTATCCTATCGTATCCTCTATCCTATCCTATCCTCTATCGAATCCTATCCTCTATCCTACCATCTGTCCTAGCTTCTATCACATCCTATCCACTGTCCTTTCCTACCCTCTATCTAATCCTATCCTCTATCCAATACTAGCCTCCATCCTATCCTATCCTCTATCGTATCCTATCCTCTATCCTATCCTATCCTCTATTGTATCCTATCCTTTATCCTATTCTATCCTCTATCGTATCCTGTCCTCTATCCTATCCTACCATCTATCCTATCCTAACCTCTATCCCATCCTATGCTCTATCCTATCCTATCCTCGATCCTATCCTATCCTCTATCCAATCCTATCCTCTATCCTATCCTATCCTCTATCCTATCCCATCCTCTATCGTATCCTATCCTCTATCCTATCCTATTCCTCTATCCTGTGCTACCCTCTATCCTATCCTATACTCTATCCTATCCTATCCTCTATCCTATCCTATCCTCTATCCTATCCTATCCGCTGTCCAATCCTATCCTCTATCCTATTCTAGCCTCTATCCTATCCTATCGTCTAACCTTTCCTATCCTCTATACTCTCCTCTATCGTATCCTATCCTCTATCGTAACCTACCATCTATCCTATCCTATCCTCTATCCCATCCCATCCGCTATCGTATCCCATCCTCTATCCTATGCTATCCTCTATCCTAACCTATCCTCTACCGTATCCTACCATCTATCCTACCATCTGTCCTAGCTTCTATCACATCCTATCCACTGTCCTTTCCTACCCTCTATCTAATCCTATCCTCTATCCAATACTAGCCTCCATCCTATCCTATCCTCTATCGTATCCTATCCTCTATCCAATCCTATCCTCTATTGTATCCTATCCTTTATCCTATTCTATCCTCTATCGTATCCTGTCCTCTATCCTATCCTACCATCTATCCTATCCTAACCTCTATCCCATCCTATGCTCTATCCTATCCTATCCTCGATCCTATCCTATCCTCTATCCAATCCTATCCTCTATCCTATCCTATCCTCTATCCTATCCCATCCTCTATCGTATCCTATCCTCTATCCTATCCTATTCCTCTATCCTGTGCTACCCTCTATCCTATCCTATACTCTATCCTATCCTATCCTCTATCCTATCCTATCCTCTATCCTATCCTATCCGCTATCCTATCCTATCCTCTATCCTATCCTATCATTTATCCTATCCGATCCTCTATCCCATCCTAACCTCCATCCTATCCTATCCTCTATCCTATCCTATCCTCTATCCCATCCTATCCGCTATCGTATCCCATCCTCTATCCTATGCTATCCTCTATCACATCCTATCCACTGTTCTTTCCTATCCTCTATCCAATACTATCCTCCATCCTATCCTATCCTCTATCGTATCCTATCCTCTATTCCATCCTATCCTCGATCCTATCCTATCCTCTATCCTATCCTATCCTCTATCGTATCCTATCCCCTATCCTGTCCTATCCTCAATCCTATCCTATTATCTATACTTTCCTATCCTCTATCCTATCATATCCTCTATCCTATTCTATCCTCTATCGTACCCTGTCCTCTATCCTACCCTACCATCTATCCTATCCTATCCTCTATCCCATCCTATGCTCTATCCTATCCTATCCTCGATACTATCCTATCCTCAGTCTTATCCTATCCTCTATCCCATCCTATCCTCCATCTTATCCTACCCTCTATCCTATCCTATCCTCTATCCTATCCTATCCTCTATCTCATCCTATCCTCTATTCCATCCTATCCTCTATTCCATCCTATCCTCTATCCTATCCTATTCCTCTGTCCTATGCTACCCTCTATCCTATCCTATCCTCTATCCTATCCTATACTCTATCCTATCCTGTCCTCTATCCTATCCTATCTTCTATCTTATCATATCCTCTATCCCATCCTATCCTCCATCCTATCGTATCCTCTATCCTATACTATCCTCTATCCTATCCTATCCTCTATCGTATCCTATCCTCTATCCTATCCTATCCGCTGTCCAATCCTATCCTCTATCCTATTCTAGCCTCTATCCTATCCTATCGTCTAACCTTTCCTATCCTCTATACTCTCCTCTATCGTATCCTATCCTCTATCGTAACCTACCATCTATCCTATCCTATCCTCTATCCCATCCCATCCGCTATCGTATCCCATCCTCTATCCTATGCTATCCTCTATCCTAACCTATCCTCTACCGTATCCTACCATCTATCCTACCATCTGTCCTAGCTTCTATCACATCCTATCCACTGTCCTTTCCTACCCTCTATCTTATCCTATCCTCTATCCAATACTAGCCTCCATCCTATCCTATCCTGTATCGTATCCTATCCTCTATCCAATCCTATCCTCTATTGTATCCTATCCTTTATCCTATCCTATCCTCTATCCTATTCTATCCTCTATCGTATCCTGTCCTCTATCCTATCCTACCATCTATCCTATCCTAACCTCTATCCCATCCTATGCTCTATCCTATCCTATCCTCGATCCTATCCTATCCTCTATCCAATCCTATCCTCTATCCTATCCTATCCTCTATCGAATCCTATCCTCTATCCTACCATCTGTCCTAGCTTCTATCACATCCTATCCACTGTCCTTTCCTACCCTCTATCTAATCCTATCCTCTATCCAATACTAGCCTCCATCCTATCCTATCCTCTATCGTATCCTATCCTCTATCCAATCCTATCCTCTATTGTATCCTATCCTTTATCCTATTCTATCCTCTATCGTATCCTGTCCTCTATCCTATCCTACCATCTATCCTATCCTAACCTCTATCCCATCCTATGCTCTATCCTATCCTATCCTCGATCCTATCCTATCCTCTATCCAATCCTATCCTCTATCCTATCCTATCCTCTATCCTATCCCATCCTCTATCGTATCCTATCCTCTATCCTATCCTATTCCTCTATCCTGTGCTACCCTCTATCCTATCCTATACTCTATCCTATCCTATCCTCTATCCTATCCTATCCTCTATCCTATCCTATCCGCTATCCTATCCTATCCTCTATCCTATCCTATCATTTATCCTATCCGATCCTCTATCCCATCCTAACCTCCATCCTATCCTATCCTCTATCCTATCCTATCCTCTATCCCATCCTATCCGCTATCGTATCCCATCCTCTATCCTATGCTATCCTCTATCACATCCTATCCACTGTTCTTTCCTATCCTCTATCCAATACTATCCTCCATCCTATCCTATCCTCTATCGTATCCTATCCTCTATTCCATCCTATCCTCGATCCTATCCTATCCTCTATCCTATCCTATCCTCTATCGTATCCTATCCCCTATCCTGTCCTATCCTCAATCCTATCCTATCCTCTATACTTTCCTATCCTCTATCCTATCATATCCTCTATCCTATTCTATCCTCTATCGTACCCTGTCCTCTATCCTACCCTACCATCTATCCTATCCTATCCTCTATCCCATCCTATGCTCTATCCTATCCTATCCTCGATACTATCCTATCCTCTATCCAATCCTGTCCTCTATCCTATCCTATCCTCTATCCTATCCTATCCTCGATCCTATCCTATCCTCAGTCTTATCCTATCCTCTATCCCATCCTATCCTCCATCTTATCCTACCCTCTATCCTATCCTATCCTCTATCCTATCCTATCCTCTATCTCATCCTATCCTCTATTCCATCCTATCCTCTATTCCATCCTATCCTCTATCCTATCCTATTCCTCTGTCCTATGCTACCCTCTATCCTATCCTATCCTCTATCCTATCCTATACTCTATCCTATCCTGTCCTCTATCCTATCCTATCCTCTATCGTATCCTATCCTCTATCCTATCCTATCCGCTGTCCAATCCTATCCTCTATCCTATTCTAGCCTCTATCCTATCCTATCGTCTAACCTTTCCTATCCTCTATACTCTCCTCTATCGTATCCTATCCTCTATCGTAACCTACCATCTATCCTATCCTATCCTCTATCCCATCCCATCCGCTATCGTATCCCATCCTCTATCCTATGCTATCCTCTATCCTAACCTATCCTCTACCGTATCCTACCATCTATCCTACCATCTGTCCTAGCTTCTATCACATCCTATCCACTGTCCTTTACTACCCTCTATCTTATCCTATCCTCTATCCAATACTAGCCTCCATCCTATCCTATCCTCTATCGTATCCTATCCTCTATCCAATCCTATCCTCTATTGTATCCTATCCTTTATCCTATCCTAACCTCTATCCCATCCTATGCTCTATCCTATCCTATCCTCGATCCTATCCTATCCTCTATCCAATCCTATCCTCTATCCTATCGTATCCTCTATCCTATCCTATCCTCTATCGAATCCTATCCTCTATCCTACCATCTGTCCTAGCTTCTATCACATCCTATCCACTGTCCTTTCCTACCCTCTATCTAATCCTATCGTCTATCCAATACTAGCCACCATCCTATCCTATCCTCTATCGTATCCTATCCTCTTTCCAATCCTATCCTCTATTGTATCCTATCCTTTATCCTATTCTATCCTCTATCGTATCCTGTCCTCTATCCTATCCTACCATCTATCCTATCCTAACCTCTATCCCATCCTATGCTCTATCCTATCCTATCCTCGATCCTATCCTATCCTCTATCCAATCCTATCCTCTATCCTATCCTATCCTCTATCCTATCCCATCCTCTATCGTATCCTATCCTCTATCCTATCCTATTCCTCTATCCTGTGCTACCCTCTATCCTATCCTATACTCTATCCTATCCTATCCTCTATCCTATCCTATCCTCTATCCTATCCTATCCGCTATCCTATCCTATCCTCTATCCTATCCTATCATTTATCCTATCCGATCCTCTATCCCATCCTAACCTCCATCCTATCCTATCCTCTATCCTATCCTATCCTCTATCCCATCCTATCCGCTATCGTATCCCATCCTCTATCCTATGCTATCCTCTATCACATCCTATCCACTGTTCTTTCCTATCCTCTATCCAATACTATCCTCCATCCTATCCTATCCTCTATCGTATCCTATCCTCTATCCAATCCTATCCTCTATCCCATCCTATCCTCCATCTTATCCTACCCTCTATCCTATCCTATCCTGTATCTCATCCTATCCTCTATACCATCCTATCCTCGATCCTATCCTATCCTCTATCCTATCCTATCCTCTATCGTATCCTATCCCCCATCCTATCCTATCCTCAATCCTATTATATCATCCATCCTATCCTATCCTCTATCCTATCCTATCCTCTATCCTTTCCTATCCTCTATCTTATCCTATCCTCTATCCCATCCTGTCCTCCATCTTATCCTATCCTCTATCCCATCCTATCCTCCATCCTCACCTACCCTCTATCCAATCCTATCCTCTATCCTATTCTACCCTCTATCGAAACCTATCCTCTATGATATCCTATCCTCTATCCAATCCTATCCTCTATCCAATCCTATCCTCTATCGTATCCTATCCTTTATCCTATCCTATCCTCTATCCTATTCTATCATCTATCGTATCCTATCCTCTATTCTATCCTATCCTCTATCCTACCCAATCCCCAATCGTATCCTCTATCCTATCCTATCCTCTATCCTATCCTATCCTCTATCCTATCCTATCCTCTATCCTATCCTATCCTCTATCCTATCCTATCCTCTATCCTATCCTATCTTCTATCTTATCATATCCTCTATCCCATCCTATCCTCCATCCTATCCTATCCTCTATCCTATCCTATCCTCTATCCCATCCTATCCGCTATCGTATCCCATCCTCTATCCTATGCTATCCTCTATCACATCCTATCCACTGTCCTTTCCTATCCTCTATCCAGTCCTATCCTCTATCCTATCCTATCCTCGATCCTATCCTATCCTCTATCCAATCCTATACTCTATCCGATCCTATCCTTTATCCTATCCTATTATCTATCTAATCCTATCCTCTATCCGATCCTATCCTCTATCCTCTCCTATGCTCAGTCTTATCCTATCCTCTATCCCATCCTGTCCTCCATCTTATCCTATCCTCGATCCTATCCTATCCTCTATCCAATCCTATCCTCTATCGTATCCTATCCTCTATCCTATCCTATTCCTCTGTCCTATGCTACCCTCTATCCTATCCTATCCTCTATCCTATCCTATACTCTATCCTATCCTGTCCTCTATCCTATCCTATCTTCTATCTTATCATATCCTCTATCCCATCCTATCCTCCATCCTATCGTATCCTCTATCCTATACTATCCTCTATCCTATCCTATCCTCTATCGTATCCTATCCTCTATCTTATCATATCCTCTATCCCATCCTATCCTCCATCCTATCCTATCCTCTATCCTATACTATCCTCTATCCTAACCTATCCTCTACCGTATCCTACCATCTATCCTACCATCTGTCCTATCTTCTATCACATCCTATCCACTGTCCTTTCCTACCCTCTATCTTATCCTATCCTCTATCCAATACTATCCTCCATCCTATCCTATCCTCTATCGTATCCTATCCTCTATCCAATCCTATCCTCTATTGTATCCTATCCTTTATCCTATCCTATCCTCTATCCTATTCTAGCCTCTATCGTATCCTGTCCTCTATCCTATCCTACCATCTATCCTATCCTAACCTTTATCCCATCCTATGCTCTATCCTATCCTATCCTCGATCCTATCCTATCCTCTATCCAATCCTATCCTCTATCGTATCCTATCCTCTATCGTATCCTATCCTCTATCCAATCCTATCCTCTATCGTATCCTATCGTTTATCCTATCCCATCATCTATCCTATTCTATCCTCTATCGTATCCTGTCCTCTATCCTATCCTACCATCTATCCTATCCTATCCTCTATCCCATCCTAAGCTCTATCCTATCCTATCCTCTATCCAATCCTATCCTCTATCCAATCCTATCCTCTATCCGATCCCATCCTCTATCCTATCCTATCATTTATCATATCGGATCCTCTATCCTATCCTATCCTCTATCCTATCCTATCCTCTATCGTATCCTATCTTCTATCTTATCATATCCTCTATCCCATCCTATCCTCCATCCTATCCTATCCTCTATCCTCACCTATCCTCTATCCAATCCTATCCTCTATTCTATTCTACCATCTATCGAAACCTATCTTCTATGATATCCTATCCTCTATCCAATCCTATCCTCTATCGTATCCTGTCCTCTATCCTACCCTACCATCTATCCTATCCTATCCTCTATCCCATCCTATGCTCTATCCTATCCTATCCTCGATACTATCCTATCCTCTATCCAATCCTGTCCTCTATCCTATCCTATCCTCTATCCTATCCTATCCTCTATCTAATCCTTTCCTCTATCCTATCCTATCCTCTATCCTATCCTATCCTCAGTCTTATCCTATCCTCTATCCCATCCTATCCTCCATCTTATCATACCCTCTATCCTAACCTATCCTGTATCTCATCCTATCCTCTATACCATCCTATCCTCAATCCTATCCTATCCTCCATCCTATCCTATCCTCTATCCCATCCTATCCTCCATCCTCGCCTATCCTCTATCCAATCCTATCCTCTATTCTATTCTACCCTCTATCGAAAGCTATCTTCTATGATAGCCTATCCTCTATCTAATCCTATCCTCCATCCTATTCTATCCTCTATCGTATCCTGTCCTCTATCGTATCCTACCATCTATCCTATCCTATCCTCTATCCCATCCTATGCTCTATCCTATCCTATCCTCGATCCTATCCTATCCTCTATCCAATCCTATCCTCTATCCTATCCTATCCTCTATCCTATCCTATCCTCTATCTAATCCTTTCCTCTATCCTATCCTATTCCTCTGTCCTATGCTACCCTCTATCCTATCCTATCCTCTATCCTATCCTATACTCTATCCTATCCTATCCTCTATCCTATCCTATCTTCTATCTTATCATATCCTCTATCCCATCCTATCCTCCATCCTATCCTATCCTCTATCCTATCCTATCCTCTATCCTATCCTATCCTCGATCCTATCCTATCCTCTATCCAATCCTATCCTCTATCCTATCCTATCCTTTATCCTATCCTATCCTCTATCTAATCCTATCCTCTATCCGATCCTATCCTCTATCCTCTCCTATCCTCAGTCTTATCCTATCCTCTATCCCATCCTATCCTCCATCTTATCCTATCCTCGATCCTATCCTATCCTCTATCAATCCTATCCTCTATCCTATCCTACCATCTACCCTATCCTAACCTCTATCCCATCCTATGCTCTATCCTATCCTATCCGCTATCCTATCCTATCCGCTGTCCAATCCTATCCTCTATCCTATTCTAGCCTGTATCCTATCCTATCGTCTAACCTTTCCTGTCCTCTATACTCTCCACTATCGTATCCTATCCTCTATCGTAACCTACCATCTATCCTATCCTATCCTCTATCCCATCCTATCCGCTATCGTATCCTATCCTCGATCCTATCCTATCCTCTATCCAATCCTATCCTCTATCGTATCCTATCCTCTATCGTATCCTATCCTCTATCCAATCCTATCCTCTATCGTATCCTATCGTTTATCCTATCCCATCATCTATCCTATTCTATCCTCTATCGTATCCTGTCCTCTATCCTATCCTACCATCTATCCTATCCTCTCCTCTATCCCATTATATCCTCTATCCTATCCTATCCTCTATCCTATCCCATCCTCTATCGTATCCTATCCTCTATCCTATCCTATTCCTCTATCCTGTGCTACCCTCTATCCTATCCTATACTCTATCCTATCCTATCCTCTATCTAATCCTATCCTCTATCCGATCCTATCCTCTATCCTCTCCTATCCTCAGTCTTATCCTATCCTCTATCCCATCCTATGCTCCATCTTATCCTATCCTCGATCCTATCCTATCCTCTATCCAATCCTATCCTCTATCCTATCCTATCCTCTATCCTATCCCATCCTCTATCGTATCCTATCCTCTATCCTATCCTATTCCTCTATCCTGTGCTACTCTCTATCCTATCCTATACTCTATCCTATCCTATCCTCTATCCTATCCTATCTTCTATCCTATCCTATCCTCTATCCTATCCTATCCTCTATCCTATCCCATCCTCTATCGTATCCTATCCTCTATCGTATCCTATCCTCTATCCAATCCTATCCTCCATCCTATCCTATCCTCTATCCTATCCCATCCTCTATCGTATCCTATCCTCTATCGTATCCTATACTCTATCCAATCCTATCCTCCATCCTATCCTATCCTCTATCCTATCCCATCCTCTATCGTATCCTATCCTCTATCGTATCCTATACTCTATCCAATCCTATCCTCCATCCTATCCTATCCTCTATCCTATCCCATCCTCTATCGTATCCTATCCTCTATCCTATCCTATACTCTATCCTATCCTATCCTCTATCCTATCCCATCCTCTATCGTATCCTATCCTCTATCCTATCCTATACTCTATCCTATCCTATCCTCTATCCTATCCTATCCTCTATCCAATCCTATCCTCAATCCTATCCATTCCTCAATCATATCCTATCCTCTATCCCATCCTATCCACTATAATATCGTATACTCTATCCTATCCTATCCTCTATCCTATAATAACATGTATCCTATCCTATTCTCTATTCTATCCTATCCTCTATCCTATCCAATTACCTATCCTATCCTCTATCCTATCCCATCCTCTATCCTACCCTATCCTCTATAATATCGAATACTCTATCATATTCTATCTTCTATCCTATAATATCATCTATCCTATTCTATCCCCTATCCCATCCTCTATCCTATCCTATCCTTTATACTATCCTATCCTATAGTGTATAATATGCTAACCTCTATCCTATAATATCATATATCCTATCCTATTCTCTATCCTATCCTATCATCTATCGTATCTTATACTCTATTCTATCCTACCCAATCCCCAATCGTATCCTCTATCCTATCCTATCCTCTATCCTATCCTATCCTCTATCCTATCCTATCTTCTATCGTATCCTATCCGCTATCGTATCCCATCCTCTATCCTATCCTGTCCTCTATCATATCCTATCCCCTATCCTATCCCATCCTCTATCCTATCCTATCCTCTATCCAATCCTATCCTCTATCCTATCCTATCCTCTATCCTATCCCATCCTCTATCGTATCCTATCCTCTATCCTATCCTATACTCTATCCAATCCTATCCACCATCCTATCCTATCCTCTATCCTATCCCATCCTCTATCGTATCCTATCCTCTATCCTATCCTATACTCTATCCTATCCTATCCTCTATCCTATCCCATCCTCTATCGTATCCTTTGAACTTTAAAAGCGTTTTTTCTAATGTAATAAGGCTATTATTGCAAAAGTACTAAGAGGTCTTTAGTCCGTTAAATAATGCTAATTTTCTATTTTTTATATTCTTCTCCGGTTTTTTACATCCTAAAAATATCTTTTTATTTAGTTCTTTTTATAGGTTATTTCTGGTCTCCAATGATTGGTCGTCTCAAAAAAGCGTCATGTTCACATTTTGGCTTCCAAATGATCGTTCTATCATATCAAAATTAATAAAAGTATAAGTCGCCACGTGTGCTTGGCTTTGTCGACCATTTTGTTATATATGCGAAAGCAATACGCCGCTGGTTAACCAGCCCCTGTTAAGCCTATACCGTATCTGCTGGTTATCGGCACTTGGGTAGTGAACTACCTTATACGCGTCCTACCTTATCGATCTTTTACAGGCAACTGCAATGTTTTTACAGTGATCTACCTTATCCTAGTTCAACTATCTCTCAGTTACTGCAGAACCCTGCTCTATGCGGGTAATTGCGCCTGTGCCGCTGCAACGCTTGCAGCAAGCACTATGCCGCTGGTCCTTACATTTCTCTTTCTGTTTCAGGCGTGTTTCGATGCTGCTCCCATGCTGCAACCCTTCATCAGGCGGCCCGGGGGGAGAGGGGAGAGACGGACGTTGGGTGTAGTCCACTGAAGCGAGTACCCGTGAGTCTGCTGGAGGTCATCCAAGGTAAGTATCCCGTATGTCGGCCTAGCCCGGCCCCGCGAAGTCCGCTTATTCACAGGCGTCAGTTGACTCAGAGATCTCCTTGTTTTCTCCCGCGTGGTCACACGTCCCGTCCCGTCTTCCTCGTCCTCGTCCTCCTCCCCCTCCTCCGCCCGCACCAGAGTGAGCTGCAACACAGGGAAAACAAACATCTTAGCGCCTATATGCTCTCATTTAGTTTAAAAAATTCTTAACTGTCTTATGCAATACAAAGGGAGAGTCCGCTTAACTTAATTATAATTCTATCATCCTCTCGGCGTCAGCTGATTCCAGGTCTTCCTCGGTGTCCCTCATGATCAGGTTGTCCCTGAGATCCTTTTCTCTTTTTCTCTCTTCTTCCTCCTTCTTTCTCAAGATGTCCTTACAGAAGTTTGCAAAGATTATCCATGTCGTTTCCTCCGCCAGGATCCCCTCCATGATGATTTCTATAGTGAGGTTTTCTGGTCTGGTTTTTAATGCCTCCACCAGTGGTTTTCGTTCTTCCTCCCATCTGAGGCATGCAACGAGTGTGTGATCCGGTGTATCGGGGACTCCGTGATGGTACCAACACTCGTCGGAGGCTGTTTTACCTATTCTTTTCCTGAAATTATTAAAAACACCGTGCCCCGTAAGGGCTTGGGTAATATAAAAATTTAGTTGACCATGTTTTCTGTTGATCCATTTCTCTATATCTGGGATGAGTCGGTGAGTCCATCTTCCCACCGTCGCATCATCCCATTCCTCTTGCCACTTCTGTAAGGTGTTTTCTCTTGCTTGCTTCCTTATAACCTTTTTCATGCTGTTTCTCATTACTTCCATTGTCTCCTCTGCGTTTTCTTCTGTATCTACCGGGGTCTCTGTTAGTGTATGCGTGTGTGTGTATGTGTGGGTGTGTGTGTGCGTGTGTGTATTCCTTCTGTCCCCGGTTTCCTCTCTGTTTCTTCTTTCGTAGCTTATTAATTCTGCCACTTCATTTTCTTTCTCGAAGGTTTCTCTCCTTTCTCTTATTTTCAGGTTCCAGGGTACAACTCCGGATAATACCGATAGCGTTTCTAGTGGAACTGACCTATACGCCGATACTACCCTTGTTAGCCCAATTTTCTGTGTTCTCTTCAATAATTTCCTGTTGGTCGGTTTGTCTGCTGCTTCTGCCCATATCGGTGCTCCATAAAGAACAATCGATTCCATAGTCATATAATAGAGCTTTCGTCCTGATTGTTTCGTTCTCATTGAATTCGTCATGATTCTGCTCAGGGCAGACATCGTCCTAATGGCCTTGTTAGTTGATCTTTCGATTTGTTGTTTGAAATTTTTATTGGAGTCGAAGATAACTCCCAAGTACCTTAGTTCCGTAGTTGGCTTTATTTCAGCTTCTCCGATCCTGAAGGTAAGTTCACCCTCCACCCTCTTACGGTTTAGCATAATAATTTCTGTTTTACTTTCTGCTAATTCTAGACCCGCAGTGGTCATCCACAGTCTAGCTTCTTCTGCCATCTGTTCGGCTCTTATTTTTAGTCTTCTGACTGTTGCTGCTTGTACGATTATCGCTAGATCATCTGCAAAGGCAATTTTTTTACACATCGGTAGGTTATTTGCACTAAGTAGTCCATCATATACCATATTCCATAAAAAGGGGCCCAGGACTGAGCCCTGGGGGACTCCCATTTTCATGTTTAGGCGTATCGTTTCTTCAGGTGCTTCATATTTCACTGCTCTACATCTGAAATAGTCTTTTAGTATCCGAGCGAGGTACTCGGGGATTTTTCTATTTGTTACTTCTCTATGGATGGCCGTCCAGCTAAGCGTGTTAAACGCGTTTTTGACATCCAACGCGATTAATGCAGCAAACCTATTTTTGCTTGAGGCCTCTATAGCTGCTTGCCTCACTTCCTCCATAGCGTGGACTGTCGAGGTTCCTTTAGTGAATCCATACTGGCAAACACTGAACGGCTTCTCTCCAAGCTCTTCGTGGAGCCTCGCTCGGATAACGTACTCGAACAGCTTAGCGGAGGCGTCTAAAATGCATATGGGTCTATAAGCTGAGGGGGTGGAGGGGTCCTTACCTTCCTTCCTCAACAGAACGGTTCTGGCGTATTTCCATTTTTGCGGCATAATTCCTCTCGTCAGGATTCCATTGTATAAGGCGGCAAACCTGTCAGGTCTAAATTGCACCAGTGCCTTGAGGATTTCTGGTTGCATGCCGTCAGTGCCAGGCGCCTTTCCCGGTTTCAGGAGTTTGGCAGCTTCCAGGACTTCTTCCGAGGTGATATCCGGAATTGGTATTGACCTGAAATCATTTGAAACAGGTAGATTATGTGTTTCTGCTGCGTTTCTACCTCCTTGTTGTTCCGCTAGCTGCTCTTTTTGAGGAAAGAGCCCCTTCATAACTTTTCCTGCAAATTGTGCGGAAAGAGTCGCTGGTGGATTATTGTTTTTGACCTGTCTCATGACCGCTTTGTATGGTTTACCCCATACATCTTTGTCGATTGTTTCGCAAAGTTCTTTCCAGGTTTGTTCCTTTGATTTACTAATGACTCTCTGGAGATTCTTTTTCGCAAGTTTATACAGGTAAGTTAATGCCTCCCTTTCGTCATTTTTTCCTTTCTTCCTGGCTTTTTGTGCGGCTCTCCTTAGCCTTTGCGTTTTTGCTCTTTCCTTATTTATTTGCGGGTTCCACCATTTATTACTTCTTCCTTTTGTGGACGTCGTATCAGCCTTGTCCAGCGCCTCGTCGCAGATTTTGTCTATACATTCGAAGAATTTATTTTCTTCTTCGTAGGTGTACGTGCTACCAGCATTTATTGTCTGATCCCTTAGAGTTCGATCCAATGGCAGTCCCAGCCTGGTGATGCCGGACCTCGTGACTTTCCATCTAGCTCCAGGGTTTGTATTTCTCCTTGAGATTCCGTCCGCTGTTCTTAACTCTGTAAGTAGGTATTTATGGTCAGAGGCCGACTCTAAATTCAATACCTTGTTAGAAAATTCTAATTCATTCTTTTGCAGGTCCTGGGTGGTCGCTATAAAGTCCAAGTTTGAAGTGGAACTTCCTCGTTCGAATGTGTGGCCTCCTTCCGGAATACATGGGTAAATATTTATTCTTAGAAGTTCATCTAACAGTATTGTTCCTTTTAGATTATGCTCCTTGGAGCCCCAGGCTGGTGATCCTCTATCGTATCCTATCCTCTATCCTATCCTATACTCTATCCTATCCTATCCTCTATCCTATCCTATCCTCTATCCAATCCTATCCTCAATCCTATCCTTTCCTCAATCATATCCTATCCTCTATCCCATCCTATCCACTATAATATCGTATACTCTATCCTATCCTATCCTCTATCCTATAATAACATGTATCCTATCCTATTCTCTATTCTATCCTATCCTCTATCCTATCCAATTACCTATCCTATCCTCTATCCTATCCCATCCTCTATCCTACCCTATCCTCTATAATATCGAATACTCTATCATATTCTATCTTCTATCCTATAATATCATCTATCCTATTCTATCCCCTATCCCATCCTCTATCCTATCCTATCCTTTATACTATCCTATCCTATAGTGTATAATATGCTATCCTCTATCCTATAATATCATATATCCTATCCTATTCTCTATCCTATCCTATCATCTATCGTATCTTATCCTCTATTCTATCCTACCCAATCCCCAATCGTAACCTCTATCCTATCCTATCCTCTATCCAATCCTATCCTCCATCCTATCCTATCCTCTATCCTATCCCATCCTCTATCGTATCCTATCCTCTATCCTATCCTATACTCTATCCTATCCTATCCTCTATCCTATCCCATCCTCTATCGTATCCTATCCTCTATCCTATCCTATACTGTATCCTATCCTATCCTCTATCCTATCCTATCCTCTATCCAATCCTATCCTCAATCCTATCATTTCCTCAATCATATCCTATCCTCTATCCCATCCTATCCACTATAATATCGTATACTCTATCATATCCTATCCTCTATCCTATAATAACATGTATCCTATCCTATTCTCTATTCTATCCTATCCTCTATCCTATCCAATTACCTATCCTATCCTCTATTATATCCCATCCTCTATCGTATCCTATCCTCTATCCTATCCTATACTCTATCCTATCCTATCCTCTATCCTATCCCATCCTCTATCGTATCCTATCCTCTATCCCATCCTATCCACTATAATATCGTATACTCTATCATATCCTATCCTCTATCCTATAATAACATGTATCCTATCCTATTCTCTATTCTATCCTATCCTCTATCCTATCCAATTACCTATCCTATCCTCTATTATATCCCATCCTCTATCCTACCCTATCCTCTATAATATCGAATACTCTATCATATTCTATCTTCTATCCTATAATATCATCTATCCTATTCTATCCCCAATCGTATCCTCTAACCTATCCTATCCTCTATCCTATCCTATCCTCTATCCTATCCTATCTTCTATCCTATCCTATCCGCTATCGTATCCCATCCTCTATCCTATCCTGTCCTCTATCATATCCTATCCCCTATCCTATCCTATCCTCTATCCTATCCTATCCTCTATCTCATCCTATCCTCTATTCCATCCTATCCTCGATCCTATCCTATCATCTATCCTATCCTATCCTCTATCGTATCCTATCCCCTATCCTGTCCTATCCTCAATCCTATCCTATCCTCTATACTTTCCTATCCTCCATCTTATCCTATCCTCGATCCTATCCTATCCTCTATCCAATCCTATCCTCTATCCTATCCTATCCTCTATCCTATCCTATTCCTCTGTCCTATGCTACCCTCTATCCTATCCTATCCTCTATCCTATCCTATACTCTATCCTATCCTATCCTCTATCCTATCCTATCTTCTATCTGATCATATCCTCTATCCCATCCTATCCTCCATCCTATCCTATCCTCTATCCTATACTATCCTCTATCCTATCCTATCCTCTATCGTATCCTATCCTCTATCCTATCCTATCCGCTGTCCAATCCTATCCTCTATCCTATTCTAGCCTCTATCCTATCCTATCTTCTATCCTATCCTATACTCTATCCTATCCTATCCTCTATCCTATCCTATCTTCTATCTTATCATATCCTCTATCTCATCCTATCCTCCATCCTATCCTATCCTCTATCCTATCCTATCCTCTATCCCATCCTATGCTCTATCCTATCCTATCCTCGATCCTATCCTATCCTCTATCCAATCCTATCCTCTATCCCATCCTATCCTCTATCCTATCCTATCCTCTATCCAATCCTATCCTCTATCCTATCCTATCCTCTATCCTATCCCATCTTCTATCGTATCCTATCCTCTATCCTATCCTATTCCTCTATCCTGTGCTACCCTCTATCCTATCCTATACTCTATCCTATCCTATCCTCTATCCCTCCTATCCTCCATCATATCCTATCCTCTATCCTATCCTACCATCTATTCTATCCTATCCTCTATCCCATCCTATGCTCTATCCTATCCTATCCTCTATCCTATCCTATCCTCTATCTTATCCTATCCGCTATCCTATCCTATCCTCTATCCTATCCTATCATTTATCCTATCCGATCCTCTATCCTATCCTATACTATCCTCTATCCTATCCTATCCTCTACCGTATCCTAACATCTATCCTGTCCTATCTTCTATCACATCCTATCCACTGTCGTTTCCTACCCTCTATCTTATCCTATCCTCTATCCAATACTATCCTCCATCCTATCCTATCCTCTATCGTATCCTATCCTCTATCCAATCCTATCCTCTATCCTATCCTATACTCTATCCTATCCTATCCTCTATCCAATCCTATCCTCTATCCTATCCTATCCTCTATCCTATCCCATCCTCTATCGTATTATATCCTCTATCTTATCCTATCCTCTATCCAATACTATCCTCCATCCTATCCTATCCTCTATCGTATCCTATCCTCTATCCAATCCTATCCTCTATCGTATCCTCTCATTTATCCTATCCTATCCTCTATCCTATTCTATCCTCTACCGTATCCTGTCCTCTATCCTATCCTATTCCTCTATCCTATGCTACCCTCTATCCTATCCTATCCTCTATCCTATCCTATCCTCTATCCTATCCTATTCCTCTATCCTATGCTACCCTCTATCCTATCCTATCCTCTATCGTATCCTGTCCTCTATCCTATCCTACCATCTATCCTATCCTATCCTCTATCCCATCCTATGCTCTATCCTATCCTATCCTCGATCCTATCCTATCCTCTATCCAATCCTATCCACTATCCTATCCTATCCTCTATCCTATCCTATCCTCTATCTAATCCTATCCTCTATCCGACCCTATCCTCTATCCTCTCCTATCCTCAGTCTTATCCTATCCTCTATCCCATCCTATCCTCCATCTTATCCTATCCTCGATCCTATCCTATCCTCTATCCAATCCTATCCTCTATCCTATCCTATCCTCTATCCTATCCTATTCCTCTATCCTGTGCTACCCTCTATCCTATCCTATACTCTATCCTATCCTATCCTCTATCCTATCCTATCTTCTATCCAATCCTATCCTCTATCCTATCCTATCCTCTATCCTATCCCATCCTCTATCGTATCCTATCCTCTATCCTATTATATTCCTCTATCCTGTGCTACCCTCTATCCTATCCTATACTCTATCCTATCCTATCCTCTATCCCATCCTATCCTCCATCATATCCTATCCTCTATCCTATCCTACCATCTATTCTATCCTATCCTCTATCCCATCCTATGCTCTATCGTATCCTACCATCTATCCTATCCTATCCTCTATCACATCCTATCCGCTATCGTATCCCATCCTCTATCCTATCCTATCCTCTATCATATCCTATCCTCTATCCTATCCTATCCTCTATCTCATCCTATCCTCTATTCCATCCTATCCTCTATTCCATCCTATCCTCCATCCTATCCTATCCTCTATCCCATCCTATCCTCCATCATATCCTATCCTCTATCCTATCCTATCCTCTATCCTATCCTATCCTCTATCTTATCCTATCCGCTATCCTATCCTATCCTCTATCCTATCCTATCATTTATCCTATCCGATCCTCTATCCTATCCTATCCTCTATCCTATACTATCCTCTATCCTATCCTATCCTCTACCGTATCCTAACATGTATCCTGTCCTATCTTCTATCACATCCTATCCACTGTCGTTTCCTACCCTCTATCTTATCCTATCCTCTATCCAATACTATCCTCCATCCTATCCTATCCTCTATCGTATCCTATCCTCTATCCAATCCTATCCTCTATCGTATCCTATACTTTATCCTATCCTATCCTCTATCCTATCCTATCCTCTATCCTATCCTATCTACTATCTTGTCATATCCTCTATCCCATCCTATCCTCCATCCTATCATATCCTCTATCCTATACTATCCTCCATCCTATCCTATCCTCTCCCGTATCCTAACATCTATCCTGTCGTATCTTCTATCACATCCTATCCACTGTCCTTTCCTACCCTCTATCTTATCCTATCCTCTATCCAATACTATCCTCCATCCTATCCTATCCTCTATCGTATCCTATCCTCTATCCAATCCTATCCTCTATCGTATCCTCTCATTTATCCTATCCTATCCTCTATCCTATTCTATCCTCTACCGTATCCTGTCCTCTATCCTATCCTATTCCTCTATCCTATGCTACCCTCTGTCCTATCCTATCCTCTATCCTATCCTATCCTCTATCCTATCCTATTCCTCTATCCTATGCTACCCTCTATCCTATCCTATCCTCTATCTAATCCTATCCTCTATCCGACCCTATCCTCTATCCTCTCCTATCCTCAGTCTTATCCTATCCTCTATCCCATCCTATCCTCCATCTTATCCTATCCTCGATCCTATCCTATCCTCTATCCAATAGTATCCTCTATCCTATCCTATCCTCTATCCTATCCTATTCCTCTGTCCTATGCTACCCTCTATCCTATCCTATCCTCTATCCTATCCTATACTCTATCCTATCCTATCCTCTATCCTATCCTATCTTCTATCTGATCATATCCTCTATCCCATCCTATCCTCCATCCTATCCTATCCTCTATCCTATACTATCCTCTATCCTATCCTATCCTCTATCGTATCCTATCCTCTATCCTATCCTATCCGCTGTCCAATCCTATCCTCTATCCTATTCTAGCCTCTATCCTATCCTATCGTCTAACCTTTCCTATCCTCTATACTCTCCTCTATCGTATCCTATCCTCTATCGTAACCTACCATCTATCCTATCCTATCCTCTATCCCATCCTATCCTCTATCCCATCCTATCCGCTATCGTATCCCATCCTCTATCCTATGCTATCCTCTATCGTATCCTATCCTCTATCCAATCCTATCCTCTATCCTATCCTATACTCTATCCTATCCTATCGTCTATCCTATCCTATCCTCTATCCAATCCTATCCTCTATCCTATCCTATCCTCTACCCCATCCTATCCTCTATCCTATCCTATTCCTCTATCCTATGCTATCCTTTATCCTATCCTATCCTCTATCCTATCCCACCCTCTATCCTATCCTATACTCTATCCTATCCCATCCTCTATCCTATCCTATCTTCTATCTTATCATATCCTCTATCCCACCCTATCCTCTATCCAACCGTATCCTCTATCCTATCCTATCCTCTATCCTATCCCATCCTCTATCCTATCCTATCCTCTATCCTATCCTATCTTCTATCTTATCATATCCTCTATCCCATCCTATCCTCTATCCTATCCTATTCCTCTATCCTATGCTATCCTCTATCCTATCCTATCCTCTATCCTATCCTATCCTCTATCCTATCCTATCTACTATCTTGTCATATCCTCTATCCCATCCTATCCTCCATCCTATCCTATCCTCTATCCTATACTATCCTCTATCCTATCCTATCCTCTACTGTATCCTACCATCTATCCTATCCTATCTTCTATCATATCCTATCCTCTATCCCTTCCTATCCTCCATCATATCCTATCCTCTATCCTATCCTACCATCTATTCTATCCTATCCTCTATCCCATCCTATGCTCTATCCTATCCTATCCTCAATCCTATCCTATCCTCTATCCAATCCTATCCTCTATCCTATCCTATCCTCTATCCTATCCTATATTCTATCCAATCCTATCCTCTATCCTATCCTATCCTCTATCCTATCCCATCCTCTATCGTATCCTATCCTCTATCCTATCTTATCCTCTATTCTATCCCATCCTCTATCCTATCCTATCCTCTATCGTATCCTATCCTCTATCCTATCCTATCCGCTGTCCAATCCTATCCTCTATCCCATCCTATCCTCCATCCTATCCTATCCTCTATCCTATACTATCCTCTATCCTATCCTATCCTCTACCGTATCCTACCATCTATCCAGTCCTATCTTCTATCACATCCTATCCACTGTCCTTTCCTATCCTCTATCCAATACTATCCTCCATCTTATCCTATCCTCTATCGTATCCCATCCTCTATCCAATCCTGTCCTCTATCCTATCCTATTCCTCTATCCTATGCTATCCTCTATCCTGTCCTATCCTCAATCCTATCCTATCCTCTATACTTTCCTATCCTCTATCCTATCCCATCCTCTATCCTATCCTATCATTTATCCTATCCGATCCTCTATCCTATCCTATCCTCTATCCTATCATATCCTCTATCCTATCCTATCTTCTATCTTATCATATCCTCTATCCCATCCTATCCTCCATCCTATCCTATCCTCTATCCTATACTATCCTCTATCCTACCCTATCCTCTACCGTATCCTACCATCTATCCAGTCCTATCTTCTATCACATCCTATCCACTGTCCTTTCCTATCCTCTATCCAATACTATCCTCCATCTTATCCTATCCTCTATCGTATCCCATCCTCTATCCAATCCTGTCCTCTATCCTATCCTATTCCTCTATCCTATGCTATCCTCTATCCTATCCTATACTCTATCCTATCCTATCCTCTATCCTATCCTATCTTTTATCTTATCATATCCTCTATCTCATCCTATCCTCCATCCTATCCTATCCTCTATCCTATCCTATCATTTATCCTATCCGATCCTCTATCCTATCCTATCCTCTATCCTATCCTATCTTCTATCTTATCATATCCTCTATCCCATCCTATCCTCCATCCTATCCTATCCTCTATCCTATACTATCCTCTATCCTAACCTATCCTCTACCGTATCCTACCATCTATCCTACCATCTGTCCTATCTTCTATCACATCCTATCCACTGTCCTTTCCTACCCTCTAATCTTATCCTATCCTCTATCCAACACTATCCTCCATCCTATCCTATCCTCTATCGTATCCTATCCTCTATCCAATCCTATCCTCTATTGTATCCTATCCTTTATCCTATCCTGTCCTCTATCCTATTCTATACGCTATCGTATCCTGTCCTCTATCCTATCCTACCATCTATCCTATCCTAACCTCTATCCCATCCTATGCTCTATCCTATCCTGTCCTCTATCCTATCCTACCATCTATCCTATCCTAACCTCTATCCCATCCTATGCTCTATCCTATCCTATCCTCGATCCTATCCAATCCTCTATCCTATCCTAGCCTCTATCCAATCCTATCCTCTATCCTATCCTATCCTCTATCCTATCCCATCCTCTATCGTATCCTATCCTCTATCCTATCCTATTCCTCTATCCTGTGCTACCCTCTATCCTATCCTATACTCTATCCTATCCTATCCTCTATCCTATCCTATCTTCTATCCTATCCTATCCTCTATCCTATCCTATACTCTATCCTATCCTATCCGCTATCCTATCCTATCTTCTATCTTATCATATCCTCTATCTCATCCTATCCTCCATCCTATCCTATCCTCTATCCTATCCTATCCTCTATCCCATCCTATGCTCTATCCTATCCTATCCTCGATCCTATCCTATCCTCTATCCAATCCTATCCTCTATCCTATCCTATCCTCTATCCTATCCTATCCTCTATCCTATCCTATCCTCTATCCAATCCTATCCTCTATCCTATCCCATCCTCTATCGTATAATATCCTCTATCCTATCCTATTCCTCTATCCTGTGCTACCCTCTATCCTATCCTATACTCTATCCTATCCTATCCTCTATCCTATCCTATCTTCTATCCTATCCTATCCTCTAACCTATCCTATACTCTATCCTATCCTATCCTCTATCCTACCCTATCTTCTATCTTATCATATCCTCTATCCCATCCTATCCTCTATCCTATCCTATTCCTCTATCCTATGCTATCCTCTATCCTATCCTATCCTCTATCCAATCCTATCCTCTATCCAATCCTATCCTCCATCCTATCCTATCCTCTATCCTATCCCATCCTCTATCGTATCCTATCCTCTATCCTATCCTATACTCTATCCAACCCTATCCTCCATCCTATACTATCCTCTATCCTACCCCATCCTCTATCGTATCCTATCCTCTATCCTATCCTATCCTCTATCCTATCCTATCCTCTATCCAATCCTATCCTCAATCCTATCCCATCCTCTATCCTATCCTATTCTCTATCCTATCCCATCCTCTATCCTATCCTATCTTCTATCTTATCATATCCTCTATGCCATCCTATCCTCTATCCAACCGTATCCTCTATCCTATCCTATCCTCTATCCTATCCCATCCTCTATCCTATCCTATCATCTATCCCATCCTATGCTCTATCATATCCTACCATCTATCCTATCCCATCCTCTATCACATCCTATCCGCTATCGTATCCCATCCTCTATCCTATCCTATCCTCTATCATATCCTATCCTCTATCCTATCCTATCCTCTATCTCATCCTATCCTCTATTCCATCCTATCCTCTATTCCATCCTATCCTCCATCCTATCCTATCCTCTATCCCATCCTATCCTCCATCATATCCTATCCTCTATCCTATCCTATCCTCTATCCTATCCTATCCTCTATCCTATCCTATCCGCTATCCTATCCTATCCTCTATCCTATCCTATCATTTATCCTATCCGATCCTCTATCCTATCCTATCCTCTATCCTATACTATCCTCTATCCTATCCTATCCTCTACCGTATCCTAACATCTATCCTGTCCTATCTTCTATCACATCCTATCCACTGTCGTTTCCTACCCTCTATCTTATCCTATCCTCTATCCAATACTATCCTCCATCCTATCCTATCCTCTATCGTATCCTATCCTCTATCCAATCCTATCCTCTATCGTATCCTATCCTTTATCCTATCCTATCCTCTATCCAATCCTATCCTCTATCCTATCCTATCCTCTATCCTATCCCATCCTCTATCGTATCCTATCCTCTATCCTATCCTATTCCTCTATCCTGTGCTACCCTCTATCCTATCCTATCCTCTATCCTATCCTATCTTCTATCCTATCCTATACTCTATCCTATCCTATCCTCTATCCTATCCTATCTTCTATCTTATCATATCCTCTATCTCATCCTATCCTCCATCCTATCCTATCCTCTATCCTATCCTATCCTCTATCCCATCCTATGCTCTATCCTATCCTATCCTCGATCCTATCCTATCCTCTATCCAATCCTATCCTCTATCCTATCCTATCCTCTATCCTATCCTATCCTCTATCCAATCCTATCCTCTATCCTATCCTATCCTCTATCCTATCCCATCCTCTATCGTATCCTATCCTCTATCCTATCCTATTCCTCTATCCTGTGCTACCCTCTATCCTATCCTATACTCTATCCTATCCTATCCTCTATCCCATCCTATCCTCCATCATATCCTATCCTCTATCCTATCCTACCATCTATTCTATCCTATCCTCTATCCCATCCTATGCTCTATCGTATCCTACCATCTATCCTATCCTATCCTCTATCACATCCTATCCGCTATCGTATCCCATCCTCTATCCTATCCTATCCTCTATCATATCCTATCCTCTATCCTATCCTATCCTCTATCTCATCCTATCCTCTATTCCATCCTATCCTCTATTCCATCCTATCCTCCATCCTATCCTATCCTCTATCCCATCCTATTCTCCATCATATCCTATCCTCTATCCTATCCTATCCTCAATCCTATCCTCTCCTCTATCTTATCCTATCCGCTATCCTATCCTATCCTCTATCCTATCCTATCATTTATCCTATCCGATCCTCTATCCTATCCTATACTATCCTCTATCCTATCCTATCCTCTACCGTATCCTAACATCTATCCTGTCCTATCTTCTATCACATCCTATCCACTGTCGTTTCCTACCCTCTATCTTACCCTATCCTCTATCCAATACTATCCTCCATCATATCCTATCCTCTATCGTATCCTATCCTCTATCCAATCCTATCCTCTATCGTATCCTATCCTTTATCCTATCCTATCCTCTATCCAATCCTATCCTCTATCCTATCCTATCCTCTATCCTATCCCATCCTCTATCGTATCCTATCCTCTATCCTATCCTATTCCTCTATCCTGTGCTACCCTCTATCCTATCCTATACTTTATCCTATCCTATCCTCTATCCTATCCTATCTTCTATCCTATCCTATACTCTATCCTATCCTATCCTCTATCCTATCCTATCTTCTATCTTATCATATCCTCTATCTCATCCTATCCTCCATCCTATCCTATCCTCTATCCTATCCTATCCTCTATCCCATCGTATGCTCTATCCTATCCTATCCTCGATCCTATCCTATCCTCTATCCAATCCTATCCTCTATCCTATCCTATCCTCTATCCTATCCTATCCTCTATCCAATCCTATCCTCTATCCTATCCTATCCTCTATCCTATCCCATCCTCTATCGTATCCTATCCTCTATCCTATCCTATTCCTCTATCCTGTGCTACCCTCTATCCTATCCTATACTCTATCCTTTCCTATCCTCTATCCCATCCTATCCTCCATCATATCCTATCCTCTATCCTATCCTACCATCTATTCTATCCTATCCTCTATCCCATCCTATGCTCTATCGTATCCTACCATCTATCCTATCCTATCCTCTATCACATCCTATCCGCTATCGTATCCCATCCTCTATCCTATCCTATCCTCTATCATATCCTATCCTCTATCCTATCTTATCCTCTATCTCATCCTATCCTCTATTCCATCCTATCCTCTATTCCATCCTATCCTCCATCCTATCCTATCCTCTATCCCATCCTATTCTCCATCATATCCTATCCTCTATCCTATCCTATCCTCTATCCTATCCTATCCTCTATCTTATCCTATCCGCTATCCTATCCTATCCTCTATCCTATCCTATCATTTATCCTATCCGATCCTCTATCCTATCCTATACTATCCTCTATCCTATCCTATCCTCTACCGTATCCTAACATCTATCCTGTCCTATCTTCTATCACATCCTATCCACTGTCGTTTCCTACCCTCTATCTTATCCTATCCTCTATCCAATACTATCCTCCATCCTATCCTATCCTCTATCGTATCCTATCCTCTATCCAATCCTATCCTCTATCGTATCCTATCCTTTATCCTATCCTATCCTCTATCCTATCCTATCCTCTATCCTATCCTATCTACTATCTTGTCATATCCTCTATCCCATCCTATCCTCCATCCTATCATATCCGCTATCCTATACTATCCTCTATCCTATCCTATCCTCTCCCGTATCCTAACATCTATCCTGTCGAATCTTCTATCACATCCTATCCACTGTCCTTTCCTACCCTCTATCTTATCCTATCCTCTATCCAATACTATCCTCCATCCTATCCTATCCTCTATCGTATCCTATCCTCTATCCAATCCTATCCTCTATCGTATCCTCTCATTTATCCTATCCTATCCTCTATCCTATTCTATCCTCTACCGTATCCTGTCCTCTATCCTATCCTATTCCTCTATCCTATGCTACCCTCTATCCTATCCTATCCTCTATCCTATCCTATCCTCTATCCTATCCTATTCCTCTATCCTATGCTACCCTCTATCCTATCCTATCCTCTATCGTATCCTGTCCTCTATCCTATCCTACCATCTATCCTATCCTATCCTCTATCCCATCCTATGCTCTATCCTATCCTATCCTCGATCCTATCCTATCCTCTATCCAATCCTATCCACTATCCTATCCTATCCTCTATCCTATCCTATCCTCGATCCTATCCTATCCTCTATCCAATCCTATCCTCTATCCTATCCTATCCTCTATCCTATCCTATCCTCTATCCAATCCTATCCTCTATCCTATCCTATCCTCTATCCTATCCCATCCTCTATCGTATCCTATCCTCTATCCTATCCTATTCCTCTATCCTGTGCTACCCTCTATCCTATCCTATACTCTATCCTATCCTATCCTCTATCCCATCCTATCCTCCATCATATCCTATCCTCTATCCTATCCTACCATCTATTCTATCCTATCCTCTATCCCATCCTATGCTCTATCGTATCCTACCATCTATCCTATCCTATCCTCTATCACATCCTATCCGCTATCGTATCCCATCCTCTATCCTATCCTATCCTCTATCATATCCTATCCTCTATCCTATCCTATCCTCTATCTCATCCTATCCTCTATTCCATCCTATCCTCTATTCCATCCTATCCTCCATCCTATCCTATCCTCTATCCCATCCTATTCTCCATCATATCCTATCCTCTATCCTATCCTATCCTCAATCCTATCCTATCCTCTATCTTATCCTATCCGCTATCCTATCCTATCCTCTATCCTATCCTATCATTTATCCTATCCGATCCTCTATCCTATCCTATACTATCCTCTATCCTATCCTATCCTCTACCGTATCCTAACATCTATCCTGTCCTATCTTCTATCACATCCTATCCACTGTCGTTTCCTACCCTCTATCTTACCCTATCCTCTATCCAATACTATCCTCCATCATATCCTATCCTCTATCGTATCCTATCCTCTATCCAATCCTATCCTCTATCGTATCCTATCCTTTATCCTATCCTATCCTCTATCCAATCCTATCCTCTATCCTATCCTATCCTCTATCCTATCCCATCCTCTATCGTATCCTATCCTCTATCCTATCCTATTCCTCTATCCTGTGCTACCCTCTATCCTATCCTATACTTTATCCTATCCTATCCTCTATCCTATCCTATCTTCTATCCTATCCTATACTCTATCCTATCCTATCCTCTATCCTATCCTATCTTCTATCTTATCATATCCTCTATCTCATCCTATCCTCCATCCTATCCTATCCTCTATCCTATCCTATCCTCTATCCCATCCTATGCTCTATCCTATCCTATCCTCGATCCTATCCTATCCTCTATCCAATCCTATCCTCTATCCTATCCTATCCTCTATCCTATCCTATCCTCTATCCAATCCTATCCTCTATCCTATCCTATCCTCTATCCTATCCCATCCTCTATCGTATCCTATCCTCTATCCTATCCTATTCCTCTATCCTGTGCTACCCTCTATCCTATCCTATACTCTATCCTTTCCTATCCTCTATCCCATCCTATCCTCCATCATATCCTATCCTCTATCCTATCCTACCATCTATTCTATCCTATCCTCTATCCCATCCTATGCTCTATCGTATCCTACCATCTATCCTATCCTATCCTCTATCACATCCTATCCGCTATCGTATCCCATCCTCTATCCTATCCTATCCTCTATCATATCCTATCCTCTATCCTATCTTATCCTCTATCTCATCCTATCCTCTATTCCATCCTATCCTCTATTCCATCCTATCCTCCATCCTATCCTATCCTCTATCCCATCCTATTCTCCATCATATCCTATCCTCTATCCTATCCTATCCTCTATCCTATCCTATCCTCTATCTTATCCTATCCGCTATCCTATCCTATCCTCTATCCTATCCTATCATTTATCCTATCCGATCCTCTATCCTATCCTATACTATCCTCTATCCTATCCTATCCTCTACCGTATCCTAACATCTATCCTGTCCTATCTTCTATCACATCCTATCCACTGTCGTTTCCTACCCTCTATCTTATCCTATCCTCTATCCAATACTATCCTCCATCCTATCCTATCCTCTATCATATCCTATCCTCTATCCAATCCTATCCTCTATCGTATCCTATCCTTTATCCTATCCTATCCTCTATCCTATCCTATCCTCTATCCTATCCTATCTACTATCTTGTCATATCCTCTATCCCATCCTATCCTCCATCCTATCATATCCGCTATCCTATACTATCCTCTATCCTATCCTATCCTCTCCCGTATCCTAACATCTATCCTGTCGTATCTTCTATCACATCCTATCCACTGTCCTTTCCTACCCTCTATCTTATCCTATCCTCTATCCAATACTATCCTCCATCCTATCCTATCCTCTATCGTATCCTATCCTCTATCCAATCCTATCCTCTATCGTATCCTCTCATTTATCCTATCCTATCCTCTATCCTATTCTATCCTCTACCGTATCCTGTCCTCTATCCTATCCTATTCCTCTATCCTATGCTACCCTCTATCCTATCCTATCCTCTATCCTATCCTATCCTCTATCCTATCCTATTCCTCTATCCTATGCTACCCTCTATCCTATCCTATCCTCTATCGTATCCTGTCCTCTATCCTATCCTACCATCTATCCTATCCTATCCTCTATCCCATCCTATGCTCTATCCTATCCTATCCTCGATCCTATCCTATCCTCTATCCAATCCTATCCACTATCCTATCCTATCCTCTATCCTATCCTATCCTCTATCTAATCCTATCCTCTATCCGACCCTATCCTCTATCCTCTCCTATTCTCAGTCTTATCCTATCCTCTATCCCATCCTATCCTCCATCTTATCCTATCCTCGATCCTATCCTATCCTCTATCCAATCCTATCCTCTATCCTATCCTATCCTCTATCCTATCCTATTCCTCTATCCTGTGCTACCCTCTATCCTATCCTATACTCTATCCTATCATATCCTCTATCCTATCCTATCTTCTATCCTATCCTATACTCTATCCTATCCTATCCTCTATCCTATCCTATCTTCTATCTTATCATATCCTCTATCTCATCCTATCCTCCATCCTATCCTATCCTCTATCCTATCCTATCCTCTATCCCATCCTATGCTCTATCCTATCCTATCCTCGATCCTATCCTATCCTCTATCCAATCCTATCCTCTATCCTATCCTATCCTCTATCCTATCCTATCCTCTATCCAATCCTATCCTCTATCCTATCCTATCCTCTATCCTATCCCATCCTCTATCGTATCCTATCCTCTATCCTATTATATTCCTCTATCCTGTGCTACCCTCTATCCTATCCTATACTCTATCCTATCCTATCCTCTATCCCATCCTATCCTCCATCATATCCTATCCTCTATCCTATCCTACCATCTATTCTATCCTATCCTCTATCCCATCCTATGCTCTATCGTATCCTACCATCTATCCTATCCTATCCTCTATCACATCCTATCCGCTATCGTATCCCATCCTCTATCCTATCCTATCCTCTATCATATCCTATCCTCTATCCTATCCTATCCTCTATCTCATCCTATCCTCTATTCCATCCTATCCTCTATTCCATCCTATCCTCCATCCTATCCTATCCTCTATCCCATCCTATCCTCCATCATATCCTATCCTCTATCCTATCCTATCCTCTATCCTATCCTATCCTCTATCTTATCCTATCCGCTATCCTATCCTATCCTCTATCCTATCCTATCATTTATCCTATCCGATCCTCTATCCTATCCTATCCTCTATCCTATACTATCCTCTATCCTATCCTATCCTCTACCGTATCCTAACATCTATCCTGTCCTATCTTCTATCACATCCTATCCACTGTCGTTTCCTACCCTCTATCTTATCCTATCCTCTATCCAATACTATCCTCCATCCTATCCTATCCTCTATCGTATCCTATCCTCTATCCAATCCTATCCTCTATCGTATCCTATACTTTATCCTATCCTATCCTCTATCCTATCCTATCCTCTATCCTATCCTATCTACTATCTTGTCATATCCTCTATCCCATCCTATCCTGCATCCTATCATATCCTCTATCCTATACTATCCTCTATCCTATCCTATCCTCTCCCGTATCCTATCATCTATCCTGTCGTATCTTCTATCACATCCTATCCACTGTCCTTTCCTACCCTCTATCTTATCCTATCCTCTATCCAATACTATCCTCCATCCTATCCTATCCTCTATCGTATCCTATCCTCTATCCAATCCTATCCTCTATCGTATCCTCTCATTTATCCTATCCTATCCTCTATCCTATTCTATCCTCTACCGTATCCTGTCCTCTATCCTATCCTATTCCTCTATCCTATGCTACCCTCTATCCTATCCTATCCTCTATCCTATCCTATCCTCTATCCTATCCTATCCTCTATCCTATCCTATTCCTCTATCCTATGCTACCCTCTATCCTATCCTATCCTCTATCGTATCCTGTCCTCTATCCTATCCTACCATCTATCCTATCCTATCCTCTATCCCATCCTATGCTCTATCCTATCCTATCCTCGATCCTATCCTATCCTCTATCCAATCCTATCCACTATCCTATCCTATCCTCTATCCTATCCTATCCTCTATCTAATCCTATCCTCTATCCGACCCTATCCTCTATCCTCTCCTATCCTCAGTCTTATCCTATCCTCTATCCCATCCTATCCTCCATCTTATCCTATCCTCGATCCTATCCTATCCTCTATCCAATCCTATCCTCTATCCTATCCTATCCTCTATCCTATCCTATTCCTCTGTCCTATGCTACCCTCTATCCTATCCTATCCTCTATCCTATCCTATACTCTATCCTATCCTATCCTCTATCCTATCCTATCTTCTATCTGATCATATCCTCTATCCCATCCTATCCTCCATCCTATCCTATCCTCTATCCTATACTATCCTCTATCCTATCCTATCCTCTATCGTATCCTATCCTCTATCCTATCCTATCCGCTGTCCAATCCTATCCTCTATCCTATTCTAGCCTCTATCCTATCCTATCGTCTAACCTTTCCTATCCTCTATACTCTCCTCTATCGTATCCTATCCTCTATCGTAACCTACCATCTATCCTATCCTATCCTCTATCCCATCCTATCCTCTATCCCATCCTATCCGCTATCGTATCCCATCCTCTATCCTATGCTATCCTCTATCGTATCCTATCCTCTATCCAATCCTATCCTCTATCCTATCCTATCCTCTATCCTATCCTATCGTCTATCCTATCCTATCCTCTATCCAATCCTATCCTCTATCCTATCCTATCCTCTACCCCATCCTATCCTCTATCCTATCCTATTCCTCTATCCTATGCTATCCTCTATCCTATCCTATCCTCTATCCTATCCCACCCTCTATCCTATCCTATACTCTATCCTATCCTATCCTCTATCCTATCCTATCCTCTATCCTATCCTATCTACTATCTTGTCATATCCTCTATCCCATCCTATCCTCCATCCTATCCTATCCTCTATCCTATACTATCCTCTATCCTATCCTATCCTCTACTGTATCCTACCATCTATCCTATCCTATCTTCTATCATATCCTATCCTCTATCCCTTCCTATCCTCCATCATATCCTATCCTCTATCCTATCCTACCATCTATTCTATCCTATCCTCTATCCCATCCTATGCTCTATCCTATCCTATCCTCAATCCTATCCTATCCTCTATCCAATCCTATCCTCTATCCTATCCTATCCTCTATCCTAACCTATATTCTATCCAATCCTATCCTCTGTCCTATCCTATCCTCTATCCTATCTCATCCTCTATCGTATCCTATCCTCTATCCTATCTTATCCTCTATTCTATCCCATCCTCTATCCTATCCTATCCTCTATCCAATCCTATCCTCTATCCTATCCTATCCTCTATCCTATCCTATCCTCTATCCAATCCTATCCTCTATCCTATCCTATCCTCTATCCTATCCTATCCTCTATCCTATCCTATCCTCTATCCTATCCCATCCTCTATCGTATCCTATCCTCTATCCTACCTTATCCTCTATTCTATCCCATCCTCTATCCTATCCTATCCTCTATCCTATCCTATCCTCGATCCTATCCTATCCTCTATCCCATCCTATCCTCCATCTTATCCTATCCTCGATCCTATCCTATCCTCTATCCAATCCTATCCTCTATCCTATCCTATCCTCTATCCCATCCTATTCCTCTGTCCTATGCTACCCTCTATCCTATCCTATCCTCTATCCTATCCTATACTCTATCCTATCCTATCCTCTATCCTATCCTATCTTCTATCTTATCATATCCTCTATCCCATCCTATCCTCCATCCTATCCTATCCTCTATCCTATACTATCCTCTATCCTATCCTATCCTCTATCGTATCCTATCCTCTATCCTATCCTATCCGCTGTCCAATCCTATCCTCTATCCTATTCTAGCCTCTATCCTATCCTATCGTCTAACCTTTCCTATCCTCTATACTATCCTCTATCGTATCCTATCCTCTATCGTAACCTACCATCTATCCTATCCTATCCTCTATCCCATCCTATCCTCTATCCCATCCTATCCTCTATCCCATCCTATCCTCTATCCCATCCTATCCGCTATCGTATCCCATCCTCTATCCTATGCTATCCTCTATCGTATCCTATCCTCTATCCAATCCTATCCTCTATCCTATCCTATCCTCTATCCTATCCTATCGTCTATCCTATCCTATCCTCTATCCAATCCTATCCTCTATCCTATCCTATCCTCTACCCCATCCTATCCTCTATCCTATCCTATTCCTCTATCCTATGCTATCCTCTATCCTATCCTATCCTCTATCCTATCCCATCCTCTATCCTATCCTATACTCTATCCTATCCCATCCTCTATCCTATCCTATCTTCTATCTTATCATATCCTCTATCCCACCCTATCCTCTATCCAACCGTATCCTCTATCCTATCCTATCCTCTATCCTATCCCATCCTCTATCCTATCCTATCCTCTATCCTATCCTATCTTCTATCTTATCATATCCTCTATCCCATCCTATCCTCTATCCTATCCTATTCCTCTATCCTATGCTATCCTCTATCCTATCCTATCCTCTATCCTATCCTATCCTCTATCCTATCCTATCTACTATCTTGTCATATCCTCTATCCCATCCTATCCTCCATCCTATCCTATCCTCTATCCTATACTATCCTCTATCCTATCCTATCCTCTACTGTATCCTACCATCTATCCTATCCTATCTTCTATCATATCCTATCCTCTATCCCTTCCTATCCTCCATCATATCCTATCCTCTATCCTATCCTACCATCTATTCTATCCTATCCTCTATCCCATCCTATGCTCTATCCTATCCTATCCTCAATCCTATCCTATCCTCTATCCAATCCTATCCTCTATCCTATCCTATCCTCTGTCCTATCCTATATTCTATCCAATCCTATCCTCTATCCTATCCTATCCTCTATCCTATCCTATCCTCTATCCTATCCTATCCTCGATCCTATCCTATCCTCTATCCAATCCTATCCTCTATCCTATCCTATCCTCTATCCTATCCTATCCTCTATCCAATCCTATCCTCTATCCTATCCTATCCTCTATCCTATCCTATCTTCTATCTTATCATATCCTCTATCTCATCCTATCCTCCATCCTATCCTATCCTCTATCCTATTCTATCCTCTATCCTATCCTATCCTCTATCCAATCCTATCCTCTATCCTATCCTATCCTGTATCCTATCCTATCCTATCCTCTATCCTCTCCTATTCCTCTATCCTATGCTACCCTCTATCCTATCCTATCCTCGATCCTATCCTATCCTCTATCCAATCCTATCCTCTATCCTATCCTATCCTCTATCCTATCCTATCCTATCCTCTATCCTATCCCATCCTCTATCGTATGCTATCCTCTATCCTATCCTATTCCTCTATCCTATGCTACCCTCTATCCTATCCTATCCTCTATGCTATCCTATACTATATCCTATCCTATCTTCTATCCTATCCTATCTTCTATCTTATCATATCCTCTATCCCATCCTATCCTCCATCCTATCCTATCCTCTATCCTATCCCATCCTCTATCGTATCCTATCCTCTATCCTATCCTATCCTCTATCCTATCCCATCCTCTATCGTATGCTATCCTCTATCCTATCCTATTCCTCTATCCTATGCTACCCTCTATCCTATCCTATCCTCTATCCTAACCTATACTCTATCCTATCCCATCCTCTATCCTATCCTATCCTCTATCCTATCCTATCTTCTATCCTATCCTATCCTCTATCCTATCCCATCCTCTATCGTATCCTATCCTCTATCGTATCCTATCCTCTATCCTATCCTATACTCTATCCTATCCTATCCTCTATCCTATCCTATCTTCTATCTTATCATATCCTCTATCTCATCCTATCCTCCATCCTATCCTATCCTCTATCCTATCCTATCCTCTATCCTATCCTATCCTCTATCCTATCCTATCCTCTATCCTATCCTATCCGCTATTCTATCCCATATTCTATCCTATCCTATCTTCTATCTTATCATATCCTCTATCCCATCCTATCCTCCATCCTATCCTATCCTCTATCCTATACTATAGTCTATCCTATCCTATCTTCTATCTTATCATATCCTCTATCCCATCCTTTCCTCCATCTTATCCTATCCTCTATCCTATAGTATCCTCTATCCTATCCTATCCTCTACCGTATCCTACCATCTATCCTGTCCTATCTTCTATCACATCCTATCCTCTGTCCTTTCCTATCCTCTATCGTATCCTATCCTCCATCCTATCCTATCCTCTATCGTATCCTATCCTCTATCCAATCCTATCCTCTATCATATCCTATCCTCAAGCCTATCCTATCCTCTATCCCATCCTATCCTCCATCCCATCCTATCCTATCCTCTATCCAATCCTATCTTCTATCGTATCCTATCGTTTATCCTATCCTATCCTCTATCCTATTCTATCCTATATCGTATCCTATCCTCTATCGTATCCTACCATCTATCCTATCCTATCCTTTATCCCATCCTATCCTCTATCCTATCCTATCCTCTATTCGATCCTATCCTCTATCCAATATTATACTCTATCCTAACCTATTCCTCTATCCTATGCTATCCGCTATCCCATCCTATCCCCTATCCTATCCTATCCTCTATCCTATCCTATACTCTATCCTATCCTATCCTCTATCCTATCCTATCTTCTATCTTATCATATCCTCTATCTCATCCTATCCTCCATCCTATCCTATCCTCTATCCTATCCTATCCTCTATCCTATCCTATCCTCTATCCTATCCTATCCTCTATCCTATCCTATCCGCTATTCTATCCCATATTCTATCCTATCCTATCTTCTATCTTATCATATCCTCTATCCCATCCTATCCTCCATCCTATCCTATCCTCTATCCTATACTATAGTCTATCCTATCCTATCTTCTATCTTATCATATCCTCTATCCCATCCTTTCCTCCATCTTATCCTATCCTCTATCCTATAGTATCCTCTATCCTATCCTATCCTCTACCGTATCCTACCATCTATCCTGTCCTATCTTCTATCACATCCTATCCTCTGTCCTTTCCTATCCTCTATCGTATCCTATCCTCCATCCTATCCTATCCTCTATCGTATCCTATCCTCTATCCAATCCTATCCTCTATCATATCCTATCCTCAAGCCTATCCTATCCTCTATCCCATCCTATCCTCCATCCCATCCTATCCTATCCTCTATCCAATCCTATCTTCTATCGTATCCTATCGTTTATCCTATCCTATCCTCTATCCTATTCTATCCTATATCGTATCCTATCCTCTATCGTATCCTACCATCTATCCTATCCTATCCTTTATCCCATCCTATCCTCTATCCTATCCTATCCTCTATTCGATCCTATCCTCTATCCAATATTATACTCTATCCTAACCTATTCCTCTATCCTATGCTATCCGCTATCCCATCCTATCCCCTATCCTATCCTATCCTCTATCCTATCCTATCCTCTATCCAATCCTATCCTCTATCCTATTCTATCCTCTATCCTATCCCATCCTCTATCGTATCGTATCCTCTATCCAATCCTATCCTCTATCCTATCCTATCCTCTATCCTATCCCATCCTCTATCGTATCCTATCCTCTATCCTATCCTATTCCTCTATCTTATGCTATCCTGTATCTCATCCTACCCTCTATCCTATCCTATCTTCTATCTTATCATATCATCTATCCCATCCTATCCTCCATCTTATCCTATCCTCTATCCTATACTATCCTCTATCCTATCCTATACTCTACCGTATCCTATCCTCTATCCAATCCTATCCTCTATCATATCCTATCCTCAATCCTATCCTATCCTCTATCCCATCCAATCCTCCATCCTATCCTATCCTCTATCCTATTCTATCCTCTATCTTATCCTATCCTCTATCCTATCCTATCGTCTATCTTATCGTATCCTCTATCCCTTCCTATCCTCCATCCTATCCTATCCTCTATGCTATCCTATACTATATCCTATCCTATCTTCTATCCTATCCTATCTTCTATCTTATCATATCCTCTATCCCATCCTATCCTCCATCCTATCCTATCCTCTATCCTATCCCATCCTCTATCGTATCCTATCCTCTATCCTATCCTATCCTCTATCCTATCCCATCCTCTATCGTATGCTATCCTCTATCCTATCCTATTCCTCTATCCTATGCTACCCTCTATCCTATCCTATCCTCTATCCTAACCTATACTCTATCCTATCCCATCCTCTATCCTATCCTATCCTCTATCCTATCCTATCTTCTATCCTATCCTATCCTCTATCCTATCCCATCCTCTATCGTATCCTATCCTCTATCGTATCCTATCCTCTATCCTATCCTATACTCTATCCTATCCTATCCTCTATCCTATCCTATCTTCTATCTTATCATATCCTCTATCTCATCCTATCCTCCATCCTATCCTATCCTCTATCCTATCCTATCCTCTATCCTATCCTATCCTCTATCCTATCCTATCCTCTATCCTATCCTATCCTCTATCTTATCCTATCCGCTATCCTATCCTATCCTCTATCCTATCCTATCATTTATCCTATCCGATCCTCTATCCTATCCTATCCTCTATCCTATACTATCCTCTATCCTATCCTATCCTCTACCGTATCCTAACATCTATCCTGTCCTATCTTCTATCACATCCTATCCACTGTCGTTTCCTACCCTCTATCTTATCCTATCCTCTATCCAATACTATCCTCCATCCTATCCTATCCTCTATCGTATCCTATCCTCTATCCAATCCTATCCTCTATCGTATCCTATACTTTATCCTATCCTATCCTCTATCCTATCCTATCCTCTATCCTATCCTATCTACTATCTTGTCATATCCTCTATCCCATCCTATCCTCCATCCTATCATATCCTCTATCCTATACTATCCTCTATCCTATCCTATCCTCTCCCGTATCCTATCATCTATCCTGTCGTATCTTCTATCACATCCTATCCACTGTCCTTTCCTACCCTCTATCTTATCCTATCCTCTATCCAATACTATCCTCCATCCTATCCTATCCTCTATCGTATCCTATCCTCTATCCAATCCTATCCTCTATCGTATCCTCTCATTTATCCTATCCTATCCTCTATCCTATTCTATCCTCTACCGTATCCTGTCCTCTATCCTATCCTATTCCTCTATCCTATGCTACCCTCTATCCTATCCTATCCTCTATCCTATCCTATCCTCTATCCTATCCTATCCTCTATCCTATCCTATTCCTCTATCCTATGCTACCCTCTATCCTATCCTATCCTCTATCGTATCCTGTCCTCTATCCTATCCTACCATCTATCCTATCCTATCCTCTATCCCATCCTATGCTCTATCCTATCCTATCCTCGATCCTATCCTATCCTCTATCCAATCCTATCCACTATCCTATCCTATCCTCTATCCTATCCTATCCTCTATCTAATCCTATCCTCTATCCGACCCTATCCTCTATCCTCTCCTATCCTCAGTCTTATCCTATCCTCTATCCCATCCTATCCTCCATCTTATCCTATCCTCGATCCTATCCTATCCTCTATCCAATCCTATCCTCTATCCTATCCTATCCTCTATCCTATCCTATTCCTCTGTCCTATGCTACCCTCTATCCTATCCTATCCTCTATCCTATCCTATACTCTATCCTATCCTATCCTCTATCCTATCCTATCTTCTATCTGATCATATCCTCTATCCCATCCTATCCTCCATCCTATCCTATCCTCTATCCTATACTATCCTCTATCCTATCCTATCCTCTATCGTATCCTATCCTCTATCCTATCCTATCCGCTGTCCAATCCTATCCTCTATCCTATTCTAGCCTCTATCCTATCCTATCGTCTAACCTTTCCTATCCTCTATACTCTCCTCTATCGTATCCTATCCTCTATCGTAACCTACCATCTATCCTATCCTATCCTCTATCCCATCCTATCCTCTATCCCATCCTATCCGCTATCGTATCCCATCCTCTATCCTATGCTATCCTCTATCGTATCCTATCCTCTATAGAATCCTATCCTCTATCCTATCCTATCCTCTATCCTATCCTATCGTCTATCCTATCCTATCCTCTATCCAATCCTATCCTCTATCCTATCCTATCCTCTACCCCATCCTATCCTCTATCCTATCCTATTCCTCTATCCTATGCTATCCTCTATCCTATCCTATCCTCTATCCTATCCCACCCTCTATCCTATCCTATACTCTATCCTATCCTATCCTCTATCCTATCCTATCCTCTATCCTATCCTATCTACTATCTTGTCATATCCTCTATCCCATCCTATCCTCCATCCTATCCTATCCTCTATCCTATACTATCCTCTATCCTATCCTATCCTCTACTGTATCCTACCATCTATCCTATCCTATCTTCTATCATATCCTATCCTCTATCCCTTCCTATCCTCCATCATATCCTATCCTCTATCCTATCCTACCATCTATTCTATCCTATCCTCTATCCCATCCTATGCTCTATCCTATCCTATCCTCAATCCTATCCTATCCTCTATCCAATCCTATCCTCTATCCTATCCTATCCTCTATCCTAACCTATATTCTATCCAATCCTATCCTCTGTCCTATCCTATCCTCTATCCTATCTCATCCTCTATCGTATCCTATCCTCTATCCTATCTTATCCTCTATTCTATCCCATCCTCTATCCTATCCTATCCTCTATCCAATCCTATCCTCTATCCTATCCTATCCTCTATCCTATCCTATCCTCTATCCAATCCTATCCTCTATCCTATCCTATCCTCTATCCTATCCTATCCTCTATCCTATCCTATCCTCTATCCTATCCCATCCTCTATCGTATCCTATCCTCTATCCTACCTTATCCTCTATTCTATCCCATCCTCTATCCTATCCTATCCTCTATCCTATCCTATCCTCGATCCTATCCTATCCTCTATCCCATCCTATCCTCCATCTTATCCTATCCTCGATCCTATCCTATCCTCTATCCAATCCTATCCTCTATCCTATCCTATCCTCTATCCCATCCTATTCCTCTGTCCTATGCTACCCTCTATCCTATCCTATCCTCTATCCTATCCTATACTCTATCCTATCCTATCCTCTATCCTATCCTATCTTCTATCTTATCATATCCTCTATCCCATCCTATCCTCCATCCTATCCTATCCTCTATCCTATACTATCCTCTATCCTATCCTATCCTCTATCGTATCCTATCCTCTATCCTATCCTATCCGCTGTCCAATCCTATCCTCTATCCTATTCTAGCCTCTATCCTATCCTATCGTCTAACCTTTCCTATCCTCTATACTATCCTCTATCGTATCCTATCCTCTATCGTAACCTACCATCTATCCTATCCTATCCTCTATCCCATCCTATCCTCTATCCCATCCTATCCTCTATCCCATCCTATCCGCTATCGTATCCCATCCTCTATCCTATGCTATCCTCTATCGTATCCTATCCTCTATCCAATCCTATCCTCTATCCTATCCTATCCTCTATCCTATCCTATCGTCTATCCTATCCTATCCTCTATCCAATCCTATCCTCTATCCTATCCTATCCTCTACCCCATCCTATCCTCTATCCTATCCTATTCCTCTATCCTATGCTATCCTCTATCCTATCCTATCCTCTATCCTATCCCATCCTCTATCCTATCCTATACTCTATCCTATCCCATCCTCTATCCTATCCTATCTTCTATCTTATCATATCCTCTATCCCACCCTATCCTCTATCCAACCGTATCCTCTATCCTATCCTATCCTCTATCCTATCCCATCCTCTATCCTATCCTATCCTCTATCCTATCCTATCTTCTATCTTATCATATCCTCTATCCCATCCTATCCTCTATCCTATCCTATTCCTCTATCCTATGCTATCCTCTATCCTATCCTATCCTCTATCCTATCCTATCCTCTATCCTATCCTATCTACTATCTTGTCATATCCTCTATCCCATCCTATCCTCCATCCTATCCTATCCTCTATCCTATACTATCCTCTATCCTATCCTATCCTCTACTGTATCCTACCATCTATCCTATCCTATCTTCTATCATATCCTATCCTCTATCCCTTCCTATCCTCCATCATATCCTATCCTCTATCCTATCCTACCATCTATTCTATCCTATCCTCTATCCCATCCTATGCTCTATCCTATCCTATCCTCAATCCTATCCTATCCTCTATCCAATCCTATCCTCTATCCTATCCTATCCTCTATCTCATCCTATCCTCTATTCCATCCTACCCTCTATTCCATCCTATCCTCCACCCTATCCTATCCTCTATCCTATACTATCCTCGATCCTATCCTATCCTCTATCCAATCCTATCCTCTATCCTATCCTATCGTCTATCTTATCGTATCCTCTATCCCTTCCTATCCTCCATCCTATCCTATCCTCTATGCTATCCTATACTATATCCTATCCTATCTTCTATCCTATCCTATCTTCTATCTTATCATATCCTCTATCCCATCCTATCCTCCATCCTATCCTATCCTCTATCCTATCCCATCCTCTATCGTATCCTATCCTCTATCCTATCCTATCCTCTATCCTATCCCATCCTCTATCGTATGCTATCCTCTATCCTATCCTATTCCTCTATCCTATGCTACCCTCTATCCTATCCTATCCTCTATCCTAACCTATACTCTATCCTATCCCATCCTCTATCCTATCCTATCCTCTATCCTATCCTATCTTCTATCCTATCCTATCCTCTATCCTATCCCATCCTCTATCGTATCCTATCCTCTATCGTATCCTATCCTCTATCCTATCCTATACTCTATCCTATCCTATCCTCTATCCTATCCTATCTTCTATCTTATCATATCCTCTATCTCATCCTATCCTCCATCCTATCCTATCCTCTATCCTATCCTATCCTCTATCCTATCCTATCCTCTATCCTATCCTATCCTCTATCCTATCCTATCCGCTATTCTATCCCATATTCTATCCTATCCTATCTTCTAACTTATCATATCCTCTATCCCATCCTATCCTCCATCCTATCCTATCCTCTATCCTATACTATCCTCTATCCTATCCTATCTTCTATCTTATCATATCCTCTATCCCATCCTATCCTCCATCTTATCCTATCCTCTATCCTATAGTATCCTCTATCCTATCCTATCCTCTACCGTATCCTACCATCTATCCTGTCCTATCTTCTATCACATCCTATCCTCTGTCCTTTCCTATCCTCTATCGTATCCTATCCTCCATCCTATCCTATCCTCTATCGTATCCTATCCTCTATCCAATCCTATCCTCTATCATATCCTATCCTCAAGCCTATCCTATCCTCTATCCCATCCTATCCTCCATCCCATCCTATCCTATCCTCTATCCAATCCTATCTTCTATCGTATCCTATCGTTTATCCTATCCTATCCTCTATCCTATTCTATCCTATATCGTATCCTATCCTCTATCGTATCCTACCATCTATCCTATCCTATCCTTTATCCCATCCTATCCTCTATCCTATCCTATCCTCTATTCGATCCTATCCTCTATCCAATATTATACTCTATCCTAACCTATTCCTCTATCCTATGCTATCCGCTATCCCATCCTATCCCCTATCCTATCCTATCCTCTATCCTATCCTATCCTCTATCCAATCCTATCCTCTATCCTATTCTATCCTCTATCCTATCCCATCCTCTATCGTATCGTATCCTCTATCCAATCCTATCCTCTATCCTATCCTATCCTCTATCCTATCCCATCCTCTATCGTATCCTATCCTCTATCCTATCCTATTCCTCTATCTTATGCTATCCTGTATCTCATCCTACCCTCTATCCTATCCTATCTTCTATCTTATCATATCATCTATCCCATCCTATCCTCCATCTTATCCTATCCTCTATCCTATACTATCCTCTATCCTATCCTATCCTCTACCGTATCCTATCCTCTATCCAATCCTATCCTCTATCATATCCTATCCTCAATCCTATCCTATCCTCTATTCGATCCTATCCTCTATCCAATATTATACTCTATCCTAACCTATTCCTCTATCCTATGCTATCCTCTATCCTATTCTATCCTCTAACTTATCATATCCTCTATCCCATCCTATCCTCCATCCTATCCTATCCTCTATCCTATCCTCTATCCTATCCTATCCTCCATTCTATCCTATCAGTTATCCTATCCGATCTTCTATCCTATCCTATCCTCCATCCTATCCTATCCTCTATCCTATCCTATCCTCTATCCTTTCCTATCCACTGTCCTATCCTATCCGTTATCCTATCCTATCCTCTATCCTATCCTATCATTTATCATTTATCCTCTATCGTATCCTACCATTTATCCTATCCTATCCTCTAACCCATCCTATCCGCTATCGTATCCCATCCTCTATCCTATCCTATCCTCTATCATATCCTATCCTCTATCCTATCCTGTCCTCTATCTCATCCTATCCTCTATTCCATCCTATCCTCTATTCCATCCTATCCTCCATCCTATCCTATCCTCTATCCTATCCTATCCTCCATTCTATCCTATCATTTATCATATCCTATCCTCTATCCCATCCTATCCTCCATCCCATCCTATCCTCCATCCTATCCTATCCTCTATCCAATCCTATCCTCTATCGTATCCTATCCTCTATCCTATTCTATCCTATATCGTATCCTATCCTCAATCGTATCCTACCATCTATCCTATCCTATCCTCTATCCAATCCTATCCTCTATCCTATCCTATCCTCTATTCGATCCTATCCTCTATCCAATATTATACTCTATCCTAACCTATTCCTCTATCCTATGCTATCCTCTATCCTATTCTATCCTCTAACTTATCATATCCTCTATCCCATCCTATCCTCCATCCTATCCTATCCTCTATCCTATCCTCTATCCTATCCTATCCTCTATCCTATTCTATCCTATATCGTATCCTATCCTCTATCGTATCCTACCATCTATCCTATCCTATCGTCTATCCCATCCTATCCTCTATCCCATCCTATCCTCCATCCCATCCTATCCTCCATCCTATCCTATCCTCTATCCAATCCTATCCTCTATCGTATCCTATCGTTTATCCTATCCTATCCTCTATCCCATCCTGTCCGCTATCGTATCCCATCCTCTATCCTATCCTATCCTATCCTCTATCATATCCTATCCTCTATCCTATCCTATCCTCTATTCGATCCTATCCTCTATCCAATATTATACTCTATCCTAACCTATTCCTCTATCCTATGCTATCCTCTATCCTATTCTATCCTCTAACTTATCGTATCCTCTATCCCATCCTATCCTCTATCCTATCCTATCCTCTATCCTATCCTATCCTCTATCCAATCCTATACTCTATCCTTTCCTATCCACTGTCCTATCCTATCCGCTATCCTATCCTATCCTCTATCCTATCCTATCATTTATCATTTATCCTCTATCGTATCCTACCATCTATCCTATCCTATCCTTTAACCCATCCTATCCGCTATCGTATCCCATCCTCTATCCTGTCCTATCTTCTATCACATCCTATCCTCTGTCCTTTCCTATCCTCTATCTTATCCTATCCTCCATCCTATCCTATCCTCTATCGTATCCTATCCTCTATCCAATCCTATCCTCTATCATATCCTATCCTCAATCCTATCCTATGCTCTATCCCATCCTATCCTCCATCCCATCCTATCCTCCATCCTATCCTATCCTCTATCCAATCCTATCCTATATCGTATCCTATCGTTTATCCTATCCTATCCTCTATCCTATTCTATCCTATATTGTATCCTATCCTCTATCGTATCCTACCATCTATCCTATCCTATCCTCCATCCCATCCTATCCTCCATCCTATGCTATCCTCTATCCAATCCTATCCTCTATCGTATCCTATCCTCTATCCTATTCTATCCTATATCGTATCCTATCCTCTATCGTATCCTACCATCTATCCTATCCTATCCTCTATCCAATCCTATCCTCTATCCTATCCTATCCTCTATTCGATCCTATCCTCTATCCAATATTATACTCTATCCTAACCTATTCCTCTATCCTATGCTATCCTCTATCCTATTCTATCCTCTAACTTATCATATCCTCTATCCCATCCTATCCTCCATCCTATCCTATCCTCTATCCTATCCTCTATCCTATCCTATCCTCCATTCTATCCTATCAGTTATCCTATCCTATCCTCTATCATATCCTATCCTCTATCGTATCCTATCCTCTATCATATCCTATCCTCTATCCTTTCCTATCCACTGTCCTATCCTATCCGCTATCCTATCCTATCCTCTATCCTATCCTATCATTTATCATTTATCCTCTATCGTATCCTACCATATATCCTATCCTATCCTCTATCCCATCCTGTCCGCTATCGTATCCCATCCTCTATCCTATCCCATCCTATCCTCTATCATATCCTATCCTCTATCCTATCCTATCCTCTATCTCATCCTATCCTCTATTCCATCCTACCCTCTATTCCATCCTATCCTCCATCCTATCCTATCCTCTATCCTATACTAGCCTCTATCCTATCCTATCGTCTATCCTTTCCTACCCTCTATAGTCTCCTCTATCGTATCCTATTATCTATCTTACCCTACCATCTATCCAATCCTATCCTCTATCCTATCCCATCCACTATCGTATCCTATCCTCTATCCAATCCTATCCTCTTTCCTATCCTATCCTCTATCCTATCCCATCCTCTATCGTATCCTCTCCTCTATCCTATCCTATTCCTCTATCTTATGCTATCCTGTATCTCATCCTACCCTCTATCCTATCCTATCTTCTATCTTATCATATACTCTTCCCCATCCTATCCTCCATCCTATCCTATCCTCTATCGTATACTATCCTCTATCCTATCCTATCCTCTACCGTATCCTACCATCAATCCTGTCCTATCTTCTATCACATCCTATCCTCTGTCCTTTCCTATCCTCCATCCTATCCTATCCTCTATCCAATCCTATCCTCTATTGTATCCTATCCTTTATCCTATCCTATCCTCTATCCTATTCTATCCTATATCGTATCCTATCCTCTATCGTATCCTACCATCTATCCTATCCTATCCTCTATCCCATCCTATCCTCTATCCTATCCTATCCTCTATCCAATATTATACTCTATCCTAACCTATTCCTCTATCCTATGCTATCCTCTATCCTATTCTATCCTCTAACTTATCGTATCCTCTATCCAATCCTTTCCTCTATCCTATCCTATCCTCTATCCTATCCTATCCTCTATCCAATCCTATACTCTATCCTATCTTATTCCTCTATCCCATCCTATCCTCCATCCTATCCTATCCTCTATCCTATGCTATCCTCTATCCTATCATATCCTCTATCCTTTCCTATCCACTGTCCTATCCTATCCGCTATCCTATCCTATCCTCTATCCTATCCTATCATTTATCTTTTATCCTCTATCGTATCCTACCATCTATCCTATCCTATCCTTTAACCCATCCTATCCGCTATCGTATCCCATCCTCTATCCTATCCTATCCTCTATCATATCCTATCCTCTATCATATCCTATCCTCTATCCTATCCTATCCTCTATCTCATCCTATCCTCTATTCCATCCTATCCTCTATTCCATCCTATCCTCTATTCCATCCTATCCTCCATCCTATCCTATCCTCTATCCTATCCTATCCTCCATCCTATCCTATCATTTATCCTATCCGATCCTCTATCCTATCCTATCCTCTATCCTATCCTATCCTCTATCCTATCCTATCCTCTATCATTTCCTATCCACTGTCCTATCCTATCCGCTATCCTATCCTATCCTCTATCCTATCCTATCATTTATCATTTATCCTCTATCGTATCCTACCATCTATCCTATCCTATCCTCTAACCCATCCTATCCGCTATCGTATCCCATCCTCTATCCTATCCTATCCTCTATCCTATCCTATCCTCCATTCTATCCTATCATTTATCATATCCTATCCTCAATCCTATCCTATCCTCTATCCCATCCTATCCTCCATCCCATCCTATCCTCCATCCTATCCTATCCTCTATCCAATCCTATCCTCTATCGTATCCTATCCTCTATCCTATTCTATCCTATATCGTATCCTATCCTCTATCGTATCCTACCATCTATCCTATCCTATCCTCTATCCAATCCTATCCTCTATCCTATCCTATCCTCTATTCGATCCTATCCTCTATCCAATATTATACTCTATCCTAACCTATTCCTCTATCCTATGCTATCCTCTATCCTATACTATCCTCTAACTTATCATATCCTCTATCCCATCCTATCCTCCATCCTATCCTATCCTCTATCCTATCCTCTATCCTATCCTATCCTCTATCTTATCCTATCCTCTATCCCATCCTATCCTCCATCCTATCCTATCCTCTATCCTATACTATCCTCTATCCTATCCTATCCTCTATCCTTTCCTATCCACTGTCCTATCTTATCCGCTATCCTATCCTATCCTCTATCCTATCCTATCATTTATCATTTATCCTCTATCGTATCCTACCATATATCCTATCCTATCCTTTAACCCATCCTATCCGCTATCGTATCCCATCCTCTATCCTATCCTATCCTCCATTCTATCCTATCATTTATCCTATCCGATCTTCTATCCTATCCTATCCTCCATCCTATCCTATCCTCTATCCTATCCTATCCTCTATCCTTTCCTATCCACTGTCCTATCCTATCCGCTGTCCTATCCTATCCTCTATCCTATCCTATCTTTTATCATTTATCCTCTATCGTATCCTACCATCTATCCTATCCTATCCTCTAACCCATCCTATCCGCTATCGTATCCCATCCTCTATCCTATCCTATCCTCTATCATATCCTATCCTCAATCCTATCCTATCGTCTATCCCATCCTATCCTCTATCCCATCCTATCCTCCATCCCATCCTATCCTCCATCCTATCCTATCCTCTATCCAATCCTATCCTCTATCGTATCCTATCGTTTATCCTATCCTATCCTCTATCCCATCCTGTCCGCTATCGTATCCCATCCTCTATCCTATCCTATCATATCCTCTATCATATCCTATCCTCTATCCTATCCTATCCTCTATTCGATCCTATCCTCTATCCAATATTATACTCTATCCTAACCTATTCCTCTATCCTATGCTATCCTCTATCCTATTCTATCCTCTAACTTATCGTATCCTCTATCCCATCCTATCCTCTATCCTATCCTATCCTCTATCCTATCCTATCCTCTATCCAATCCTATACTCTATCCTATCTTATTCCTCTATCCCATCCTATCCTCCATCCTATCCTATCCTCTATCCTATACTATCCTCTATCCTATCCTATCCTCTATCCTTTCCTATCCACTGTCCTATCCTATCCGCTATCCTATCCTATCCTCTATCCTATCCTATCATTTATCATTTATCCTCTATCGTATCCTACCATCTATCCTATCCTATCCTCTAACCCATCCTATCCGCTATCGTAACCCATCCTCTATCCTATCCTATCCTCTATCATATCCTATCCTCAATCCTATCCTATCCTCTATCCCATCCTATCCTCCATCCTCATACTATCCTCCATCCTATCCTATCCTCTATCCAATCCTATCCTCTATTGTATCCTATCCTTTATCCTATCCTATCCTCCATCCTATCCTATCCTCTATCCTATTCTACCCTCTATCCAATCCTATCCTCTATCCTATCCTATCCTATATCCTGTCCTATCCTCTATCCTATCCCATCCTCTATCTCATCCTATCCTCTATTCCATCCTATCCTCCATCCTATCCTATCCTCTATCCTATTCTACCCTCTATCCAATCCTATCCTCTATCCTATCCTATCCTATATCCTGTCCTATCCTCTATCCTATCCCATCCTCTATCCTATCCTATCCTCTATCATACCCTATCCTCTATCCTATCCTATCCTCTATCTCATCCTATCCTCTATCCTATCCTATCCTCTATCATATCCTATCCTCTATCCTATCCTATCCTCTATCTCATCCTATACTCTATTCCATCCTATCCTCCATCCTATCCTATCCTCCATCCTATACTATCCTCTATCCTATCCTCTCATCTAACATTTCCTATCCTCTATCCCAACCTATCCTCCATCCTCTCCTATCCTCTATCCTATCCTATCCTCTATCTTATCCTATCCTCTATCCCATCCTATCCTCCATCCTATCCTGTCCTCTATCCTATACAATCCTCTATCCTATCGTATCCTCTATCGTATCCTACCATTTATCCTATCCTATCCTCTATCCCATCCCATCCTCTATCCCATCCTATCCTCCATCCTATCCTATCCTCCATCCTATACTATCCTCTATCCTATCCTCTCATCTAACATTTAGTATCCTCTATCCCAACCTATCCTCCATTCTCTCCTATCCTCTATCCTATCCTATCCTCTATCTTATCCTATCCTCTATCATATCCTATCCTCTATCCTATCCTATCCTCTATCTCATCCTATCCTCTATCCTATCCTATCCTCTATCCTATCCCATCCTCTATCCTATCCTATCCTCTATCTCATCCTATCCTCTATTCCATCCTATCCTCCATCCTATCCTATCCTCTATCCTATTCTACCCTCTATCCAATCCTATCATCTATCCCATCCTATCCTCCATCCTATCCGGTCCTCTATCCTATACAATCCTCTATCCTATCGTATCCTCTATCGTATCCTACCATTTATCCTATCCTATCCTCTATCCCATCCCATCCTCTATCCCAACCTATGCTCCATTCTCTCCTATCCTCTATCCTATCCTATCCTCTATCTTATCCTATCCTCTATCATATCCTATCCTCTATCCTATCCTATCCTCTATCTCACCCTATCCTCTATCCTATCCTATCCTCTATCCTATCCCATCCTCTATCCTATCCTATCCTCTATCTCATCCTATCCTCTATTCCATCCTATCCTCCATCCTATCCTATCCTCTATCCTATTCTACCCTCTATCCAATCCTATCATCTATCCCATCCTATCCTCCATCCTATCCGGTCCTCTATCCTATACAATCCTCTATCCTATCGTATCCTCTATCGTATCCTACCATTTATCCTATCCTATCCTCTATCCCATCCCATCCTCTATCCCATCCTATCCTCTATCCTATCCCATCCTCTATCCTATCCTATCCTCTATCATATCCTATCCTCTATCCTATCCTATCCTCTATCTCATCCTATCCTCTATCCTATCCTATCCTCTATCATAACCTATCCTCTATCCTATCCTACCCTCTATCTCATCCTATCCTCCATCCTATCCTATCCTCCATCCTATACTATCCTCTATCCTATCCTCTCATCTAACATTTCCTATCCTCTATCCCAACCTTTCCTCCATCCTCTCCTATCCTCTATCCTATCCTATCCTCTATCTTATCCTATCCTCTATCCCATCCTATCCTCTATCATATCCTATCCTCTATCCTATCCTATCCTCTATCTCATCCTATCCTCTATCCTATCCTATCCTCTATCATATCCTATCCTCTATCCTATCCTATCCTCCATCTCATCCTATCCTCTATTCCATCCTATCCTCCATCCTATCCTATTCTATGTCCTATCCTATCCTCTATCCTATCCCATCCTCTATCCTATCCTATCCTCTATCATATCCTATCCTCTATCCTATCCTATCCTCTATCTCATCCTATCCTCTATCATATCCTATCATCTAACCTATCCTCTATCATATCCTATCCTCTATCCTATCCTATCGTCTATCTTATCGTATCCTCTATCCCTTCCTATCCTCCATCCTATCCTATCCTCTATGCTATTCTATCCTGTATCCTATCCTATACTCTACCGTATTCTACCATCTATCCTATCCTATCCTCTATCATATCCTATCCTCTATCCCATCCTATCCTCTATCCTATCCTATCCTCTATCTCATCCTATCCTCTATCCTATCCTATCCTCTATCATATCCTATCCTGTATCCTATCCTATCCTCTATCTCATCCTATCCTCTATTCCATCCTATCCTCTATCCCATCCTATCCTCCATCCTATCCTGTCCTCTATCCTATACAATCCTCTATCTCATTCTATCCTCTATTCCATCCTATCCTCCATCCTATCCTATCCTCTATCCTATCCTATCCTCCATCTCATCCTATCATCTATTCCATCCTATCCTCCATCCTATCCTATTCTATATCCTATCCTATCCTCTATCCTATCCCATCCTCTATCCTATCCTATCCTCTATCATATCCTATCCTCTATCCTATCCTATCCTCTATCTCACCCTATCCTCTATCATATCCTATCATCTAACCTATCCTCTATCATATCCTATCCTCTATCCTATCCTATCGTCTATCTTGTCGTATCCTCTATCCCTTCCTATCCTCCATCCTATCCTATCCTCTATGCTATTCTATCCTGTATCCTATCCTATACTCTACCGTATTCTACCATCTATCCTATCCTATCCTCTATCATATCCTATCGTCTATCCTATCCTATCCTCTATCGTATCCTATCCTCTATCCCATCCTATCCTCTATCCTATCCCATCCTCTATCCTATCCTATCCTCTATCATATCCTATCCTCTATCATATCCTATCCTCTATCTCATCCTATCCTCTATCCTATCCTATCCTCTATCATATCCTATCCTCTATCCTATCCTATCCTCTATCTCATCCTATCCTCTATTCAATCCTATCCTCCATCCTATCCTATCCTCTATCCTATTCTACACTCTATCCAATCCTATCCTCTATCCTATCCTATCCTATATACTATCCTATCCTCTATCCTATCCCATCCTTTATCCTATCCTATCCTCTATCATATCCTATCCTCTATCCTATCCTATCCTCTATCTCATCCTATCCTCTATCCTATCCTATCCTATATCATATCCTATCCTCTATCCTATCCTATCCTCTATCTCATCCTATCCTCTATTCCATCCTATCCTCCATCCTATCCTATCCTCTATCCTATTCTACCCTCTATCCAATCTTATCCTCTATCCTATCCTATCCTAGATCCTGTCCTATCCTCTATCCTATCCCATCCTCTATCCTATCCTATCCTCCATCATACCCTATCCTCTATCCTATCCTATCCTCTATCTCATCCTATCCTCTATCCTATCCTATCCTCTATCATATCCTATCCTCTATCCTATCCTATCCTCTATCTCATCCTATACTCTATTCCATCCTATCCTCCATCCTATCCTATCCTCCATCCTATACTATCCTCTATCCTATCCTCTCATCTAACATTTCCTATCCTCTATCCCAACCTATCCTCCATCCTCTCCTATCCTCTATCCTATCCTTTCCTCTATCCCATCCTATCCTCCATCCTATCCTGTCCTCTATCCTATACAATCCTCTATCCTATCGTATCCTCTATCGTATCCTACCATTTATCCTATCCTATCCTCTATCCCATCCCATCCTCTATCCCATCCTATCCTCCATCCTATCCTATCCTCCATCCTATACTATCCTCTATCCTATCCTCTCATCTAACATTTAGTATCCTCTATCCCAACCTATCCTCCATCCTCTCCTATCCTCTATCCTATCCTATCCTCTATCTTATCCTATCCTCTATCATATCCTATCCTCTATCCTATCCTATCCTCTATCTCATCCTATCCTCTATCCTATCCTATCCTCTATCCTATCCCATCCTCTATCCTATCCTATCCTCTATCTCATCCTATCCTCTATTCCATCCTATCCTCCATCCTATCCTATCCTCTATCCTATTCTACCCTCTATCCAATCCTATCCTCTATCCCATCCTATCCTCCATCCTATCCGGTCCTCTATCCTATACAATCCTCTATCCTATCGTATCCTCTATCGTATCCTACCATTTATCCTATCCTATCCTCTATCCCATCCCATCCTCTATCCCATCCTATCCTCCATCCTATCCTATCCTGCATCCTATACTATCCTCTATCCTATCCTCTCATCTAACATTTAGTATCCTCTATCCCAACCTATCCTCCATCCTCTCCTATCCTCTATCCTATCCTATCCTCTATCTTATCCTATCCTCTATCATATCCTATCCTCTATCCTATCCTATCCTCTATCTCATCCTATCCTCCATCCTATACTATCCTCTATCCTATCCCATCCTCTATCCTATCCTATCCTCTATCATATCCTATCTTCTATCCTATCCTATCCTCTATCTCATCCTATCCTCTATCCTATCCTATCCTCTATCATATCCTATCCTCTATCCTATCCTATCCTCTATCTCATCCTATCCTCTATTCCATCCTATCCTCCATCCTATCCTATCCTCTATCCTATTCTACCCTCTATCCAATCCTATCCGCTATCCTATCCTATCCTATATCCTGTCCTATCCTCTATCCTATCCCATCCTCTATCCTATCCTATCCTCTACCATACCCTATCCTCTATCCTATCCTATCCTCTATCTCATCCTATCCTCTATCCTATCCTATCCTCTATCATATCCTATCCTCTATCCTATCCTATCCTCTATCTCATCCTATACTCTATTCCATCCTATCCTCCATCCTATCCTATCCTCCATCCTATACTATCCTCTATCCTATCCTCTCATCTAACATTTCCTATCCTCTATCCCAACCTATCCTCCATCCTCTCCTATCCTCTATCCTATCCTATCCTCTATCTTATCCTATCCTCTATCCCATCCTATCCTCCATCCTATCCTGTCCTCTATCCTATACAATCCTCTATCCTATCGTATCCTCTATCGTATCCTACCATTTATCCTATCCTATCCTCTATCCCATCCCATCCTCTATCCCATCCTATCCTCCATCCTATCCTATCCTCCATCCTATACTATCCTCTATCCTATCCTCTCATCTAACATTTAGTATCCTCTATCCCAACCTATCCTCCATCCTCTCCTATCCTCTATCCTATCCTATCCTCTATCTTATCCTATCCTCTATCATATCCTATCGTCTATCCTTTCCTATCCTCTATCTTATCCTATCCTCTATCCCATCCTATCCTCTATCCTACCCCATCGTCTATCCTATCCTATCCTCTATCATATCCTATCCTCTATCCTATCCTATCCTCTATCTCATCCTATCCTCTATCCTATCCTATCCTCTATCATATCCTATCCTCTATCCTATCCTATCCTCTATCTCATCCTATCCTCTATCCTATCCTATCCTCTATCATATCCTATCCTCTATCTTATCCTATCCTCTATCTCATCCTATCCTGTATTCCATCCTATCCTCCATCCTATCCTATCCTCTATCCTATTCTACCCTCTATCCAATCCTATCCTCTATCCTATTCTACCCTCTATCCAATCCTATCCTCTATCCTATCCTATCCTATATCCTATCCTATCCTCTATCATATCCTATCCTCTATCCTATCCTATCCTCTATCTCATCCTATCCTCTATTCCATCCTATCCTCCATCCTATCCTATCCTCTATACTATTCTACCCTCTATCCAATCCTATCCTCTATCCTATCCTATCCTATATCCTATCCTATCCTCTATCCTATCCCATCCTCTATCCTATCCTATCCTCTATCTCATCCTATCCTCTATTCCATCCTATCCTCCATCCTATCCTATCCTCCATCCTATACTATCCTCTATCCTATCCTCTCATCTAACATTTCCTATCCTCTATCCCAACCTATCCTCCATCCTCTCCTATCCTCTATCCTATCCTATCCTCTATCTTATACTATCCTCTATCCCATCCTATCCTCTATCCCATCCTATCCTCTATCCTATCCCATCCTCTATCCTATCCTATCCTCTATCATATCCTATCCTCTATCCTATCCTATCCTATATCCTATCCTATCCTCTATCATATCCTATCCTCTATCCTATCCTATCCTCTATCTCATCCTATCCTCTATTCCATCCTATCCTCCATCCTATCCTATCCTCTATACTATTCTACCCTCTATCCAATCCTATCCTCTATCCTATCCTATCCTATATCCTATCCTATCCTCTATCCTATCCCATCCTCTATCCTATCCTATCCTCTATCTCATCCTATCCTCTATTCCATCCTATCCTCCATCCTATCCTATCCTCCATCCTATACTATCCTCTATCCTATCCTCTCATCTAACATTTCCTATCCTCTATCCCAACCTATCCTCCATCCTCTCCTATCCTCTATCCTATCCTATCCTCTATCTTATACTATCCTCTATCCCATCCTATCCTCTATCCCATCCTATCCTCTATCCTATCCCATCCTCTATCCTATCCTATCCTCTATCATATCCTATCCTCTATCCTATCCTATCCTCTATCTCATCCTATCTTCTATATTATCCTATTATCTATCATATCCTATCCTCTATCCTATCCTATCCTCTATCTCATTCTATCCTCTATTCCATCCTATCCTCCATCCTATCCTATCCTCTATCCTATCCTATCCTCCATCACATCCTATCCTCTATTCCATCCTATCCTCCATCCTATCCTATTCTATATCCTATCCTATCCTCTATCCTATCCCATCCTCTATCCTATCCTATCCTCTATCATATCCTATCCTCTATCCTATCCTATCCTCTATCTCATCCTATCCTCTATCATATCCTATCATCTAACCTATCCTCTATCATATCCTATCCTCTATCCTATCCTATCGTCTATCTTGTCGTATCCTCTATCCCTTCCTATCCTCCATCCTATCCTATCCTCTATGCTATTCTATCCTGTATCCTATCCTATACTCTACCGTATTCTACCATCTATCCTATCCTATCCTCTATCATATCCTATCGTCTATCCTATCCTATCCTCTATCGTATCCTATCCTCTATCCCATCCTATCCTCTATCCTATCCCATCCTCTATCCTATCCTATCCTCTATCATATCCTATCCTCTATCCTATCCTATCCTCTATCTCATCCTATCCTCTATCCTATCCTATCCTCTATCATATCGTGTCCTCTATCCTATCCTATCCTCTATCTCATCCTATCCTCTATTCAATCCTATCCTCCATCCTATCCTATCCTCTATCCTATTCTACACTCTATCCAATCCTATCCTCTATCCTATCCTATCCTATATACTATCCTATCCTCTATCCTATCCCATCCTCTATCCTATCCTATCCTCTATCATATCCTATCCTCTATCCTATCCTATCCTCTATCTCATCCTATCCTCTATCCTATCCTATCCTATATCATATCCTATCCTCTATCCTATCCTATCCTCTATTCCATCCTATCCTCCATCCTATCCTATCCTCTATCCTATTCTACCCTCTATCCAATCCTATCCTCTATCCTATCCTATCCTATATCCTGTCCTATCCTCTATCCTATCCCATCCTCTATCCTATCCTATCCTCTACCATACCCTATCCTCTATCCTATCCTATCCTCTATCTCATCCTATCCTCTATCCTATCCTATCCTCTATCATATCCTATCCTCTATCCTATCCTATCCTCTATCATATCCTATCCTCTATCCTATCCTATCCTCTATCTCATCCTATCCTCTATCCTATCCTATCCTCTATCATATCGTATCCTCTATCCTATCCTATCCTCTATCTCATCCTATCCTCTATTCAATCCTATCCTCCATCCTATCCTATCCTCTATCCTATTCTACACTCTATCCAATCCTATCCTCTATCCTATCCTATCCTATATACTATCCTATCCTCTATCCTATCCTATCCTATATCCTATCCTATCCTCTATCCTATCCCATCCTCTATCCTATCCTATCCTCTATCTCATCCTATCCTCTATTCCATCCTATCCTCCATCCTATCCTATCCTCCATCCTATACTATCCTCTATCCTATCCTCTCATCTAACATTTCCTATCCTCTATCCCAACCTATCCTCCATCCTCTCCTATCCTCTATCCTATCCTATCCTCTATCTTATACTATCCTCTATCCCATCCTATCCTCTATCCCATCCTATCCTCTATCCTATCCCATCCTCTATCCTATCCTATCCTCTATCATATCCTATCCTCTATCCTATCCCATCCTCTATCCTATCCTATCCTCTATCATACCCTATCCTCTATCCTATCCTATCCTCTATCTCATCCTATCCTCTATCCTATCCTATCCTCTATCATATCCTATCCTCTATCCTATCCTATCCTCTATCTCATCCTATACTCTATTCCATCCTATCCTCCATCCTATCCTATCCTCCATCCTATACTATCCTCTATCCTATCCTCTCATCTAACATTTCCTATCCTCTATCCCAACCTATCCTCCATCCTCTCCTATCCTCTATCCTATCCTGTCCTCTATCCCATCCTATCCTCCATCCTATCCTATCCTCTATCATATCCTATCCTCTATCCTATCCTATCCTCTATCTCATCCTACCCTCCATCCTATACTATCCTCTATCCTATCCCATCCTCTATCCTATCCTATCCTCTATCATATCCTATCTTCTATCCTATCCTATCCTCTATCTCATCCTATCCTCTATCCTATCCTATCCTCTATCATATCCTATCCTCTATCCTATCCTATCCTCTATCTCATCCTATCCTCTATTCCATCCTATCCTCCATCCTATCCTATCCTCTATCCTATTCTACCCTCTATCCAATCCTATCCTCTATCCTATCCTATCCTATATCCTGTCCTATCCTCTATCCTATCCCATCCTCTATCCTATCCTATCCTCTACCATACCCTATCCTCTATCCTATCCTATCCTCTATCTCATCCTATCCTCTATCCTATCCTATCCTCTATCATATCCTATCCTCTATCCTATCCTATCCTCTATCTCATCCTATACTCTATTCCATCCTATCCTCCATCCTATCCTATCCTCCATCCTACACTATCCTCTATCCTATCCTCTCATCTAACATTTCCTATCCTCTATCCCAACCTATCCTCCATCCTCTCCTATCCTCTATCCTATCCTATCCTCTATCTTATCCTATCCTCTATCCCATCCTATCCTCCATCCTATCCTGTCCTCTATCCTATACAATCCTCTATCCTATCGTATCCTCTATCGTATCCTACCATTTATCCTATCCTATCCTCTATCCCATCCCATCCTCTATCCCATCCTATCCTCCATCCTATCCTATCCTCCATCCTATACTATCCTCTATCCTATCCTCTCATCTAACATTTAGTATCCTCTATCCCAACCTATCCTCCATCCTCTCCTATCCTCTATCCTATCCTATCCTCTATCTTATCCTATCCTCTATCATATCCTATCGTCTATCCTTTCCTATCCTCTATCTTATCCTATCCTCTATCCCATCCTATCCTCTATCCTATCCCATCGTCTATCCTATCCTATCCTCTATCATATCCTATCCTCTATCCTATCCTATCCTCTATCTCATCCTATCCTCTATCCTATCCTATCCTCTATCATATCCTATCCTCTATCCTATCCTATCCTCTATCTCATCCTATCCTCTATCCTATCCTATCCTCTATCTCATCCTATCCTGTATTCCATCCTATCCTCCATCCTATCCTATCCTCTATCCTATTCTACCCTCTATCCAATCCTATCCTCTATCCTATCCTATCCTCTATCTTATACTATCCTCTATCCCATCCTATCCTCTATCCCATCCTATCCTCTATCCTATCCCATCCTCTATCCTATCCTATCCTCTATCATATCCTATCCTCTATCCTATCCTATCCTATATCCTATCCTATCCTCTATCATATCCTATCCTCTATCCTATCCTATCCTCTATCTCATCCTATCCTCTATTCCATCCTATCCTCCATCCTATCCTATCCTCTATACTATTCTACCCTCTATCCAATCCTATCCTCTATCCTATCCTATCCTATATCCTATCCTATCCTCTATCCTATCCCATCCTCTATCCTATCCTATCCTCTATCTCATCCTATCCTCTATTCCATCCTATCCTCCATCCTATCCTATCCTCCATCCTATACTATCCTCTATCCTATCCTCTCATCTAACATTTCCTATCCTCTATCCCAACCTATCCTCCATCCTCTCCTATCCTCTATCCTATCCTATCCTCTATCTTATACTATCCTCTATCCCATCCTATCCTCTATCCCATCCTATCCTCTATCCTATCCCATCCTCTATCCTATCCTATCCTCTATCATATCCTATCCTCTATCCTATCCTATCCTCTATCTCATCCTATCTTCTATATTATCCTATTATCTATCATATCCTATCCTCTATCCTATCCTATCCTCTATCTCATTCTATCCTCTATTCCATCCTATCCTCCATCCTATCCTATCCTCTATCCTATCCTATCCTCCATCACATCCTATCCTCTATTCCATCCTATCCTCCATCCTATCCTATTCTATATCCTATCCTATCCTCTATCCTATCCCATCCTCTATCCTATCCTATCCTCTATCATATCCTATCCTCTATCCTATCCTATCCTCTATCTCATCCTATCCTCTATCATATCCTATCATCTAACCTATCCTCTATCATATCCTATCCTCTATCCTATCCTATCGTCTATCTTGTCGTATCCTCTATCCCTTCCTATCCTCCATCCTATCCTATCCTCTATGCTATTCTATCCTGTATCCTATCCTATACTCTACCGTATTCTACCATCTATCCTATCCTATCCTCTATCATATCCTATCGTCTATCCTATCCTATCCTCTATCGTATCCTATCCTCTATCCCATCCTATCCTCTATCCTATCCCATCCTCTATCCTATCCTATCCTCTATCATATCCTATCCTCTATCCTATCCTATCCTCTATCTCATCCTATCCTCTATCCTATCCTATCCTCTATCATATCGTGTCCTCTATCCTATCCTATCCTCTATCTCATCCTATCCTCTATTCAATCCTATCCTCCATCCTATCCTATCCTCTATCCTATTCTACACTCTATCCAATCCTATCCTCTATCCTATCCTATCCTATATACTATCCTATCCTCTATCCTATCCCATCCTCTATCCTATCCTATCCTCTATCATATCCTATCCTCTATCCTATCCTATCCTCTATCTCATCCTATCCTCTATCCTATCCTATCCTATATCATATCCTATCCTCTATCCTATCCTATCCTCTATTCCATCCTATCCTCCATCCTATCCTATCCTCTATCCTATTCTACCCTCTATCCAATCCTATCCTCTATCCTATCCTATCCTATATCCTGTCCTATCCTCTATCCTATCCCATCCTCTATCCTATCCTATCCTCTACCATACCCTATCCTCTATCCTATCCTATCCTCTATCTCATCCTATCCTCTATCCTATCCTATCCTCTATCATATCCTATCCTCTATCCTATCCTATCCTCTATCATATCCTATCCTCTATCCTATCCTATCCTCTATCTCATCCTATCCTCTATCCTATCCTATCCTCTATCATATCGTATCCTCTATCCTATCCTATCCTCTATCTCATCCTATCCTCTATTCAATCCTATCCTCCATCCTATCCTATCCTCTATCCTATTCTACACTCTATCCAATCCTATCCTCTATCCTATCCTATCCTATATACTATCCTATCCTCTATCCTATCCTATCCTATATCCTATCCTATCCTCTATCCTATCCCATCCTCTATCCTATCCTATCCTCTATCTCATCCTATCCTCTATTCCATCCTATCCTCCATCCTATCCTATCCTCCATCCTATACTATCCTCTATCCTATCCTCTCATCTAACATTTCCTATCCTCTATCCCAACCTATCCTCCATCCTCTCCTATCCTCTATCCTATCCTATCCTCTATCTTATACTATCCTCTATCCCATCCTATCCTCTATCCCATCCTATCCTCTATCCTATCCCATCCTCTATCCTATCCTATCCTCTATCATATCCTATCCTCTATCCTATCCCATCCTCTATCCTATCCTATCCTCTATCATACCCTATCCTCTATCCTATCCTATCCTCTATCTCATCCTATCCTCTATCCTATCCTATCCTCTATCATATCCTATCCTCTATCCTATCCTATCCTCTATCTCATCCTATACTCTATTCCATCCTATCCTCCATCCTATCCTATCCTCCATCCTATACTATCCTCTATCCTATCCTCTCATCTAACATTTCCTATCCTCTATCCCAACCTATCCTCCATCCTCTCCTATCCTCTATCCTATCCTGTCCTCTATCCCATCCTATCCTCCATCCTATCCTATCCTCTATCATATCCTATCCTCTATCCTATCCTATCCTCTATCTCATCCTATCCTCCATCCTATACTATCCTCTATCCTATCCCATCCTCTATCCTATCCTATCCTCTATCATATCCTATCTTCTATCCTATCCTATCCTCTATCTCATCCTATCCTCTATCCTATCCTATCCTCTATCATATCCTATCCTCTATCCTATCCTATCCTCTATCTCATCCTATCCTCTATTCCATCCTATCCTCCATCCTATCCTATCCTCTATCCTATTCTACCCTCTATCCAATCCTATCCTCTATCCTATCCTATCCTATATCCTGTCCTATCCTCTATCCTATCCCATCCTCTATCCTATCCTATCCTCTACCATACCCTATCCTCTATCCTATCCTATCCTCTATCTCATCCTATCCTCTATCCTATCCTATCCTCTATCATATCCTATCCTCTATCCTATCCTATCCTCTATCTCATCCTATACTCTATTCCATCCTATCCTCCATCCTATCCTATCCTCCATCCTACACTATCCTCTATCCTATCCTCTCATCTAACATTTCCTATCCTCTATCCCAACCTATCCTCCATCCTCTCCTATCCTCTATCCTATCCTATCCTCTATCTTATCCTATCCTCTATCCCATCCTATCCTCCATCCTATCCTGTCCTCTATCCTATACAATCCTCTATCCTATCGTATCCTCTATCGTATCCTACCATTTATCCTATCCTATCCTCTATCCCATCCCATCCTCTATCCCATCCTATCCTCCATCCTATCCTATCCTCCATCCTATACTATCCTCTATCCTATCCTCTCATCTAACATTTAGTATCCTCTATCCCAACCTATCCTCCATCCTCTCCTATCCTCTATCCTATCCTATCCTCTATCTTATCCTATCCTCTATCATATCCTATCGTCTATCCTTTCCTATCCTCTATCTTATCCTATCCTCTATCCCATCCTATCCTCTATCCTATCCCATCGTCTATCCTATCCTATCCTCTATCATATCCTATCCTCTATCCTATCCTATCCTCTATCTCATCCTATCCTCTATCCTATCCTATCCTCTATCATATCCTATCCTCTATCCTATCCTATCCTCTATCTCATCCTATCCTCTATCCTATCCTATCCTCTATCTCATCCTATCCTGTATTCCATCCTATCCTCCATCCTATCCTATCCTCTATCCTATTCTACCCTCTATCCAATCCTATCCTCTATCCTATCCTATCCTATATCCTATCCTATCCTCTATCATATCCTATCCTCTATCCTATCCTATCCTCTATCTCATCCTATCCTCTATTCCATCCTATCCTCCATCCTATCCTATCCTCTATACTATTCTACCCTCTATCCAATCCTATCCTCTATCCTATCCTATCCTATATCCTATCCTATCCTCTATCCTATCCCATCCTCTATCCTATCCTATCCTCTATCTCATCCTATCCTCTATTCCATCCTATCCTCCATCCTATCCTATCCTCCATCCTATACTATCCTCTATCCTATCCTCTCATCTAACATTTCCTATCCTCTATCCCAACCTATCCTCCATCCTCTCCTATCCTCTATCCTATCCTATCCTCTATCTTATACTATCCTCTATCCCATCCTATCCTCTATCCCATCCTATCCTCTATCCTATCCCATCCTCTATCCTATCCTATCCTCTATCATATCCTATCCTCTATCCTATCCTATCCTCTATCTCATCCTATCTTCTATATTATCCTATTATCTATCATATCCTATCCTCTATCCTATTCTATCCTCTATCTCATCCTATCCTCTATTCCATCCTATCCTCCATCCTATCCTATCCTCTATCCTATTCTACCCTCTATCCAATCCTATCGTCTATCCTATCCTATCCTATATCCTATCCTATCCTCTATCCTATCCTATCCTCCATCCTATCCTATCCTCTATCTTATCCTATCCTCTATCCCATCCTATCCGCCATCTTATCCTGTCCTCTATCCTATTCTACCCTCTATCTAAACCTATCCTCTATGATATCCTATCCTCTATCCAATCCTATCCTCTATCGTATCCTATCCTTTATCCAATCCTATCCTCTATCTTATCCTATCCTCTATCCTATCCAATCTTCTATCGTATCCTCTATCCTCTCCTCTATCCTATCCTATCCTCATTCCTATCCTATCCCCTATACTATCCTATCCCCTATACTATCCTATCCTCTATCCTATCCTATCCTCTATCCTATACAATCCTCTATCCTATCCTATCCTGTATCCTATCCTATCCTCTATCCTATCCTCTATCCTATCCTCTATCCTATCCTATCCTCTATCCTATCCTATCCTCAATCCTATCCTATCCCCTATCCTATCCTATCATCTATCCTATCCCATCCTCTATCGTATCCTATCCTCTATCCTATCCTATTCCTCTATCCTATGCTATCCTCTATCCTATCCTATCCTCTATCATATCCTATCCTCTATCCTATCCTATCCTCTATCTCATCCTATCCTCTATTCCATCCTATCCTCCATCCTATCCTATCCTCTATCCTATTCTACCCTCTATCCAATCCTATCCTCTATCCTATCCTATCCTATATCCTGTCCTATCCTCTATCCTATCCCATCCTCTATCCTATCCTATCCTCTACCATACCCTATCCTCTATCCTATCCTATCCTCTATCTCATCCTATCCTCTATCCTATCCTATCCTCTATCATATCCTATCCTCTATCCTATCCTATCCTCTATCTCATCCTATACTCTATTCCATCCTATCCTCCATCCTATCCTATCCTCCATCCTATACTATCCTCTATCCTATCCTCTCATCTAACATTTCCTATCCTCTATCCCAACCTATCCTCCATCCTCTCCTATCCTCTATCCTATCCTATCCTCTATCTTATCCTATCCTCTATCCCATCCTATCCTCCATCCTATCCTGTCCTCTATCCTATACAATCCTCTATCCTATCGTATCCTCTATCGTATCCTACCATTTATCCTATCCTATCCTCTATCCCATCCCATCCTCTATCCCATCCTATCCTCCATCCTATCCTATCCTCCATCCTATACTATCCTCTATCCTATCCTCTCATCTAACATTTAGTATCCTCTATCCCAACCTATCCTCCATCCTCTCCTATCCTCTATCCTATCCTATCCTCTATCTTATCCTATCCTCTATCATATCCTATCCTCTATCTCATCCTATCCTCTATCCTATCCTATCCTCTATCATATCCTATCCTCTATCCTATCCTATCCTCTATCTCATCCTATCCTCTATCCTATCCTATCCTCTATCATATCCTATCCTCTATCTTATCCTATCCTCTATCTCATCCTATCCTGTATTCCATCCTATCCTCCATCCTATCCTATCCTCTATCCTATTCTACCCTCTATCCAATCCTATCCTCTACCCTATCCTATCCTATATCCTATCCTATCCTCTATCATATCCTATCCTCTATCCTATCCTATCCTCTATCTCATCCTATCCTCTATTCCATCCTATCCTCCATCCTATCCTATCCTCTATACTATTCTACCCTCTATCCAATCCTATCCTCTATCCTATCCTATCCTATATCCTATCCTATCCTCTATCCTATCCCATCCTCTATCCTATCCTATCCTCTATCTCATCCTATCCTCTATTCCATCCTATCCTCCATCCTATCCTATCCTCCATCCTATACTATCCTCTATCCTATCCTCTCATCTAACATTTCCTATCCTCTATCCCAACCTATCCTCCATCCTCTCCTATCCTCTATCCTATCCTATCCTCTATCTTATACTATCCTCTATCCCATCCTATCCTCTATCCCATCCTATCCTCTATCCTATCCCATCCTCTATCCTATCCTATCCTCTATCATATCCTATCCTCTATCCTATCCTATCCTCTATCTCATCCTATCTTCTATATTATCCTATTATCTATCATATCCTATCCTCTATCCTATTCTATCCTCTATCTCATCCTATCCTCTATTCCATCCTATCCTCCATCCTATCCTATCCTCTATCCTATTCTACCCTCTATCCAATCCTATCGTCTATCCTATCCTATCCTATATCCTATCCTATCCTCTATCCTATCCTATCCTCTATCGTATCCTATCCTCTATCTTATCCTATCCTCTATCCCATCCTATCCTCCATCCTATCCTATCCTCTATCGTATCCTATCCTGTATCCTATCCTATCCTCTATCCCATCCTAACCTCCATCCTATCCTCCATCCTATCCTATTCTCTATCGTATCCTATCCTGTATCCTATCCTATCCTCTATCATATCCTACCCTCTATAGCATCCTACCATATATCCGATACTATTCTCTCTCCTATCCTATCCGCTGTCCAATCCTATCCTCTATCCTATCCTATCGTCTATCCTTTCCTATCCTCTATACTCTCCTCTATCGTAACCTATCCTCTATCGTATCCTACCATCAATCCTATCCTATCCTCTATCCCATGCTATCCTCTATCCCATCCTATCCTCTATCCTATCCCATCCTCTATCCTATCCTATCCTCTATCATATCCTATCCTCTATCCTATCCTATCCTCTATCTCATCCTATCCTCTATCCTATCCTATCCTCTATCATATCCTATCCTCTATCCTATCCTATCCTCTATCTCATCCTATCCTCTATTCCATCCTACCCTCCATCCTATCCTAACCTCTAGGCTATTCTATACTATATCCTATCCTATCCTCTATCTCATCGTATCCTCTATCCAATCCTATCCTGTATCCTATCCTATCCTATATCCTATCCTATCCTCCATCCTCTCCTATCCTCTATCCTATCCTATCCTCTATCTTATCCTATCCTCTATCATATCCTATCCTCTATCCTATCCTATTCTCTATCTCATCCTATCCTCTATCCTATCCTATCCTCTATCCTATCCCATCCTCTATCCTATCCTATCCTCTATCTCATCCTATCCTCTATTCCATCCTATCCTCCATCCTATCCTATCCTCTATCCTATTCTACCCTCTATCCAATCCTATCCTCTATCCTATCCTATGCTATATCATATCCTATCCTCTATCCTATCCTATCCTCCATCTCATCCTATCCTCTATTCCATCCTATCCTCCATCCTATCCTATTCTATGTCCTATCCTATCCTCTATCCTATCCCATCCTCTATCCTATCCTATCCTCTATCATATCCTATCCTCTATCCGATCCTATCCTCTATCTCATCCTATCCTCTATCATATCCTATCATCTAACCTATCCTCTATCATATCCTATCCTCTATCCTATCCTATCGTCTATCTTATCGTATCCTCTATCCCTTCCTATCCTCCATCCTATCCTATCCTCTATGCTATTCTATCCTGTATCCTATCCTGTACTCTACCGTATTCTACCATCTATCCTATCCTATCCTCTATCATATCCTATCGTCTATCCTATCCTATCCTCTATCGTATCCTATCCTCTATCCCATCCTATCCTCTATCCTATCCCATCCTCTATCCTATCCTATCCTCTATCATATCCTATCCTCTATCCTATCCTATCCTCTATCTCATCCTATCCTCTATCCTATCCTATCCTCTATCATATCCTATCCTCTATCCTATCCTATCCTCTATCTCATCCTATCCTCTATTCCATCCTATCCTCTATCCCATCCTATCCTCCATCCTATCCTGTCCTCTATCCTATACAATCCTCTATCCTATCGTATCCTCTATCGTATCCTACCATTTATCCTATCCTATCCTCTATCCCATCCTATCCTCTATCCCATCCTATCCTCCATCCTATCCTATCCTCCATCCTATACTATCCTCTATCCTATCCTATCCTCAATCCCATCCTATCCTCTATCCTATCCTATCGTCTATCTTATCGTATCCTCTATCCCTTCCTATCCTCCATCCTATCCTATCCTCTATGCTATTCTATCCTGTATCCTATCCTATACTCTACCGTATTCTACCATCTATCCTATCCTATCCTCTATCATATCCTATCGTCTATCCTATCCTATCCTCTATCGTATCCTATCCTCTATCCCATCCTATCCTCTATCCTATCCCATCCTCTATCCTATCCTATCCTCTATCATATCCTATCCTCTATCCTATCCTATCCTCTATCTCATCCTATCCTCTATCCTATCCTATCCTCTATCATATCCTATCCTCTATCCTATCCTATCCTCTATCTCATCCTATCCTCTATTCCATCCTATCCTCCATCCTATCCTATCCTCTATCATATCCTATCCTCTATCATATCCTATCCTGTATCCTATCCTATCCTCTATCTCATCCTATCCTCTATTCCATCCTATCCTCCATCCTACCCTATCCTCTATCCTATTCTACCCTCTATCCTATCCCATCCTCTATCCTATCCTATCCTCTATCATATCCTATCCTCTATCTCATCCTATCCTCTATCATATCCTATCATCTAACCTATCCTCTATCATATCCTATCCTCTATCCTATCCTATCGTCTATCTTATCGTATCCTCTATCCCTTCCTATCCTCCATCCTATCCTATCCTCTATGCTATTCTATCCTGTATCCTATCCTATACTCTACCGTATTCTACCATCTATCCTATCCTATCCTCTATCATATCCTATCGTCTATCCTATCCTATCCTCTATCGTATCCTATCCTCTATCCCATCCTATCCTCTATCCTATCCCATCCTCTATCCTATCCTATCCTCTATCATATCCTATCCTCTATCCTATCCTATCCTCTATCTCATCCTATCCTCTATCCTATCCTATCCTCTATCATATCCTATCCTCTATCCTATCCTATCCTCTATCTCATCCTATCCTCTATTCCATCCTATCCTCTATCCCATCCTATCCTCCATCCTATCCTGTCCTCTATCCTATACAATCCTCTATCCTATCGTATCCTCTATCGTATCCTACCATTTATCCTATCCTATCCTCTATCCCATCCTATCCTCTATCCCATCCTATCCTCCATCCTATCCTATCCTCCATCCTATACTATCCTCTATCCTATCCTATCCTCAATCCCATCCTATCCTCTATCCTATCCTATCGTCTATCTTATCGTATCCTCTATCCCTTCCTATCCTCCATCCTATCCTATCCTCTATGCTATTCTATCCTGTATCCTATCCTATACTCTACCGTATTCCACCATCTATCCTATCCTATAGTCTATCATATCCTATCGTCTATCCTATCCTATCCTCTATCGTATCCTATCCTCTATCCCATCCTATCCTCTATCCTATCCCATCCTCTATCCTATCCTATCCTCTATCATATCCTATCCTCTATCCTATCCTATCCTCTATCTCATCCTATCCTCTATCCTATCCTATCCTCTATCATATCCTATCCTCTATCCTATCCTATCCTCTATCTCATCCTATCCTCTATTCCATCCTATCCTCCATCCTATCCTATCCTCTATCATATCCTATCCTCTATCATATCCTATCCTCTATCCTATCCTATCCTCTATCTCATCCTATCCTCTATTCCATCCTATCCTCCATCCTACCCTATCCTCTATCCTATTCTACCCTCTATCCAATCCTATCCTCTATCCTATCCTATCCTACATTCCATCCTATCCTCCATCCTATCCTATCCTCTATCCTATTCTACCCTCTATCCAATCCTATCCTCTATCCTATCCTATCCTATATCCTATCCTATCCTCTATCCTATCCCATCCTCTATCCTATCCTATCCTCTATCATATCCTATCCTATCCTCTATCTCATCCTATCCTCTATTCCATCCTATCCTCCATCCTACCCTATCCTCTATCCTATTCTACCCTCTATCCAATCCTATCCTCTATCCTATCCTATCCTACATTCCATCCTATCCTCCATCCTATCCTATCCTCTATCCTATTCTACCCTCTATCCAATCCTATCCTCTATCCTATCCTATCCTATATCCTATCCTATCCTCTATCCTATCCCATCCTCTATCCTATCCTATCCTCTATCATATCCTATCCTCTATCCTATCCTGTCCTCTATCTCATCCTACCCTCTATTCTATCCTATCCTCTATCATATCCTATCCTCTATCCAATCTTATCCTCTATCTCATTCTATCCTCTATTCCATCCTATCCTCCATCCTATCCTATCCTCCATCCTATATTATCCTCTATCTTATCCTATCCTCTATCCCATCCTATCCTCCTTCCTATCATGTCCTCTATCCTATACTATCCTCTATCCTATCCTCTCATCTAACATTTCCTATCCTCTATCCCAACCTATCCTCCATCCTCTCCTATCCTCTATCCTATCCTATCCTCTATCTTATCCTATCCTCTATCCCATCCTATCCTCCATCCTATCCTGTCCTCTATCCTATACAATCCTCTATCCTATCGTATCCTCTATCGTATCCTACCATTTATCCTATCCTATCCTCTATCATATCCTATCGTCTATCCTATCCTATCCTCTATCGTATCCTATCCTCTATCCCATCCTATCCTCTATCCTATCCCATCCTCTATCCTATCCTATCCTCTATCATATCCTATCCTCTATCCTATCCTATCCTCTATCTCATCCTATCCTCTATCTTATCCTATCCTCTATCATATACTATCCTCTATCCTATCCTATCCTCTATCTCATCCTATCCTCTATTCCATCCTATCCTCCATCCTATCCTATCCTCTATCATATCCTATCCTCTATCATATCCTATCCTCTATCCTATCCTATCCTCTATCTCATCCTATCCTCTATTCCATCCTATCCTCCATCCTACCCTATCCTCTATCCTATTCTACGCTCTATCCAATCCTATCCTCTATCCTATCCTATCCTACATTCCATCCTATCCTCCATCCTATCCTATCCTCTATCCTATCCTATCCTCTATCTCATCCTATCCTCTATTCCATCCTATCCTCCATCCTACCCTATCCTCTATCCTATTCTACCCTCTATCCAATCCTATCCTCTATCCTATCCTATCCTATATCCTATCCTATCCTCTATCCTATCCCATCCTCTATCCTATCCTATCCTCTATCCTATCCTATCCTCTATCATATCCTATCCTCTATCCTATCCTGTCCTCTATCTCATTCTAACCTCTATTCCATCCTATCCTCCATCCTATCCTATCCTCCATCCTATACTATCCTCTATCTTATCCTATCCTCTATCCCATCCTATCCTCCTTCCTATCCTGTCCTCTATCCTATACTATCCTCTATCCTATCCTCTCATCTAACATTTCCTATCCTCTATCCCAACCTATCCTCCATCCTCTCCTATCCTCTATCCCATCCTATCCTCCTTCTTATCCTATCCTCTATCATATCCTATCGTCTATCCTTTCCTATCCTCTATCTTATCCTATCCTCTATCCCATCGTATCCTCTACCCTATCCCATCCTCTATCCTATACTATCCTCTATCATATCCTATCCTGTATCCTATCCTATCCTCTATCCTATCCCCTATCCTATCCTATCCTCTATCCTATCCTATCCTCTATCCTATCCTATCCTCTATCCTATCCTATCATCTATCCTATACAATCCTCTATCCTATCCTATCCTCTATCATATCCTATCGTCTATCCTATCCTATCCTCTATCTTATCCTATCCTCTATCCTATCCTATCCTCTATCTCATCCTATCCTCTATCCTATCCTATCCTCTATCATATCCTATCCTCTATCCTATCCTATCCTCTATTTCATCCTATCCTCTATTCCATCCTATCCTCCATCCTATCCTATTCTATATCCTATCCTATCCTCTATCCTATCCCATCCTCTATCCTATCCTATCCTCTATCATATCCTATCCTCTATCCTATCCTATCCTCTATCTCATCCTATCCTCTATCATATCCTATCATCTAACCTATCTATCTATCATATCCTATCCTCTATCCTATCCTATCGTCTATCTTATCGTATCCTCTATCCCTTCCTATCCTCCATCCAATCCTATCCTCTATGCTATTCTATCCTGTATTCTATCCTATACTCTACCGTATTCTACCATCTATCCTATCCTATCCTCTATCATATCCTATCGTCTATCCTATCCTATCCTCTATCGTATCCTATCCTCTATCCCACCCTTTCCTCTATCCTATCCCATCCTCTATCCTATCCTATCCTCTATCATATCCTATCCTCTATCCTATCCTATCCTCTATCTCATCCTATCCTCTATCCTATCCTATCCTCTATCATATCCTATCCTCTATCCTATCCTATCCTCTATCTCATCCTATCCTCTATTCCATCCTATCCTCCATCCTATCCTATCCTCTATCCTATTCTACACTCTATCCAATCCTATCCTCTATCCTATCCTATCCTATATACTATCCTATCCTCTATCCTATCCCATCCTCTATCCTATCCTATCCTCTATCAAATCCTATCCTCTATCCTATCCTATCCTCTATCTCATCCTATCCTCTATCCTATCCTATCCTCTATCATATCCTATCCTCTATCCTATCCTATCCTCTATCTCATCCTATCCTCTATTCCATCCTATCCTCCATCCTATCCTATCCTCTATCCTATTCTACCCTCTATCCAATCCTATCCTCTATCCTATCCTATCCTATATCCTATCCTATCCTCTATCCTATCCCATCCTCTATCCTATCCTATTCTCTATCATATCCTATCCTCTATCCTATCCTATCCTCTATCTCATCCTATCCTCTATCCTATCCTATCCTCTATCATATCCTATCCTCTATCCTATCCTATCCTCTATCTCATCCTATCCTCTATTCCATCCTATCCTCCATCCTCTCCTATCCTCTATCCTATCCTCTCCTCTACCTTATCCTATCCTCTATCCCATCCTATCCTCCATCCTATCCTGTCCTCTATCCTATACAATCCTCTATCCTATCGTATCCTCTATCATATCCTATCGTCTATCCTTTCCTATTATCTATCATATCCTATCCTCTATCCTATCCTATCCTCTATCTCATCCTATCCTCTATTCCATCCTATCCTCCATCCTATCCTATCCTCTATCCTATTCTACCCTCTATCCAATCCTATCGTCTATCCTATCCTATCCTTTCCTATCCTATCCTCTATCCTATCCTATCCTCAATCCCATCCTATCCTCTATCATATCCTATCGTCTATCCTATCCTATCCTCTATCGTATCCTATCCTCTATCCCATCCTATCCTCTATCCTATCCTATCCTCTATCTCATCCTATCCTCTATTCCATCCTATCCTCCATCCTATCCTATCCTCTATCCTATTCTACCCTCTATCCAATCCTATCGTCTATCCTATCCTATCCTTTCCTATCCTATCCTCTATCCTATCCTATCCTACATTCCATCCTATCCTCCATCCTATCCTATCCTCTATCCTATTCTACCCTCTATCCAATCCTATCCTCTATCCTATCCTATCCTATATCCTATCCTATCCTCTATCCTATCCCATCCTCTATCCTATCCTATTCTCTATCATATCCTATCCTCTATCCTATCCTATCCTCTATCTCATCCTATCCTCTATTCCATCCTATCCTCCATCCTACCCTATCCTCTATCCTATTCTACCCTCTATCCAATCCTATCCTCTATCCTATCCTATCCTACATTCCATCCTATCCTCCATCCTATCCTATCCTCTATCCTATTCTACCCTCTATCCAATCCTATCCTCTATCCTATCCTATCCTATATCCTATCCTATCCTCTATCCTATCCCATCCTCTATCCTATCCTATCCTCTATCATATCCTATCCTCTATCCTATCCTATCATCTAACCTATCCTCTATCATATCCTATCCTCTATCCTATCCTATCGTCTATCTTATCGTATCCTCTATCCCTTCCTATGCTCCATCCTATCCTATCCTCTATGCTATTCTATCCTGTATCCTATCCTATACTCTACCGTATTCTACCATCTATCCTATCCTATCCTCTATCATATCCTATCGTCTATCCTATCCTATCCTCTATCGTATCCTATCCTCTATCCCATCCTTTCCTCTATCCTATCCCATCCTCTATCCTATCCTATCCTCTATCATATCCTATCCTCTATCCTATCCTATCCTCTATCTCATCCTATCCTCTATCCTATCCTATCCTCTATCATATCCTATCCTCTATCCTATCCTATCCTCTATCTCATCCTATCCTCTATTCCATCCTATCCTCCATCCTATCCTATCCTCTATGCTATTCTATCCTGTATCCTATCCTATACTCTACCGTATTCCACCATCTATCCTATCCTATAGTCTATCATATCCTATCGTCTATCCTATCCTATCCTCTATCGTATCCTATCCTCTATCCCATCCTATCCTCTATCCTATCCCATCCTCTATCCTATCCTATCCTCTATCATATCCTATCCTCTATCCTATCCTATCCTCTATCTCATCCTATCCTCTATCCTATCCTATCCTCTATCATATCCTATCCTCTATCCTATCCTATCCTCTATCTCATCCTATCCTCTATTCCATCCTATCCTCCATCCTATCCTATCCTCTATCATATCCTATCCTCTATCATATCCTATCCTCTATCCTATCCTATCCTCTATCTCATCCTATCCTCTATTCCATCCTATCCTCCATCCTACCCTATCCTCTATCCTATTCTACCCTCTATCCAATCCTATCCTCTATCCTATCCTATCCTACATTCCATCCTATCCTCCATCCTATCCTATCCTCTATCCTATTCTACCCTCTATCCAATCCTATCCTCTATCCTATCCTATCCTATATCCTATCCTATCCTCTATCCTATCCCATCCTCTATCCTATCCTATCCTCTATCATATCCTATCCTCTATCCTATCCTATCCTCTATCTCATCCTATCCTCTATTCCATCCTATCCTCCATCCTACCCTATCCTCTATCCTATTCTACCCTCTATCCAATCCTATCCTCTATCCTATCCTATCCTACATTCCATCCTATCCTCCATCCTATCCTATCCTCTATCCTATTCTACCCTCTATCCAATCCTATCCTCTATCCTATCCTATCCTATATCCTATCCTATCCTCTATCCTATCCCATCCTCTATCCTATCCTATCCTCTATCATATCCTATCCTCTATCCTATCCTGTCCTCTATCTCATCCTACCCTCTATTCTATCCTATCCTCTATCATATCCTATCCTCTATCCAATCTTATCCTCTACCTCATTCTATCCTCTATTCCATCCTATCCTCCATCCTATCCTATCCTCCATCCTATATTATCCTCTATCTTATCCTATCCTCTATCCCATCCTATCCTCCTTCCTATCATGTCCTCTATCCTATACTATCCTCTATCCTATCCTCTCATCTAACATTTCCTATCCTCTATCCCAACCTATCCTCCATCCTCTCCTATCCTCTATCCTATCCTATCCTCTATCTTATCCTATCCTCTATCCCATCCTATCCTCCATCCTATCCTGTCCTCTATCCTATACAATCCTCTATCCTATCGTATCCTCTATCGTATCCTACCATTTATCCTATCCTATCCTCTATCCCAACCTATCCTCTATCCCATCCTATCCTCCATCCTATCCTATCCTCCATCCTATACTATCCTCTATCCTATCCTATCCTCAATCCCATCCTATCCTCTATCCTATCCTATCGTCTATCTTATCGTATCCTCTATCCCTTCCTATCCTCCATCCTATCCTATCCTCTATGCTATTCTATCCTGTATCCTATCCTATACTCTACCGTATTCTACCATCTATCCTATCCTATCCTCTATCATATCCTATCGTCTATCCTATCCTATCCTCTATCGTATCCTATCCTCTATCCCATCCTATCCTCTATCCTATCCCATCCTCTATCCTATCCTATCCTCTATCATATCCTATCCTCTATCCTATCCTATCCTCTATCTCATCCTATCCTCTATCTTATCCTATCCTCTATCATATACTATCCTCTATCCTATCCTATCCTCTATCTCATCCTATCCTCTATTCCATCCTATCCTCCATCCTATCCTATCCTCTATCATATCCTATCCTCTATCATATCCTATCCTCTATCCTATCCTATCCTCTATCTCATCCTATCCTCTATTCCATCCTATCCTCCATCCTACCCTATCCTCTATCCTATTCTACGCTCTATCCAATCCTATCCTCTATCCTATCCTATCCTACATTCCATCCTATCCTCCATCCTATCCTATCCTCTATCCTATTCTACCCTCTATCCAATCCTATCCTCTATCCTATCCTATCCTATATCCTATCCTATCCTCTATCCTATCCCATCCTCTATCCTATCCTATCCTCTATCATATCCTATCCTCTATCCTATCCTATCCTCTATCTCATCCTATCCTCTATTCCATCCTATCCTCCATCCTACCCTATCCTCTATCCAATCCTATCCTCTATCCTATCCTATCCTACATTCCATCCTATCCTCCATCCTATCCTATCCTCTATCCTATTCTACCCTCTATCCAATCCTATCCTCTATCCTATCCTATCCTATATCCTATCCTATCCTCTATCCTATCCCATCCTCTATCCTATCCTATCCTCTATCATATCCTATCCTCTATCCTATCCTGTCCTCTATCTCATTCTAACCTCTATTCCATCCTATCCTCCATCCTATCCTATCCTCCATCCTATACTATCCTCTATCTTATCCTATCCTCTATCCCATCCTATCCTCCTTCCTATCCTGTCCTCTATCCTATACTATCCTCTATCCTATCCTCTCATCTAACATTTCCTATCCTCTATCCCAACCTATCCTCCATCCTCTCCTATCCTCTATCCCATCCTATCCTCCTTCTTATCCTATCCTCTATCATATCCTATCGTCTATCCTTTCCTATCCTCTATCTTATCCTATCCTCTATCCCATCGTATCCTCTACCCTATCCCATCCTCTATCCTATACTATCCTCTATCATATCCTATCTTCTATCCTATCCTATCCTCTATCCTATCCTATCCTCTATCCTATCCTATTCTCTATCATATCCTATCCTCTATCCTATCCTATCCTCTATCTCATCCTATCCTCTATTCCATCCTATCCTCCATCCTATCCTATCCTCTATCCTATTATAAACTCTATCCAATCCTATCGTCTATCCTATCCTATCCTATATACTATCCTATCCTCTATCCTATCCTATCCTCTATCCTATCCTATCCTCTATCTTATCCTATCCTCTATCCCATCCTATCCGCCATCTTATCTTGTCCTCTATCCTATTCTACCCTCTATCTAAACCTATTCTCTATGATATCCTATCCTCTATCCTATCCTGTCCTCTATCCTATTCTACCCTCTATCTAAACCTATTCTCTATGATATCCTATCCTCTATCCTATCCATTCTTCTATCGTATCCTCTATCCTCTCCTCTATCCTATCCTCTATCCTATCCTATCCTCAATACTATCCTATCCCCTATACTATCCTACCCTCTATCCTATCCTATCCTCTATCCTATACAATCCACTATCCTATCCTATCCTGTATCCTATCCTATCCTCTATCCTATCCTCTATCCTATCCTATCCTCTATCCTATCCTATCTTCAATCCTATCCTATCCCCTATCCTATCCTATCCTCTATCCTATCCTATGCTCTATCCTATACAATCCTCTATCCTATCCTATTCCTCTATCCTATGCTATCCTCTATCCTATCCTATCCTCTATCCAATCCTACCAGCTATCCTATCCTATCCTCTATCCCATCCTATCCTCCATCCCATCCTATCCTCTATCCTATCCCATCCTCTATCCTATCCTATCCTATCCTCTATCTCATCCTATCCTCTATCCTATCCTATCCTCTATCATATACTATCCTCTATCCTATCCTATCCTCTATCTCATCCTATCCTCTATTCCATCCTATCCTCCATCCTATCCTATCCTCTAACCTATTCTACCCTCTATCCAATCCTATCCTCTATCCTATCCTATCCTATATCCTATCCTATCCTCTCATCTAACATTTAGTATCCTCTATCCCAACCTATCCTCCATCCTCTCCTATCCTCTATCCTATCCTATCTTCTATCTTATCCTATCCTCTATCATATCCTATCCTCCATCCTATCCTGTCCTCTATCCTATACAATCCTCTATCCTATCGTATCCTCTATCGTATCCTACCATTTATCCTATCCTATCCTCTATCCTATCCTATCCTCTATCCCACCCTATCCTCCATCCTATCGTATCCTCCATCCTATACTATCCTCTATCCTATCCTCTCATCTAACATTTAGTATCCTCTATCTTATCCTATCCTCTATCCCATCCTATCCTCTATCCTATCCCATCATCTATCCTATCCTATCCTCTATCATATCCTATCCTCTATCCTATCCTATCCTCTATCTCATCCTATCCTCTATCCTATCCTATCCTCTATCATATCCTATCCTCTATCCTATCCTATCCTCTATCTCATCCTATCTTCTATCCTATCCTATTATCTATCATATCCTATCCTCTATCCTATCCTATCCTCTATCTCATCCTATCCTCTATTCCATCCTATCCTCCATCCTATCCTATCCTCTATCCTATTCTACCCTCTATCCAATCCTATCGTCTATCCTATCCTATCCTATATCCTATACTATCCTCTATCCTATCCTATCCTCTATCCTATCCTATCCTCTATCTTATCCTATCCTCTATCCCATCCTATCCTCCATCTTATCCTGTCCTCTATCCTATTCTACCCTCTATCTAAACCTATCCTCTATGATATCCTATCCTCTATCCAATCCTATCCTCTATCGTATCCTATCCTTTATCCAATCCTATCCTCTATCTTATCCTATCCTCTATCCTATCCTATCCTATATCCTATCCTATCCTCTATCCTATCCCATCCTCTATCCTATCCTATCCTCTATCATATCCTATCCTCTATCCTATCCTGTCCTCTATCTCATCCTACCCTCTATTCTATCCTATCCTCTATCATATCCTATCCTCTATCCAATCTTATCCTCTACCTCATTCTATCCTCTATTCCATCCTATCCTCCATCCTATCCTATCCTCCATCCTATATTATCCTCTATCTTATCCTATCCTCTATCCCATCCTATCCTCCTTCCTATCATGTCCTCTATCCTATACTATCCTCTATCCTATCCTCTCATCTAACATTTCCTATCCTCTATCCCAACCTATCCTCCATCCTCTCCTATCCTCTATCCTATCCTATCCTCTATCTTATCCTATCCTCTATCCCATCCTATCCTCCATCCTATCCTGTCCTCTATCCTATACAATCCTCTATCCTATCGTATCCTCTATCGTATCCTACCATTTATCCTATCCTATCCTCTATCCCAACCTATCCTCTATCCCATCCTATCCTCCATCCTATCCTATCCTCCATCCTATACTATCCTCTATCCTATCCTATCCTCAATCCCATCCTATCCTCTATCCTATCCTATCGTCTATCTTATCGTATCCTCTATCCCTTCCTATCCTCCATCCTATCCTATCCTCTATGCTATTCTATCCTGTATCCTATCCTATACTCTACCGTATTCTACCATCTATCCTATCCTATCCTCTATCATATCCTATCGTCTATCCTATCCTATCCTCTATCGTATCCTATCCTCTATCCCATCCTATCCTCTATCCTATCCCATCCTCTATCCTATCCTATCCTCTATCATATCCTATCCTCTATCCTATCCTATCCTCTATCTCATCCTATCCTCTATCTTATCCTATCCTCTATCATATACTATCCTCTATCCTATCCTATCCTCTATCTCATCCTATCCTCTATTCCATCCTATCCTCCATCCTATCCTATCCTCTATCATATCCTATCCTCTATCATATCCTATCCTCTATCCTATCCTATCCTCTATCTCATCCTATCCTCTATTCCATCCTATCCTCCATCCTACCCTATCCTCTATCCTATTCTACGCTCTATCCAATCCTATCCTCTATCCTATCCTATCCTACATTCCATCCTATCCTCCATCCTATCCTATCCTCTATCCTATTCTACCCTCTATCCAATCCTATCCTCTATCCTATCCTATCCTATATCCTATCCTATCCTCTATCCTATCCCATCCTCTATCCTATCCTATCCTCTATCATATCCTATCCTCTATCCTATCCTATCCTCTATCTCATCCTATCCTCTATTCCATCCTATCCTCCATCCTACCCTATCCTCTATCCAATCCTATCCTCTATCCTATCCTATCCTACATTCCATCCTATCCTCCATCCTATCCTATCCTCTATCCTATTCTACCCTCTATCCAATCCTATCCTCTATCCTATCCTATCCTATATCCTATCCTATCCTCTATCCTATCCCATCCTCTATCCTATCCTATCCTCTATCATATCCTATCCTCTATCCTATCCTGTCCTCTATCTCATTCTAACCTCTATTCCATCCTATCCTCCATCCTATCCTATCCTCCATCCTATACTATCCTCTATCTTATCCTATCCTCTATCCCATCCTATCCTCCTTCCTATCCTGTCCTCTATCCTATACTATCCTCTATCCTATCCTCTCATCTAACATTTCCTATCCTCTATCCCAACCTATCCTCCATCCTCTCCTATCCTCTATCCCATCCTATCCTCCTTCTTATCCTATCCTCTATCATATCCTATCGTCTATCCTTTCCTATCCTCTATCTTATCCTATCCTCTATCCCATCGTATCCTCTACCCTATCCCATCCTCTATCCTATACTATCCTCTATCATATCCTATCTTCTATCCTATCCTATCCTCTATCCTATCCTATCCTCTATCCTATCCTATTCTCTATCATATCCTATCCTCTATCCTATCCTATCCTCTATCTCATCCTATCCTCTATTCCATCCTATCCTCCATCCTATCCTATCCTCTATCCTATTATAAACTCTATCCAATCCTATCGTCTATCCTATCCTATCCTATATACTATCCTATCCTCTATCCTATCCTATCCTCTATCCTATCCTATCCTCTATCTTATCCTATCCTCTATCCCATCCTATCCGCCATCTTATCTTGTCCTCTATCCTATTCTACCCTCTATCTAAACCTATTCTCTATGATATCCTATCCTCTATCCTATCCTGTCCTCTATCCTATTCTACCCTCTATCTAAACCTATTCTCTATGATATCCTATCCTCTATCCTATCCATTCTTCTATCGTATCCTCTATCCTCTCCTCTATCCTATCCTCTATCCTATCCTATCCTCAATACTATCCTATCCCCTATACTATCCTACCCTCTATCCTATCCTATCCTCTATCCTATACAATCCACTATCCTATCCTATCCTGTATCCTATCCTATCCTCTATCCTATCCTCTATCCTATCCTATCCTCTATCCTATCCTATCTTCAATCCTATCCTATCCCCTATCCTATCCTATCCTCTATCCTATCCTATGCTCTATCCTATACAATCCTCTATCCTATCCTATTCCTCTATCCTATGCTATCCTCTATCCTATCCTATCCTCTATCCAATCCTACCAGCTATCCTATCCTATCCTCTATCCCATCCTATCCTCCATCCCATCCTATCCTCTATCCTATCCCATCCTCTATCCTATCCTATCCTATCCTCTATCTCATCCTATCCTCTATCCTATCCTATCCTCTATCATATACTATCCTCTATCCTATCCTATCCTCTATCTCATCCTATCCTCTATTCCATCCTATCCTCCATCCTATCCTATCCTCTAACCTATTCTACCCTCTATCCAATCCTATCCTCTATCCTATCCTATCCTATATCCTATCCTATCCTCTCATCTAACATTTAGTATCCTCTATCCCAACCTATCCTCCATCCTCTCCTATCCTCTATCCTATCCTATCTTCTATCTTATCCTATCCTCTATCATATCCTATCCTCCATCCTATCCTGTCCTCTATCCTATACAATCCTCTATCCTATCGTATCCTCTATCGTATCCTACCATTTATCCTATCCTATCCTCTATCCTATCCTATCCTCTATCCCACCCTATCCTCCATCCTATCGTATCCTCCATCCTATACTATCCTCTATCCTATCCTCTCATCTAACATTTAGTATCCTCTATCTTATCCTATCCTCTATCCCATCCTATCCTCTATCCTATCCCATCATCTATCCTATCCTATCCTCTATCATATCCTATCCTCTATCCTATCCTATCCTCTATCTCATCCTATCCTCTATCCTATCCTATCCTCTATCATATCCTATCCTCTATCCTATCCTATCCTCTATCTCATCCTATCTTCTATCCTATCCTATTATCTATCATATCCTATCCTCTATCCTATCCTATCCTCTATCTCATCCTATCCTCTATTCCATCCTATCCTCCATCCTATCCTATCCTCTATCCTATTCTACCCTCTATCCAATCCTATCGTCTATCCTATCCTATCCTATATCCTATACTATCCTCTATCCTATCCTATCCTCTATCCTATCCTATCCTCTATCTTATCCTATCCTCTATCCCATCCTATCCTCCATCTTATCCTGTCCTCTATCCTATTCTACCCTCTATCTAAACCTATCCTCTATGATATCCTATCCTCTATCCAATCCTATCCTCTATCGTATCCTATCCTTTATCCAATCCTATCCTCTATCTTATCCTATCCTCTATCCCATCCTATCCTCTATCTTATCCTATCCTCTATCCCATCCTATCCTCTATCCTATCCCATCATCTATCCTATCCTATCCTCTATCATATCCTATCCTCTATCCTATCCTATCCTCTATCTCATCCTATCCTCTATCCTATCCTATCCTCTATCATATCCTATCCTCTATCCTATCCTATCCTCTATCTCATCCTATCTTCTATCCTATCCTATTATCTATCATATCCTATCCTCTATCCTATCCTATCCTCTATCTCATCCTATCCTCTATTCCATCCTATCCTCCATCCTATCCTATCCTCTATCCTATTCTACCCTCTATCCAATCCTATCGTCTATCCTATCCTATCCTATATCCTATCCTATCCTCTATCCTATCCTATCCTCTATCATATCCTATCCTCTATCCTATCATATCCTCTATCTCATCCTATCCTCTATCCTATCGTATCCTCTATCATATACTATCCTCTATCCTATCCTATCCTCTATCTCATCCTATCCTCTATTCCATCCTATCCTATCCTCTAACCTATTCTACCCTCTATCCAATCCTATCCTCTATCCTATCCTATTCCTCTATCCTATGCTATCCTCTATCCTATCCTATCCTCTATCCAATCCTATCCTCTATCCTTTCCTATCCTCTATCCTATCCTATCCTCTATCTTATCCTATCCTCTATCCCATCCTATCCTCTATCTTATCCTATCCTCTATCCCATCCTATCCTCCATCCTATCCTCCATCCTATCCTATCCTCTATCGTATCCTATCCTGTATCCTATCCTATCCTCTATCATATCCTACCCTCTATCGCATCCTACCATATATCCGATACTATTCTCTCTCCTATCCTATCCGCTGTCCAATCCTATCCTCTATCCTATCCTATCGTCTATCCTTTCCTATCCTCTATCTCATCCTATCCTCTATTCCATCCTATCCTCCATCCTATCCTATCCTCTATCCTATTCTACCCTCTATCCAATCCTATTCCTCTATCCTATGCTATCCTCTATCATATCCTATCCTCTATCCTATCCTATCCACTATCTCATCCTATCATCTAACCTATCCTCTATCATATCCTATCCTCTATCCTATCCTATCCTCTATCTCATCCTATCCTCTATCCTATCCTATCATCTATCATATCCTATCCTCTATCCTATCCTATCCTTTATCTCATCCTATCCTCTATTCCATCCTATCCTCCATCCTATCCTATCCTCTAACCTATGCTACCCTCTATCCAATCCTATCCTCTATCCTATCCTATCCTATATCCTATCCTATCCTCTATCCTATCCTATCCTCTATCCTATCCTATCCTCTATCCTATCCTATCCTCTATCTTATCCTATCCTCTATCCCACCCTATCCTCCACCTTATCCTATCCTCTATCCCATCCTATCCTCCATTATAACCTATCCACTATCCCATCCTATCCTCTATGCTATTCTATCCACTATCCCATCCTATACTCTACCGTATTCTACCATCTATCCTATCCTATCCTCTATCATATCCTATCCTCTATCCTATCCTATCCTCTATCTTATCCTATCCTCTATCCCATCCTATCCTCCATCCTATCGTATCCTATCCTATCCTCTATCATATCCTACACTCTATCCTATCCTATCCTCTATCCTATCCTATCCTCTCAGCTATCCTATCCTATCCTCTATCGTATCCTACCATCTATCCTATCCTATCCTCTATCCCATGCCATCCTCTATCCCATCCTATCCTCTATCCTATCCCATCCTCTATCCTATCCTATCCTCTATCATATCCTATCCTCTATCCTATCCTATCCTCTATCTCATCCTATCCTCTATTCCATCCTATCCTCCATCCTATCCTATCCTCTATCCTATTCTACCCTCTATCCAATCCTATCCTCTATCCTATCCTATCCTATATCCTATCCTATCCTCTATCCTATCCTATCCTCTATCTCATCCTATCCTCTATCCTATCCCATCCTCTATCCTATCCTATCCTCTATCATATCCTATCCTCTATCCTATCCTATCCTCTATCTCATCCTATCCTCTATCCTATCCTATCCTCTATCTTATCCTATCCTCTATCCCATCCTATCCTCCATCCTATCCTGTCCTCTATCCTATACAATCCTCTATCCTATCGTATCCTCTATCGTATCCTACCATTTATCCTATCCTATCCTCTATCCTATCCTATCCTCTATCCCATCCTATCCTCCATACTATCCTATCCTCCATCCTGTACTATCCTCTATCCTATCCTCTCATCTAACATTTAGTATCCTCTATCTTATCCTATCCTCTATCCCATCCTATCCTCTATCTCATCCTATCCTCTATCCTATCCTATCCTCTATCATATCCTATCCTCTATCCTATCCTATCCTCTATCTCATCCTATCTTCTATCCTATCCTATCCTCTATCCTATCCTATCCTCAATCCTATCCTATCCCCTATCCTATCCTATCCTCTATCCTATCCTATGCTCTATCCTATACAATCCTCTATCCTATCCTATTCCTCTATCCTATGCTATCCTCTATCATATCCTATCCTCTATCCTATCCTATCCTCTATCTCATCCTATCCTCTATCCTATCGTATCCTCTATCATATACTATCCTCTATCCTATCCTATCCTCTATCTCATCCTATCCTCTATTCCATCCTATCCTATCCTCTAACCTATTCTACCCTCTATCCAGTCCTATCCTCTATCCTATCCTATTCCTCTATCCTATGCTATCCTCTATCCTATCCTATCCTCTATCCAATCCTATCCTCTATCCTTTCCTATCCTCTATCCTATCCTATCCTCTATCTTATCCTATCCTCTATCCCATCCTATCCTCTATCTTATCCTATCCTCTATCCCATCCTATCCTCCATCCTATCCTCCATCCTATCCTATCCTCTATCGTATCCTATCCTGTATCCTATCCTATCCTCTATCATATCCTACCCTCTATCGCATCCTACCATATATCCGATACTATTCTCTCTCCTATCCTATCCGCTGTCCAATCCTATCCTCTATCCTATCCTATCGTCTATCCTTTCCTATCCTCTATCTCATCCTATCCTCTATTCCATCCTATCCTCCATCCTATCCTATCCTCTATCCTATTCTACCCTCTATCCAATACTATCCTCTATCCTATCCTATCCTATATCCTATCCTATCCTCTATCCTATCCCATCCTCTATCCTATCCTATCCTCTATCATATCCTATCCTCTATCCTATCCTATCCACTATCTCATCCTATCATCTAACCTATCCTCTATCATATCCTATCCTCTATCCTATCCTATCCTCTATCTCATCCTATCCTCTATCCTATCCTATCATCTATCATATCCTATCCTCTATCCTATCCTATCCTTTATCTCATCCTATCCTCTATTCCATCCTATCCTCCATCCTATCCTATCCTCTAACCTATTCTACCCTCTATCCAATCCTATCCTCTATCCTATCCTATCCTATATCCTATCCTATCCTCTATCCTATCCTATCCTCTATCCTATCCTATCCTCTATCTTATCCTATCCTCTATCCCATCCTATCCTCCACCTTATCCTATCCTCTATCCCATCCTATCCTCCATTATAACCTATCCACTATCCCATCCTATCCTCTATGCTATTCTATCCACTATCCCATCCTATACTCTACCGTATTCTACCATCTATCCTATCCTATCCTCTATCATATCCTATCCTCTATCCTATCCTATCCTCTATCTTATCCTATCCTCTATCCCATCCTATCCTCCATCCTATCCTATCCTCTATCGTATCCTATCCTGTATCCTATCCTATCCTCTCTCATATCCTACACTCTATCCTATCCTATCCTCTATCCTATCCTATCCTCTCAGCTATCCTATCCTATCCTCTATCGTATCCTACCATCTATCCTATCCTATCCTCTATCCCATGCCATCCTCTATCCCATCCTATCCTCTATCCTATCCCATCCTCTATCCTATCCTATCCTCTATCATATCCTATCCTCTATCCTATCCTATCCTCTATCTCATCCTATCCTCTATTCCATCCTATCCTCCATCCTATCCTATCCTCTATCCTATTCTACCCTCTATCCAATCCTATCCTCTATCCTATCCTATCCTATATCCTATCCTATCCTCTATCCTATCCTATCCTCTATCTCATCCTATCCTCTATTCCATCCTATCCTCCATCCTATCCTATCCTCTAACCTATTCTACCCTCTATCCAATCCTATCCTCTATCCTATCCTATCCTATATCCTATCCTATCCTCTATACTATCCTATCCTCTATCCTATCCTATCCTCTATCTTATCCTATACTCTATCCCATCCTATCCTCCATCTTATCCTATCCTCTATCCCATCCTATCCTCCATTATAACCTATCCACTATCCCATCCTATCCTCTATCCTATTCTACCCTCTATCTAAACCTATCCTCTATGATATCCTATCCTCTATCCAATCCTATCCTCTATCGTATCCTATCCTTTATCCAATCCTATCCTCTATCTTATCCTATCCTCTATCCTATCCAATCTTCTATCGTATCCTCTATCCTCTCCTCTATCCTATCCTCTATCCTATCCTATCCTCAATCCTATCCTATCCTCTATCTTATCCTATCCTCCATCCTATCCTATCCTCTATCGTATCCTATCCTCTATCCAATCCTATCCTCTATCATATCCTATCCTCAATCCTATCCTATCCTCTATCCCATCCTATCCTCCATCCTATCCTATCCTCCATCCTATCCTATCGTCTATCCTATCCTATCCTCTATCTTATCCTATCCTCTATCCCATCCTATCCTCCATCCTATCCTCCATCCTATCCTATCCTCTATCGTATCCTATCCTGTATCCTATCCTATCCTCTATCATATCCTACCCTCTATCGCATCCTACCATATATCCGATACTATTCTCTCTCCTATCCTATCCGCTGTCCAATCCTATCCTCTATCCTATCCTATCGTCTATCCTTTCCTATCCTCTATACTCTCCTCTATCGTATCCTATCCTCTATCGTATCCTACCATCTATCCTATCCTATCCTCTATCCCATCCCATCCTCTATCCCATCCTATCCTCTATCCTATCCCATCCTCTATCGTATCCTATCCTCTATCATATCCTATCCTCTATCCTATCCTATCCTCTATCATATCCTATCCTCTATCCTATCCTATCCTCTATCTCATCCTATCCTCTATTCCATCCTATCCTCCATCCTATCCTATCCTCTATGCTATTCTATCCTATATCCTATCCTATCCTCTATCTCATCCTATACTCTATCCAATCCTATCCTCTATCCTATCCTATCCTATATCCTATCCTATCCTCTATCCTATCCTATCCTCTATCCTATCTTATCGTATCCTCTATCCCATCCTATCCTCCATCCTATCCTATCCTCTATCCTATACTATCCTCTATCCTATCCTATCCTCTATCATATCCTATCCTCTATCCTATTATATCTTCTATCTCATCCTATCCTCTATCCTATCCCATCCTCTATCCTATCCTATCCTCTATCATATCCTATCCTCTATCCTATCCTATCTTCTATCTCATCGTATCCTCTATCCTATCCTATCCTCTATCATATCCTATCCTATCCTCTATCATAACCTATCCTCTATCCTATCCTATCTTCTATCTCATCCTATCCTCTATCCTATCCTATCCTCTATCATATCCTATCCTCTATCCTATCCTATCCTCTATCTCATCCTATCCTCTATTCCATCCTATCCCCCATCCTATCCTATCCTCTATGCTATTCTATCCTATATCCTATCCTATCCTCTATCTCATCCTATCCTCTATCCAATCCTATCCTCTATCCTATCCTATCCTATATCCTATCCTATCCTCTATCCTATCCTATCCTCTATCCTATCCTATCCTCTATCCTATCCTATCCTCTATCCTATCCTATCCTCTATCTCATCCTATCCTCTATTCCATCCTATCCTCCATCCTATCCTATCCGCTATGCTATTCTATCCTATATCCTATCCTATCCTCCATCTCATCCTATCCTCTATCCAATCCTATCCTCTATCCCATCCTATCCTCCATCCTATCCTATCCTCCATCCTATACTATCCTCTATCCTATCCTCTCATCTAACATTTCCTATCCTCTATCCCAACCTATCCTCCATCCTCTCCTATCCTCTATCCTATCCTATCCTCTATCTTATCCTATCCTCTATCCCATCCTATCCTCCATTCTATCCTGTCCTCTATCCTATACAATCCTCTATCCTATCGTATCCTCTATCGTATCCTACCATTTATCCTATCCTACCATCTATCCTATCCTATCCTCTATCCCATGCTATCCTCTATCCCATCCTATCCTCTATCCTATCCCATCCTCTATCCTATTCTATCCTCTATCATATCCTATCCTCTATCCTATCCTATCCTCTATCTCATCCTATCCTCTATCCTATCCTATCCTCTATCATATCCTATCCTCTATCCTATCCTATCCTCTATCTCATCCTATCCTCTATTCCATCCTATCCTCCATCCTATCCTATCCTCTATGCTATTCTATCCTATATCCTATCCTATCCTCTATCTCATCCTATCCTTTATCCAATCCTATCCTCTATCCTATAACATCCTATATCCTATCCTATCCTCTATCCTATCCTATCCTCTATCCTATCCTATCCTCTATCCTATCCTATCCTATCCTCTATACTATCCTATCCTCTATCGTATCCTATCATGTATCCTATCCTCTATCATATCCTATCCTATATCCTATCCTATCCTCTACCTTATCGTATCCTCTATCCCATCCTATCCTCCATCCTATCCTATCCTCTATGCTATTCTATCCTGTATCCTATCCTATACTCTACCGTATTCTACCATCTATCCTATCCTATCCTCTATCATATCCTATCGTCTATCCTATCCTATCCTCTATCTTATCCTATCCTCTATCCCATCCTATCCTCCATCCTATCCTCCATCCTATCCTATCCTCTATCGTATACTATCCTGTATCTTATCCTATCCTCTATCATATCCTACCCTCTATCCAATCCTATCCTCTATCGTATCCTATCCTTAATCCAATCCTATCCTCTATCTTATCCTATCCTCTATCCAATCCTATCCTCTATCCTATCCTATCCTATATCCTATCCTATCCTCTATCCTATCCTATCCTCTATCCTATCCTATCCTCTATCCTATCTTATCGTATCCTCTATCCCATCCTATCCTCCATCCTATCCTATCCTCTATCCTGTACTATCCTCTATCCTATCCTATCCTGTATCATATCCTATCCTCTATCCTATTATATCTTCTATCTCATCCTATCCTCTATCCTATCCTATCCTCTATCATATCCTATCCTCTATCCTATCCTATCCTCTATCTCATGATATCCTCTATTCCATCCTATTCTCCATCCTATCCTATCCTCTAACCTATTCTACCCTCTATCCAATCCTATCCTCTATCCTATCCTATACTATATCCTATCCTATCCTCTATCCTATCCTATCCTCTATCCTATCCTATCCTCTATCTTATCCTATCCTCTATCCCATCCTATCCTCCATCTTATCCTATCCTCTATCCCATCCTATCCTCCATTATAACCTATCCACTATCCCATCCTATCCTCTATCCTATTCTACCCTCTATCTAAACCTATCCTCTATGATATCCTATCCTCTATCCAATCCTATCCTCTATCGTATCCTATCCTTTATCCAATCCTATCCTCTATCTTATCCTATCCTCTATCCTATCCAATCTTCTATCGTATCCTCTATCCTCTCCTCTATCCTATCCTCTATCATATCCTATCCTCAATCCTATCCTATCCTCTATCCCATCCTATCCTCCATCCTATCCTATCCTCCATCCTATCCTATCGTCTATCCTATCCTATCCTCTATCTTATCCTATCCTCTATCCCATCCTATCCTCCATCCTATCCTCCATCCTATCCTATCCTCTATCGTATCCTATCCTGTATCCTATCCTATCCTCTATCATATCCTACCCTCTATCGCATCCTACCATATATCCGATACTATTCTCTCTCCTATCCTATCCGCTGTCCAATCCTATCCTCTATCCTATCCTATCGTCTATCCTTTCCTATCCTCTATACTCTCCTTTATCGTATCCTATCCTCTATCGTATCCTACCATCTATCCTATCCTATCCTCTATCCCATCCCATCCTCTATCCCATCCTATCCTCTATCCTATCCCATCCTCTATCGTATCCTATCCTCTATCATATCCTATCCTCTATCCTATCCTATCCTCTATCATATCCTATCCTCTATCCTATCCTATCCTCTATCTCAACCTATCCTCTATTCCATCCTACCCTCCATCCTATCCTATCCTCTATCCTATTCTACCCTCTATCCAATCCTATCCTCTATCCTATCCTATCCTATATCCTATCCTATCCTCTATCATATCCTATCCTCTATCCTATCCTAAACTCTATCTCATCCTATCCTCTATTCCATCCTATCCTCCATCCTATCCTATCCTCTATGCTATTCTATCCTATATCCTATCCTATCCTCTATCTCATCCTATACTCTATCCAATCCTATCCTCTATCCTATCCTATCCTATATCCTATCCTATCCTCTATCCTATCCTATCCTCTATCCTATGTTATCGTATCCTCTATCCCATCCTATCCTCCATCCTATCCTATCCTCTATCCTATACTATCCTCTATCCTATCCTATCCTCAATCATATCCTATCCTCTATCCTATCCTATCTTCTATCTCATCCTATCCTCTATCCTATCCTATCCTCTATCATATCCTATCCTCTATCCTATCCTATCCTCTATCTCATCCTATCCTCTATTCCATCCTATCCTCCATCCTATCCTATCCTCTATGCTATTCTATCCTATATCCTATCCTATCCTCTATCTCATCCTATCCTCTATCCAATCCTATCCTCTATCCTATCCTATCCTATATCCTATCCTATCCTCTATCCTATCCTATCCTCTATCCTATCCTATCCTCTATCCTATCTTATCGTATCCTCTATCCCATCCTATCCTCCTTCCTATCCTATCCTCTATCCTATACTATCCTCTATCCTATCCTATCCTCTATCATATCCTATCCTCTATCCTATTATATCTTCTATCTCATCCTATCCTCTATCCTATCCTATCCTCTATCATATCCTATCCTCTATCCTATCCTATCCTCTATCTCATCCTATCCTCTATTCCATCCTATCCTCCATCCTATCCTATCCTCTATGCTATTCTATCCTATATCCTATCCTATCCTCTATCTCATCCTATCCTCTATCCAATCCTATCCTCCATCCCATCCTATCCTCCATCCTATCCTATCCTCCATCCTATACTATCCTCTATCCTATCCTCTCATCTAACATTTCCTATCCTCTATCCCAACCTATCCTCCATCCTCTCCTATCCTCTATCCTATCCTATCCTCTATCTTATCCTATCCTCTATCCCATCCTATCCTCCATTCTATCCTGTCCTCTATCCTATACAATCCTCTATCCTATCGTATCCTCTATCGTATCCTACCATTTATCCTATCCTACCATCTATCCTATCCTATCCTCTATCCCATGCTATCCTCTATCCCATCCTATCCTCTATCCTATCCCATCCTCTATCCTATTCTATCCTCTATCATATCCTATCCTCTATCCTATCCTATCCTCTATCTCATCCTATCCTCTATCCTATCCTATCCTCTATCATATCCTATCCTCTATCCTATCCTATCCTCTATCTCATCCTATCCTCTATTCCATCCTATCCTCCATCCTATCCTATCCTCTATGCTATTCTATCCTATATCCTATCCTATCCTCTATCTCATCCTATCCTCTATCCAATCCTATCCTCTATCCTATAACATCCTATATCCTATCCTATCCTCTATCCTATCCTATCCTCTATCCTATCCTATCCTCTATCCTATCCTATCCTATCCTCTTTACTATCCTATCCTCTATCGTATCCTATCATGTATCCTATCCTCTATCATATCCTATCCTATATCCTATCCTATCCTCTACCTTATCGTATCCTCTATCCCATCCTATCCTCCATCCTATCCTATCCTCTATGCTATTCTATCCTGTATCCTATCCTATACTCTACCGTATTCTACCATCTATCCTATCCTATCCTCTATCATATCCTATCGTCTATCCTATCCTATCCTCTATCTTATCCTATCCTCTATCCCATCCTATCCTCTATCCTATCCTATCCTATATCCTATCCTATCCTCTATCCTATCCTATCCTCTATCCTATCTTATCGTATCCTCTATCCCATCCTATCCTCCATCCTATCCTATCCTCTATCCTATACTATCCTCTATCCTATCCTATCCTCTATCATATCCTATCCTCTATCCTATTATATCTTCTATCTCATCCTATCCTCTATCCTATCCTATCCTCTATCATATCCTATCCTCTATCCTATCCTATCCTCTATCTCATCCTATCCTCTATTCCATCCTATCCTCCATCCTATCCTATCCTCTATGCTATTCTATCCTATATCCTATCCTATCCTCTATCTCATCCTATCCTCTATCCAATCCTATCCTCTATCCCATCCTATCCTCCATCCTATCCTATCCTCCATCCTATACTATCCTCTATCCTATCCTCTCATCTAACATTTCCTATCCTCTATCCCAACCTATCCTCCATCCTCTCCTATCCTCTATCCTATCCTATCCTCTATCTTATCCTATCCTCTATCCCATCCTATCCTCCATTCTATCCTGTCCTCTATCCTATACAATCCTCTATCCTATCGTATCCTCTATCGTATCCTACCATTTATCCTATCCTACCATCTATCCTATCCTATCCTCTATCCCATGCTATCCTCTATCCCATCCTATCCTCTATCCTATCCCATCCTCTATCCTATTCTATCCTCTATCATATCCTATCCTCTATCCTATCCTATCCTCTATCTCATCCTATCCTCTATCCTATCCTATCCTCTATCATATCTTATCGTATCCTCTATCCCATCCTATCCTCCATCCTATCCTATCCTCTATCCTATACTATCCTCTATCCTATCCTATCCTGTATCATATCCTATCCTCTATCCTTTTATATCTTCTATCTCATCCTATCCTCTATCCTATCCTATCCTCTATCATATCCTATCCTCTATCCTATCCTATCCTCTATCTCATCCTATCCTCTATTCCATCCTATCCTCCATCCTATCCTATCCTCTATGCTATTCTATCCTATATCCTATCCTATCCTCTATCTCATCCTATCCTCTATGCTATTCTATCCTATATCCCATCCTATCCTCCATCCTATCCTATCCTCCATCCTATACTATCCTCTATCCTATCCTCTCATCTAACATTTCCTATCCTCTATCCCAACCTATCCTCCATCCTCTCGTATCCTCTATCCTATCCTATGCTCTATCCTATCCTATCCTCTATCCTATCCTATCTTCTATTATATAAATCCTCTATCCTATCCTATCCTCTATCCTATCCTATCCTATCCTCTATCCTATCCTATACTCTATCCTATTCTATCCTCTATCCTATCCTCTATCCTATCCTCTATCCTATCCTCTATCCTATCCCCTATCCTATCCTCTATCATATCCAATCCTCTATGGTATCATCTATCCTATCCTATCCTCTATCCTATCCTATCCTCTATCCTATCTTATCCTCTATCCTATCCTATTGTCTATCCATCCTATCGTCTATCCTACCCTATCCTCTTTCCTATCCTATCCACTATCGTATCCAATCCTGTATCCTATACAATCCCCTATCCTATCCTCTATCCTATCCTGTCCTTTATACTATCCTATCCTATACTGTATTATATGCTATCCTCTATCCTATCCAATCCCCTATCCTATCCTCTATAATATCCTATCCTCTATCCTATAATATCATATATCCTATCCTATTCTCTATCCTATCCTATCCTCTATCCTATCCATTCCCCAATCGTATCCTCTAACCTATCCTATCCTCTATCCTCTCCTATCCTCTATCCTATCCTATCCTCTATCCTATCCATTCCCCAATCGTATCCTCTAACCTATCCTATCCTCTATCCTATCCTATCCTCTATCCTATCCTATGCTCTATCCTATCCTATCCTCTATCCTATTCTATCTTCTATTATATAAATCCTCTATCCTTTCCAATCCTCTATCCTATCCTATCCAATCCTCTGTCCTATCCTATCCTATACTCTATCCTATCCAATCACATATCCTATCCCCTATCCTATCCTATCCTCTATCCTATCCTATCTTCTATCCTATACAATCCTCTATAATATCCTATCCTCTATCCTATCACATCCTATATGCCATAATATCCTCTATCCTATCCCATCCTCTATCCTACCCTATCCTCTATTCTATCCTATCCTCTATCCTATCCTATTCTCTATCCTATCCTATTCCTCTATCCTATGCTATCCTCTATCCTATCCTATCCTCTATCCTATCCTATCCTCTATCCTATCCTATTCTCTATCTTATCCTATCCTTTATCCTATTCTATACTCTATCCTATCCTATCGTATCCTCTATCCTATCCTATTCTCTATCCTATCCTATCCTCTATGCTATCCTATCCTCTATAATATCGTATCCTCTATCCTATAATATCTTGTACCCTATCCTCTTCTCTATCCTATCCTATCCTCTATCGTATCCTATCCTCTATCCTATCCTATCCTCTATCCTATCTTATCCTCTATAATATCGTACCCTCTATCCTATAATATCCTCTATCCTATCCTGTCCTCTATCCTATTCTATACTCTATCCTATCCTATCCGCTATCCTACCCTATCCTCTATCGTATCCTATCCTCTATCCTATCCAATCCTATATCCTATACTCCACCCTATCCTATCGTCTATTATATCCTATCCTCTATCCTATCCTATCCTCTATCCTATCCTATCCTCTATCTTATCCTATCCTTTATCCTATTCTATACTCTATCCTATCCTATCGTATCCTCTATCCTATCCTATTCTCTATCCTGTCCTCTATCCTATTCTATCCTCTATCGTCTCCTGTCGTCTATCCTATCCAATCCCCTATCCTATCCTCTATCCGATCCTGTCCTCTATCCTATCCTATCCTCTATAATATCGTATCCTCTATCCTATAATATCCTCTATCCTATGCTGTCCTCTATCCTATTCTATACTCTATCCTATCCTATCCGCTATCCTACCCTATCCTCTATCGTATCCTATCCTCTATCCTATCCAATCCTATATCCTATACTCTATCCTATCCTATCCTCTATCCTATCCTATCCTCTATCGTATCCTATCCGATCCTCAATCCTATCCTCGGTCCGATCCTATCCTGTATCCTATCTTATCCTCTATCCTATCCTATCCTATCCTCTATCCTGTCCTATCCTATTCTCTATCCTATCCTCTATCCTATCCTATCCTCTATCCTATCCTATCCTCTATCCTATCCTACCCTCTAACCTATCCTATCGTCTATCCTATCCTATCCGCTATCCTACCCTATCCTCTGTCGTATCCCATACTCTATCCTATCCAATCCTATATCCTATACTCCATCCTATCCTATCCTCTATCCTATCCTATCCTCTATCCTATCATATCCTCTATCTTAACCTATCCTCTATCCTATTCTATACTCTATCCTCTCCTATCGTATCCTCTATCCTATCCTATTCTCCATCCTATCCTCTATCCTACTCTATCCTCTATCGTCTCCTGTCCTCTATCCTATCCAATCCCCTATCCTATCCTCTATCCGATCCTATTCTCTATCCCTTCCTCTATCCTATTCTATCCTCTATCGTCTCCTGTCCTCTATCCTATCCTATCCTATATCCTATCCTATCCTCTATCCTATCCTATCCTCTATCCTATCCAATCCCCTATCCTATCCTCTATCCGATCCTATCCTCTATCCTATCCTATCCTCTATAATATCGTATCCTCTATCCTATAATATCTTCTACCCTATCCTATCCTCTATTCTATCCAATCCTACATCCTATACTCCATCCTATCCTATCCTCTATCCTATCCTATCCTCTAATCTATCCTATAATCTATCTTATCCTATCCTCTATCCTATTCTATACTCTATCCTATCCTATCGTAGCCTCTATCCTATCCTATTCTCTATCCTATCCTCTATCCTATCCTATCCTGTATCCTCTCATATCCTCTATCCTATCCTATTCTCTATCCTATCCTCTATCCTATCCCATCCTCTATCCTATCCTATCCTATCCTCTATCCTGTCCTATTCTCTACCCTATCCTCTATCCTATCCTATCCTCTATCCTATCCTATCCTCTATCCTATCCTATCCCCTATCCTACCCTATCCTCTATCGTATCCTATCCTCTATCCAATCCTATCCTCTATCATATCCTATCCTCAATCCCTTCCTATCCTCTATCTTATCGTATCCTCTATCCCATCCTGTCCTCCAACCCATCTTATCCTCCATCCTATACTATCCTCTATCCTATCCTATCCTCTATCCCATCCTATCCTCTATCCCATCCTATCCTCTATCCTATCCCATCCTCTATCCTATCCTATCCTCTATCATATCCTATCCTCTATCCTATCCTATCCTCTATCTCATCCTATCCTCTATCCTATCCTATGCTCTTTCATATCCTATCCTCTATCCTATCCTATCCTCTATCTCATCCTATCCTCTATTCCATCCTATCCTCCATCCTATCCTATCCTCTAGCCTATCCTATCCTCTATCCTATACAATCCTCTATCCTATCCTATCCTCTACCCTATCCTATCCTCTATCCTATCCCATCCTCTATCGTATCCTATCATCTATCCTAACCTATCCTCTATCCTATCCTATCCCCTATCCCATCCTATCATCCATCTTATCCTATCCTCTATCCCATCCTATCGTCCATCCTTAGCTATCCACTATCATATCCTATCCTCTGTCCTATCCTATCCTCTGCCTTATCTTATCCTCTATCCAATCCTATCCACCATCCTATCCGATTCTCTATTGTATCCTATCCTCTATCCAATCCTATCCTCTATCATATCCTATCCTCAATCCTATCCTATCCTCTATCTTATCGTATCCTCTATCCCATCCTATCCTCCATCCTATCGTATCCTCCCTCCTATCCTATCCTCTATCCTATCCTATCCTCTATCTTATCGTATCCTCTATCCCATCCTGTCCTCCAACCCATCTTATCCTCCATCCTATACTATCCTCTATCCTATCCTATCCTCTATCCGATCCTATCCCCTATCTTATCCTATCCTCTATCCCATCCTATCCTCCATCTTATCCTATCCTCTATCCCATCCTATCCTCCATCCTATCCTATCCTCTATCGTAGCCTACCATCTATCCTATCCTATCCCCTTTCCCATCCTATCCTCTATCCTATCCTATCCTCTATCCTATCCCATCCTCTATCGTATCCTATCCTCTATCCTATCCTATTCCTCTATCCTATGCTATCCTCTATCCTATCCTATCCTCTATCCTATCCTATCCTCTATCTTATCCTATCCTTTATCCTATTCTATACTCTATCCTATCCTATCGTATCCTCTATCCTATCCTATTCTCTATCCTATCCTCTATCCTATTCTATCCTCTATCGTCTCCTGTCCTCTATCCTATAAGATCCCCTATCCTATCCTCTATCCGATCCTATCCTCTATCCTATCCTATCATCTATAATATCGTATCCTCTATCCTATAATATCATCTATCCTATCCTGTCCTCTATCCTATTCTATACTCTATCCTATCCTATCCGCTATCCTACCCTATCCTCTATCGTATCCTATTCTCTATCCTATCCAATCCTATATCCTATACTCTATCCTATCCTATCCTCTATCCTATCCTATCAACAATCATACCCTATTCTCTATCGTATCCTATCCTGTATCCTATCCAATCCTGTATCCTATACTCTATCCTATCATATCCTCTATCGTATCCTATCCTCGGTCCGATCCTACCCTGTATCCTATCCTACCCTCTATCCTATCCTATCCTCTATAATATCGTATCCTCTATCCTATAATATCTTCTACCCTATCCTATCCTCTATTCTATCCAATCCTATATCCTATACTCCATCCTATCCTATCCTCTATCCTATCCTATCCTCTAATCTATCCTATCCTCTATCTTATCCTATCCTCTATCCTATTCTATACTCTATCCTATCCTATCGTAGCCTCTATCCTATCCTATTCTCTATCCTATCCTCTATCCTATCCTATCCTGTATCCTCTCATATCCTCTATCCTATCCTATTCTCTATCCTATCCTCTATCCTATCCCATCCTCTATCCTATCCTATCCTATCCTCTAATCTGTCCTATTCTCTACCCTATCCTCTATCCTATCCTATCCTCTATCCTATCCTATCCTCTATCCTATCCTATCCCCTATCCTACCCTATCCTCTATCGTATCCTATCCTCTATCCTATCCAATCCTATATCCTATCCTCAATCCTATCCTATCCTCCATCCTATCCTATCCTCTATTGTATCCTATCCTCTATCCAATCCTATCCTCTATCATATCCTATCCTCAATCCCTTCCTATCCTCTATCTTATCGTATCCTCTATCCCATCCTGTCCTCCAACCCATCTTATCCTCCATCCTATACTATCCTCTATCCTATCCTATCCTCTATCTTATCCTACCCTCTTCCCCATCCTATCCTCTATAGTATCCTATCCTCTATCGCATCCTACCATATATCAGATACTATTCTCTCTCCTATCCCATCCGCTGTCCAATCCTATCCTCTATCCTATCCTATCGTCTATCCTTTCCTATCCTCTATACTCTCCTCTATCGTATCCTATCCTCTATCGTATCCTACCATCTATCCTATCCTATCCTCTATCCCATCCTATCCTCTATCCCATCCTATCCTCTATCCTATCCCATCCTCTATCCTATCCTATCCTCTATCATATCCTATCCTCTATCCTATCCTATCCTCTATCTCATCCTATCCTCTATCCTATCCTATGCTCTTTCATATCCTATCCTCTATCCTATCCTATCCTCTATCTCATCCTATCCTCTATTCCATCCTATCCTCCATCCTATCCTATCCTCTAGCCTATCCTATCCTCTATCCTATACAATCCTCTATCCTATCCTATCCTCTACCCTATCCTATCCTCTATCCTATCCCATCCTCTATCGTATCCTATCATCTATCCTAACCTATCCTCTATCCTATCCTATCCCCTATCCCATCCTATCATCCATCTTATCCTATCCTCTATCCCATCCTATCGTCCATCCTTAGCTATCCACTATCATATCCTATCCTCTGTCCTATCCTATCCTCTGCCTTATCTTATCCTCTATCCAATCCTATCCACCATCCTATCCGATCCTCTATTGAATCCTATCCTATATCCAATCCTATCCTCTATCATATCCTATCCTCAATACTATCCTATCCTCTATCTTATCGTATCCTCTATCCCATCCTATCCTCCATCCTATCGTATCCTCACTCCTATCCTATCCTCTATCCTATCCTATCCTCTATCTTATCGTATCCTCTATCCCATCCTGTCCTCCAACCCATCTTATCCTCCATCCTATACTATCCTCTATCCTATCCTATCCTCTATCCGATCCTATCCCCTATCTTATCCTATCCTCTATCCCATCCTATCCTCCATCTTATCCTATCCTCTATCCCATCCTATCCTCCATCCTATCCTATCCTCTATCCAATCCTATCCTCTATCGTATCCTATCCTTTATCCTATCCTATCCTCTATCCTATTCTATCCTCTATCGTATCCTATCCTCTATCGTATCCTACCATCTATCCTATCCTATCCCCTTTCCCATCCTATCCTCTATCCTATCCTATCCTCTATCCTATCCCATCCTCTATCGTATCCTATCCTCTATCCTATCCTATTCTTCTATCCTATGCTATCCTCTATCCTATCCTATCCTCTATCCTATCCTATCCTCTATCCTATCCTATCCTCTATCTTATCCTATCCTTTATCCTATTCTATACTCTATCCTATCCTATCGTATCCTCTATCCTATCCTATTCTCTATCCTATCCTCTATCCTATTCTATCCTCTATCGTCTCCTGTCCTCTATCCTATAAAATCCCCTATCCTATCCTCTATCCGATCCTATCCTCTATCCTATCCTATCATCTATAATATCGTATCCTCTATCCTATAATATCATCTATCCTATCCTGTCCTCTATCCTATTCTATACTCTATCCTATCCTATCCGCTATCCTACCCTATCCTCTATCGTATCCTATTCTCTATCCTATCCAATCCTATATCCTATACTCTATCCTATCCTATCCTCTATCCTATCCTATCAACAATCATACCCTATTCTCTATCGTATCCTATCCTGTATCCTATCCAATCCTGTATCCTATACTCTATCCTATCCTATCCTCTATCGTATCCTATCCTCGGTCCGATCCTATCCTGTATCCTATCCTACCCTCTATCCTATCCTATCCTATCCTCCATCCTGTCCTATCCTATTCTCTATCCTATCCTCTATCCTATCCTATCCTCTATCCTATCCTATCCTCTATCCTATCCTATCCTCTATCCTATCCTATCCTCTATCCTATCCTATCCTCTATCCTATCCTATCCTCTATCCTATCCTATCCTCTATCCTATCCTATCCTCTATCCTATCCTATCCTCTATCCTATCCTATCCTCTAACCTATCCTATCCTCTATCCTATCATATCCTCTATCCTATCCTATCCTCTATCCTATCCTATCCTATCCTCTATCCTGTCCTATTCTCTATCCTATCCTCTATCCTATTCTATCCTCTATCCTATCCTATCCTCTATCCTATCCTATCCCCTATCCTACCCTATCCTCTATCGTATCCTATCCTCTATCCTATCCAATCCTATATCCTATACTCTATCCTAACCTATTCTCTATCCTATCCTATCCTCTATGCTATCCTATCCTCTATAATATCGTATCCTCTATCCTATAATATCTCCTACCCTATCCTATTCTCTATCCTATCCTATCCTCTATTCTATCCTATCCTCTATCCTATCCTATCCTCTATCCTATCCTATCCGCTATCCTACCCTATCCTCTTTCGTATCCTATACTCTATCCTATCCAATCCTATATCCTATCCTCTATCCGATCCCATCCTCTATCCTATCCTATCCTGTATCCTATCATATCCTCTATCCTATCCTATTCTCTATCCTATCCTCTATCCTATCCTATCCTCTATGCTATCCTATCCTATCCTCTATCCTGTCCTATCCTCTATCCTATCCTATCCTGTATCCTATCATATCCTCTATCCTATCCTATTCTCTATCCTATCCTCTATCTTATCCTATCCTCCATCCTATCCAATCCCGTCTCCAATCCTCTATCCTACCCTATCCCCTATCGTATCCTATCCTCTATCCTATCCAATCCTATATCCTATACTCTATCCTATCCTATCCTCTATCCTATCCTATCCCCTATCCTACCCTATCCTCTATCGTATCCTATCCTCTATCCTATCCAATCCTATATCCTATACTCTATCCTAACCTATTCTCTATCCTATCCTATCCTCTATGCTATCCTATCCTCTATAATATCGTATCCTCTATCCTATAATATCTTGTACCCTATCCTATTCTCTATCCTATCCTATCCTCTATCGTATCCTATCCTCTATCCTATCCTATCCTCTATCCTATCCTATCCTCTATAATATCGTACCCTCTATCCTATAATATCCTCTATCCTATCCTGTCCTCTATCCTATTCTATACTCTATCCTTTCCTATCCGCTATCCTACCCTATCCTCTATCGTATCCTATCCTCTATCCTATCCAATCCTATATCCTATACTCCATCCTATCCTATCCTCTATCCTATCCTATCCTCTATCCTATCCTATCCTCTATCCTATCCTATCCTCTATCTTATCCTATCCTTTATCCTATTCTATACTCTATCCTATCCTATCGTATCCTCTATCCTATCCTATTCTCTATCCTATCCTCTATCCTATTCTATCCTCTATCGTCTCCTGTCGTCTATCCTATCCAATCCCCTATCCTATCCTCTATCCGATCCTGTCCTCTATCCTATCCTATCCTCTATAATATCGTATCCTCTATCCTATAATATCCTCTATCCTATCCTGTCCTCTATCCTATTCTATACTCTATCCTATCCTATCCGCTATCCTACCCTATCCTCTATCGTATCCTATCCTCTATCCTATCCAATCCTATATCCTATACTCTATCCAATCCTATCCTCTATCCTATCCTATCCTCTATCGTATCCTATCCGATCCTCAATCCTATCCTCGGTCCGATCCTATCCTGTATCCTATCTTATCCTCTATCCTATCCTATCCTATCCTCTATCCTGTCCTATCCTATTCTCTATCCTATCCTCTATCCTATCCTATCCTCTATCCTATCCTATCCTCTATCCTATCCTACCCTCTAACCTATCCTATCCTCTATCCTATCCTATCCGCTATCCTACCCTATCCTCTGTCGTATCCCATACTCTATCCTATCCAATCCTATATCCTATACTCCATCCTATCCTATCCTCTATCCTATCCTATCCTCTATCCTATCATATCCTCTATCTTATCCTATCCTCTATCCTATTCTATACTCTATCCTCTCCTATCGTATCCTCTATCCTATCCTATTCTCCATCCTATCCTCTATCCTACTCTATCCTCTATCGTCTCCTGTCCTCTATCCTATCCAATCCCCTATCCTATCCTCTATCCGATCCTATTCTCTATCCCTTCCTCTATCCTATTCTATCCTCTATCGTCTCCTGTCCTCTATCCTATCCTATCCTATATCCTATCCTATCCTCTATCCTATCCTATCCTCTATCCTATCCAATCCCCTATCCTATCCTCTATCCGATCCTATCCTCTATCCTATCCTATCCTCTATCCTATCCTATCCCCTATCCTACCCTATCCTCTATCGTATCCTATCCTCTATCCTATCCAATCCTATATCCTATACTCTATCCTATCCTATCCTATCCTCTATCCTATCCTATCCTCTGTCCTATCCTATCCTCTATCCTATCCTATCCTCTATAATATCGTATCCTCTATCCTATAATATCTCCTACCCTATCCTATTCTCTATCCTATCCTATCCTCTATTCTATCCTATCCTCTATCCTATCCTATCCTCTATCCTATCCTATCCGCTATCCTACCCTATCCTCTTTCGTATCCTATACTCTATCCTATCCAATCCTATATCCTATCCTCTATCCGATCCCATCCTCTATCCTATCCTATCCTGTATCCTATCATATCCTCTATCCTATCCTATTCTCTATCCTATCCTCTATCCTATCCTATCCTCTATGCTATCCTATCCTATCCTCTATCCTGTCCAATCCTCTATACTATACTATTCTCTATCCTATAATATCCTCTATCCTCTATCATATCCTATCCTCTATTCTACCCTATCCTCTATCCTATCTTATCCTCTATCCTATCCTGTCGTCTATTCTATTCTATCCTCTATCTTATCCTATCCTCTAACCTACCCTATCCTCTATCGTATCCTATCCTCTATCCTATCCAATCCTATATCCTATACTCTATCCTATCCTATCCTCTATCCTATCCTATCCGCTATCCTACCCTATCCTCTTTCGTATCCTATACTCTATCCTATCCAATCCTATATCCTATCCTCTATCCGATCCCATCCTCTATCCTATCCTATCCTGTATCCTATCATATCCTCTATCCTATCCTATTCTCTATCCTATCCTCTATCCTATCCTATCCTCTATGCTATCCTATCCTATCCTCTATCCTGTCCTATCCTCTATCCTATCCTATCCTGTATCCTATCATATCCTCTATCCTATCCTATTCTCTATCCTATCCTCTATCTTATCCTATCCTCCATCCTATCCAATCCCGTCTCCAATCCTCTATCCTATCTTATCCTTATTCTATTCTATACTCTATCCTACCCTATCCTCTATCCTATCCTATTCTCTATCCTATCCTCTATCCTATGCTATATTCTATCGTATCCTATCCCCTACAATATCTAATCCCCTATCCTATCCTCTAACATATCCTATTCTCTATCATATCTTATCCTCTATCGTATCCTATCACCTGTCCAATCCTCTATCCTATACTATTCTCTATCCTATAATATCCTCTATCCTCTATCATATCCTATCCTCTATTCTACCCTATCCTCTATCCTATCTTATCCTCTATCCTATCCTGTCGTCTATTCTATTCTATCCTCTATCTTATCCTATCCTCTAACCTACCCTATCCTCTATCGTATCCTATCCTCTATCCTATCCAATCCTATATCCTATACTCTATCCTATCCTATCCTCTATCCTATCCTATCCCCTATAATATCGTATCCTCTACCCTATAATATCATCTACCCTATCGTATTCTCTATCCTATCCTATCCTCTATCCTATCCTATCCTCTATCGTCTCCTATCGTCTATCGTATCCAATCCCCTATCCTATCCTCTATCCTGTCCTATTCTCTATCGTATCCTATCCTGCATCCTATCCAATCCTGTATCCTATACTCTATCCTATCCTATCCTCTATCGTATCCTATCCTCGGTCCGATCCTATCCTGTATCCTATCCTACCCTCTATCCTATCCTATCCTCTATCCTATCCTATCCTATCCTCCATCCTGTCCTATCCTATTCTCTATCCTATCCTCTATCCTATCCTATCCTCTATCCTATCCTATCCTCTATCCTATCCTATCCTCTATCCTATCCTATCCTCTATCCTATCCTATCCTCTATCCTATCCTATCCTCTATCCTATCCTATCCTCTATCCTATCCTATCCTCTAACCTATCCTATCCTCTATCCTATCCTATCCTCTATCCTATCTTATCCTCTATCCTATCCTGTCGTCTATTCTATTCTATCCTCTATCTTATCCTATCCTCTAACCTACCCTATCCTCTATCGTATCCTATCCTCTATCCTATCCAATCCTATATCCTATACTCTATCCTATCCTATCCTCTATCCTATCCTATCCCCTATAATATCGTATCCTCTACCCTATAATATCATCTACCCTATCGTATTCTCTATCCTATCCTATCCTCTATCCTATCCTATCCTCTATCGTCTCCTATCGTCTATCGTATCCAATCCCCTATCCTATCCTCTATCCTGTCCTATTCTCTATCGTATCCTATCCTGCATCCTATCCAATCCTGTATCCTATCCTCTATCCTATCCTATCCTATCCTCCATCCTGTCCTATCCTATTCTCTATCCTATCCTCTATCCTATCCTATCCTCTATCCTATCCTATCCTCTATCCTATCCTATCCTCTATCCTATCCTATCCTCTATCCTATCCTATCCTCTATCCTATCCTATCCTCTATCCTATCCTATCCTCTATCCTATCCTATCCTCTATCCTATCCTATCCTCTAACCTATCCTATCCTCTATCCTATCCTATCCTCTATCCTATCCTATCCTCTATCCTATCCTATCCTATCCTCTATCCTATCCTATTCTCTATCCTATCCTATCCTCTATCCTATCCTATTCTCTATCCTATCCTATCCTGTATCCTATCCTATACTCTATCCTATCCTATCCTCTATCCTATCCCATCCTCTATCATATCCTATCCTATTCTCTATCCTATTCTATCCTCTATCCTATCCAATCCTATATCCTATTCTCCATCCTATCCTATCCTCTATCGTATCCTATCCTCTATCCTATTCTCTATCCTATCCTATCCTCTATCCTATCCTATCCTCTATCATATCCTATCCTCTATCCTATCCTATCCTCTATCCTATCCTATCCTCTATCCTATCCTATCCTCTATCCTATCCAATCCTATATCCTATCCTCTATCATATCCTATCCTCTATCCTATCCTATCCTCTATCGTATCCTATTATCTATCCTATCCAATCCTATATCGTATCCTCTATCCTATCCTATCCTCTTTCCTATCCTATCCTCTATCCTATCCTATCCTCTATCCTATCCTATCCTCTATCCTAACCTATCGTCTATCCTATCCTATTCTCTATCCTATCCTATCCTATCCTCTATCCTATCCAATCCTATATCCTATTCTCTATCCTATCCTATCCTCTATCGTATCCTATCCTCTATCCTATCCAATCCTATATCGTATCCTCTATTCTATCCTATCCTGTATCCTATCCTATTCTCTATCGTATCCTATCCTGTATCCTATCCTATCCACTATCCTATCCTATCCTCTATCATATCCTATCCTCTATCCTATCCTATCCTCTATCCTATCCTATCCTCTATCCTATTCTATCCTCTATCCTATTCTCTATCCTATACTATCCCCTATCGTATCCTATCCTCTATCCTATCCAATCCTATATCGTATCCTCTATTCTATCCTATCCTGTATCCTATCCTATCCTCTATCCTATCCTATCCTCTATCCTATCCTTATCCTCTATCGTATCCTATCCTCTATCCTGTCCTATCCTCTATCCTATCCTATCCCCTATCCTATCCTATCCTCTATCCTATTCTATCCTCTATCCTATCCAATCCTATATCCTATTCTCTACCCTATCCTATCCTCTATCGTATCCTATCCTCTATCCTATACTCTACCCTATCCAATCCTCTATCCTATCCTATCCTATCCTCTATCCTATCCTATTCTCTATCCTATCCTATCCTCTATCCTATCCTATTCTCTATCCTATCCTATCCTGTATCCTATCCTATCCTCTATCATATCCTATCCTCTATCCTATCCTATCCTCTATCCTATCCTATCCTCTATCCTATCCTATCCTCTATCCTATCCAATCCTATATCCTATCCTCTATCATATCCTATCCTCTATCCTATCCTATCCTCTATCGTATCCTATTATCTATCCTATCCAATCCTATATCGTATCCCCTATCCTATCCTATCCTCTTTCCTATCCTATCCTCTATCCTATCCTTTCCTCTATCCTATCCTATCCTCTATCCTAACCTATCGTCTATCCTATCCTATTCTCTATCCTATCCTATCCTCTATCCTACCCTATCCTCTATCCTATCCTATCCTCTATCCTATCCAATCCTATATCCTATTCTCTATCCTATCCTATCCTCTATCCTATCCTATCCTCTATCCTAACCTATCATCTATCCTATCCTATCCTCTATCCTATTCTATCCTCTATCCTATCCAATCCTATATCCTATTCTCTATCCTATCCTATCCTCTATCGTATCCTATCCTCTATCCTATCCTATCGTTTATCCTATCCTATCCTCTATCATATCCTATCCTCTATCCTATCCTATCCTCTATCCTATGCTATCCTCTATCCTATCCTATCCTCTATCCTATGCTATCCTCTATCCTATCCTATCCTCTATCCTATCCTATCCTCTATCCTATCCTCTATCCTATCCTATCCACTATCCTATCCTATCCTCTATCATATCCTATCCTCTATCCTATCCTATCCTCTATCCTATCCTATCCTCTATCCTATCCAATCCTATATCCTAACCTCTATCATATCCTCTATCCTATTCTATCCTCTATCCTATCCAATCCTATATCCTATTCTCTATCCTATCCTATCCTCTATCGTATCCTATCCTCTATCCTATCCAATCCTATATCGTATCCTCTATCCTATCCTATCCTCTTTCCCATCCTATCCTCTATCCTATCCTATCCTCTATCCTATCCTATTCTCTATCGTATCCTATCCTGTATCCCATCCTATCCTCTATCCTATCCTATCCTTTATCCTATCCTATCGTCTATCCTATCCTATCCACTATCCTATCCTATCCTCTATCCTATCCTATTCTCTATCCTATCCTATCCTCTATCCTATCCTATACTCTATCCTATCCTATCCTCTATCCTATCCTATCCTCTATCATATCCTATCCTCTATCCTATCCTATTCTCTATCCTATTCTATCCTCTATCCTATCCAATCCTATATCCTATTCTCTATCCTATCCTATCCTCTATCGTATCCTATCCTCTATCTTATCCTCTATCCTATCCTATCCTCTATCCTATCCTATCCTCTATCCTAACCTATCGTCTATCCTATCCTATTCTCTATCCTATCCTATCCTCTATCCTACCCTATCCTCTATCCTATCCTATCCTCTATCCTATCCAATCCTATATCCTATTCTCTATCCTATCCTATCCTCTATCGTATTCTATCCTCTATCCTATCCTCTATCCTATCCTATCTTCTATCCTATCCTATCCTCTATCATATCCTATCCTCAATCCTATCCTATCCTCTATCCTATTCTATCCTCTATCCTATCCAATCCTATATCCTATTCTCTATCCTATCCTATCCTCTATCGTATCCTATCCTCTATCCTATCCAATCCTATATCGTATCCTCTATTCTATCCTATCCTGTATCCTATCCTATTCTCTATCGTATCCTATCCTGTATCCTATCCTATCCACTATCCTATCCTATCCTCTATCATATCCTATCCTCTATCCTATCCTATCCTCTATCCTATCCTATCCTCTATCCTATTCTATCCTCTATCCTATTCTCTATCCTATACTATCCCCTATCGTATCCTATCCTCTATCCTATCCAATCCTATATCGTATCCTCTATTCTATCCTATCCTGTATCCTATCCTATCCTCTATCCTATCCTATCCTCTATCCTATCCTATCCTCTATCATATCCTATCCTCTATCCTATCCTATTCTCTATCATATTCTATCCTCTATCCTATCCAATCCTATATCCTATTCTCTATCCTATCCTATCCTCTATCGTATCCTATCCTCTATCTTATCCTCTATCCTATCCTATCCTCTATCCTATCCTATCCTCTATCCTATACTCTACCCAATCCAATCCTCTATCCTATCCTATCCTCTATCATATCCTATCCTCTATCCTATCCTATCCTCTATCCTATTCTATCCTCTATCCTATTCTATCCTCTATCCTATCCAATCCTATATCCTATTCTCTATCCTATCCTATCCTCTATCGTATCCTATCCTCTATCCTGTCCTATCCTCTATCCTATCCTATCCTCTATCGTATCCTATCCTCTATCCTGTCCTATCCTCTATCCTATCCTATCCCCTATCCTATCCTATCCTCTATCCTATTCTATCCTCTATCCTATCCAATCCTATATCCTATTCTCTACCCTATCCTATCCTCTATCGTATCCTATCCTCTATCCTATACTCTACCCAATCCAATCCTCTATCCTATCCTATCCTCTATCATATCCTATCCTCTATCCTATCCTATCCTCTATCCTATTCTATCCTCTATCCTATCCAATCCTATATCCTATTCTCTATCCTATCCTATCCTCTATCGTATCCTATCCTCTATCCTGTCCTATCCTCTATCCTATCCTATCCCCTATCCTATCCTATCCTCTATCCTATCCTATCCTCTATCCTATCCTATCATCTATCCTATCCTATCCTCTATCCTATCCTATCCTCTATCCTATCCTATCCTCTATCCTATCCAATCCTATATCGTGTCCTCTATTCTATCCTATCCTGTATCCTATCCTATCCTCCATCCTATCCTATCCTCTTTCCTATCCTATCCTCTATCATATCCTATCCTCTATCCTATCCTATTCTCTATCATATTCTATCCTCTATCCTATCCAATCCTATATCCTATTCTCTATCCTATCCTATCCTCTATCGTATCCTATCCTCTATCTTATCCTCTATCCTATCCTATCCTCTATCCTATCCTATCCTCTATCCTAACCTATCGTCTATCCTATCCTATTCTCTATCCTATCCTATCCTCTATCCTACCCTATCCTCTATCCTATCCTATCCTCTATCCTATCCAATCCTATATCCTATTCTCTATCCTATCCTATCCTCTATCGTATCCTATCCTCTATCCTATCCTCTATCCTATCCTATCTTCTATCCTATCCTATCCTCTATCATATCCTATCCTCAATCCTATCCTATCCTCTATCCTATTCTATCCTCTATCCTATCCAATCCTATATCCTATTCTCTATCCTATCCTATCCTCTATCGTATCCTATCCTCTATCCTATCCAATCCTATATCGTATCCTCTATTCTATCCTATCCTGTATCCTATCCTATTCTCTATCGTATCCTATCCTGTATCCTATCCTATCCACTATCCTATCCTATCCTCTATCATATCCTATCCTCTATCCTATCCTATCCTCTATCATATCCTATCCTCTATCCTATCCTATTCTCTATCATATTCTATCCTCTATCCTATCCAATCCTATATCCTATTCTCTATCCTATCCTATCCTCTATCGTATCCTATCCTCTATCTTATCCTCTATCCTATCCTATCCTCTATCCTATCCTATCCTCTATCCTATCCTATCCTCTATCCTATCCTATCCTCTATCCTATCCTATCCTCTATCCTATCCTATCCTCTATCCTATCCTTATCCTCTATCGTATCCTATCCTCTATCCTGTCCTATCCTCTATCCTATCCTATCCCCTATCCTATCCTATCCTCTATCCTATTCTATCCTCTATCCTATCCAATCCTATATCCTATTCTCTACCCTATCGTATCCTCTATCGTATCCTATCCTCTATCCTATACTCTACCCAATCCAATCCTCTATCCTATCCTATCCTCTATCATATCCTATCCTCTATCCTATCCTATCCTCTATCCTATTCTATCCTCTATCCTATCCAATCCTATATCCTATTCTCTATCCTATCCTATCCTCTATCGTATCCTATCCTCTATCCTATCCTATCGTTTATCCTATCCTATCCTCTATCATATCCTATCCTCTATCCTATCCTATCCTCTATCCTATCCTATCCTCTATCCTATCCTATCCTCTATCCTATCCTATCCTCTATCCTATCCTCTATCCTATCCTATCCACTATCCTATCCTATCCTCTATCATATCCTATCCTCTATCCTATCCTCTATCCTATCCTATCCTCTATCCTATCCTATCCTCTATCCTATCCAATCCTATATCGTATCCTCTATCCTATCCTATCCTCTTTCCTATCCTATCCTCTATCCTATCCTATCCTCTATCCTATCCTATCCTCTATCCTAACCTATCGTCTATCCTATCCTATTCTCTATCCTATCCTATCCTCTATCCTACCCTATCCTCTATCCTATCCTATCCTCTATCCTATCCAATCCTATATCCTATCATCTATCATATCCTATCCTCTATCCTATCCTATCCTCTATCGTATCCTATCCTCTATCCTATCCAATCCTATATCGTATCCTCTATCCTATCCTATCCTCTTTCCTATCCTATCCTCTATCCTATCCTATCCTCTATCCTATCCTATCCTCTATCGTATCCTATCCTCTATCCTATCCAATCCTATATCGTATCCTCTATCCTATCCTATCCTCTTTCCTATCCTATCCTCTATCCTATCCTATCCTCTATCCTATCCTATCCTCTATCCTATCCTATTCTCTATCCTATCCTATCCTCTACCCTATCCTATCCTCTATCATAACCTATCCTCTATCCTATCCTATCCTCTATCCTATCCTATCCTCTATCCTATCCTCTATCGTATCCTATCCTCTATCCTATCCTCTATCCTATCCAATCCTCTATCCTATCCTATCCTCTATCATATCCTATCCTCTATCCTATCCTATCCTCTATCCTATTCTATCCTCTATCCTATCCAATCCTATATCCTATTCTCTATCCTATCCTATCCTCTATCGTATCCTATCCTCTATCCTATCCTATCGTTTATCCTATCCTATCCTCTATCATATCCTATCCTCTATCCTATCCTATCCTCTATCCTATGCTATCCTCTATCCTATCCGATCCTCTATCCTATCCTATCCTCTATCCTATCCTCTATCCTATCCTATCCACTATCCTATCCTATCCTCTATCATATCCTATCCTCTATCCTATCCTATCCTCTATCCTATCCTATCCTCTATCCTATCCAATCCTATATCCTATCCTCTATCATATCCTCTATCCTATTCTATCCTCTATCCTATCCAATCCTATATCCTATTCTCTATCCTATCCTATCCTCTATCGTATCCTATCCTCTATCCTATCCAATCCTATATCGTATCCTCTATCCTATCCTATCCTCTTTCCCATCCTATCCTCTATCCTATCCTATCCTCTATCCTATCCTATTCTCTATCGTATCCTATCCTGTATCCCATCCTATCCTCTATCCTATCCTATCCTTTATCCTATCCTATCGTCTATCCTATCCTATCCACTATCCTATCCTATCCTCTATCCTATCCTATTCTCTATCCTATCCTATCCTCTATCCTATCCTATACTCTATCCTATCCTATCCTCTATCCTATCCTATCCTCTATCATATCCTATCCTCTATCCTATCCTATTCTCTATCCTATTCTATCCTCTATCCTATCCAATCCTATATCCTATTCTCTATCCTATCCTATCCTCTATCGTATCCTATCCTCTATCCTATCCTATCCTCTATCCTATCCTATCCTCTATCCTATCCTATCCTCTATCCTATCCAATCCACTATACTATCCTATCCTCTATCATATCCTATCCTCTATCCTATCCTATCCTCTATCCTATCCTATCCTCTATCCTATCCTATTCTCTATCCTATCCTATCCTCTATCCTATCCTATCCTCTATCCTATCCTATCCTCTATCCTATCCAATCCTCTATCCTATCCTATCCTCTATCCTACCCTATCCTCTATCGTATCCTATCCTCTATCCTACACAATCCTATATCCTATCCTCTATCATATCCTACCCTCTATCCTATCCTATCCTCTATCCTATCCTATCCTCTATCCTATCCTATCCTCTATCCTATCCTATCCTCTATCCTATCCTGATCCTCTATCGTATCCTATCATCTACCCTATCCTATCCTCTATCCTATCCTATCCTCTATCCTTTCCTATCCTCTATCCTATCCTTATCCTCTATCGTATCCTATCCTCTATCCTGTCCTATCCTCTATCCTATCCTATCCCCTATCCTATCCTATCCTCTATCCTATCCTATCCTCTATCCTATCCTATCCTCTATCCTATCCTATCCTCTATCCTATCCTATCCTCTATCCTATCCAATCCTATATCGTGTCCTCTATTCTATCCTATCCTGTATCCTATCCTATCCTCCATCCTATCCTATCCTCTTTCCTATCCTATCCTCTATCATATCCTATCCTCTATCCTATCCTATCCTCTATCCTATCCAATCCTCTATCCTATCCTATCCTCTATCCTACCCTATCCTCTATCGTATCCTATCCTCTATCCTACCCAATCCTATATCCTATCCTCTATCATATCCTACCCTCTATCCTATCCTATCCTCTATCCTATCCTATCCTCTATCCTATCCTATCCTCTATCCTATCCTTATCCTCTATCGTATCCTATCATCTACCCTATCCTATCCTCTATCCTATCCTATCCTCTATCCTTTCCTATCCTCTATCCTATCCTTATCCTCTATCGTATCCTATCCTCTATCCTGTCCTATCCTCTATCCTATCCTATCCCCTATCCTATCCTATCCTCTATCCTATCCTATCCTCTATCCTATCCTATCATCTATCCTATCCTATCCTCTATCCTATCCTATCCTCTATCCTATCCTATCCTCTATCCTATCCAATCCTATATCGTGTCCTCTATTCTATCCTATCCTGTATCCTATCCTATCCTCCATCCTATCCTATCCTCTTTCCTATCCTATCCTCTATCATATCCTATCCTCTATCCTATCCTATTCTCTATCATATTCTATCCTCTATCCTATCCAATCATATATCCTATTCTCTATCCTATCCTATCCTCTATCGTATCCTATCCTCTATCTTATCCTCTATCCTATCCTATCCTCTATCCTAACCTATCGTCTATCCTATCCTATTCTCTATCCTATCCTATCCTCTATCCTACCCTATCCTCTATCCTATCCTATCCTCTATCCTATCCAATCCTATATCCTATTCTATCCTCTATCCTATCCAATCCTATATCCTATTCTCTATCCTATCCTATCCTCTATCGTATCCTATCCTCTATCTTATCCTCTATCCTATCCTATCCTCTATCCTAACCTATCGTCTATCCTATCCTATTCTCTATCCTATCCTATCCTCTATCCTACCCTATCCTCTATCATATCCTATCCTCAATCCTATCCTATCCTCTATCCTATTCTATCCTCTATCCTATCCAATCCTATATCCTATTCTCTATCCTATCCTATCCTCTATCGTATCCTATCCTCTATCCTATCCAATCCTATATCGTATCCTCTATTCTATCCTATCCTGTATCCTATCCTATTCTCTATCGTATCCTATCCTGTATCCTATCCTATCCACTATCCTATCCTATCCTCTATCATATCCTATCCTCTATCCTATCCTATCCTATCCTCTATCCTATTCTATCCTCTATCCTATTCTCTATCCTATACTATCCCCTATCGTATCCTATCCTCTATCCTATCCTATCCTCTATCCTATCCTATCCTCTATCCTATCCTTATCCTCTATCGTATCCTATCCTCTATCCTGTCCTATCCTCTATCCTATCCTATCCCCTATCCTATCCTATCCTCTATCCTATTCTATCCTCTATCCTATCCAATCCTATATCCTATTCTCTACCCTATCCTATCCTCTATCGTATCCTATCCTCTATCCTATACTCTACCCAATCCAATCCTCTATCCTATCCTATCCTCTATCATATCCTATCCTCTATCCTATCCTATCCTCTATCCTATTCTATCCTCTATCCTATCCAATCCTATATCCTATTCTCTATCCTATCCTATCCTCTATCGTATCCTATCCTCTATCCTATCCTATCGTTTATCCTATCCTATCCTCTATCATATCCTATCCTCTATCCTATCCTATCCTCTATCCTATTCTATCCTCTATCCTATCCTATCCTCTATCCTATCCTATCCTCTATCCTATCCTCTATCCTATCCTATCCACTATCCTATCCTATCCTCTATCATATCCTATCCTCTATCCTATCCTCTATCCTATCCTCTATCCTATCCTATCCTCTATCCTATCCTATCCTCTATCCTATCTAATCCTATATCCTATCCTCTATCATATCCTATCCTCTATCGTATCCTATCCTTTATCCTATCCTCTATCCTATCCTATCCTCTATCCTATCCTATCCTCGATCATATCCTATCCTCTATCCTATCCTATCCTCTATCCTATCCTATCCTCTATCCTATCCTATCCTGTATCCTATCCTATCCTCTATCCTATCCTATCCTCTATCCTATCCTATCCTGTATCATATCCTATCCTCTATCCTACCCTATCCTCTATCCTATCCTATCCTCTATCCTATCCTATCCTCTATCCTATCCTATCCTCTATCCTATCCTATCCTCTATCCTATGCAATCCTATATCCTATCCTCTATCATATCCTATCCTCTATCCTATCCTATCATCTATCGTATCCTATCCTCTATCCTATCCAATCCTATATCGTATCCTCTATCCTATCCTATCCTCTTTCCTATCCTATCCTCTATCCTATCCTATCCTCTATCCTATCCTATCCTCTATCTTAACCTATCGTCTATCCTATCCTATTCTCTATCCTATCCTATCCTCTATCCTACCCTATCCTCTATCCTATCCTATCCTCTATCCTATCCAATCCTATATCCTATCATCTATCATATCCTATCCTCTATCCTATCCTATCCTCTATCCTATCCTATCCTCGATCATATCCTATCCTCTATCCTATCCTATCCTCTATCCTATCCTATCCTCTATCCTTTCCTATCCTCTATCCTATCCTTATCCTCTATCGTATCCTATCCTCTATCCTGTCCTATCCTCTATCCTATCCTATCCCCTATCCTATCCTATCCTCTATCCTATCCTATCCTCTATCCTATCCTATCATCTATCCTATCCTATCCTCTATCCTATCCTATCCTCTATCCTATCCTATCCTCTATCCTATCCAATCCTATATCGTGTCCTCTATTCTATCCTATCCTGTATCCTATCCTATCCTCCATCCTATCCTATCCTCTTTCCTATCCTATCCTCTATCATATCCTATCCTCTATCCTATCCTATTCTCTATCATATTCTATCCTCTATCCTATCCAATCCTATAATCTATTCTCTATCCTATCCTATCCTCTATCGTATCCTATCCTCTATCTTATCCTCTATCCTATCCTATCCTCTATCCTATCCTATCCTCTATCCTAACCTATCGTCTATCCTATCCTATTCTCTATCCTATCCTATCCTCTATCCTACCCTATCCTCTATCCTATCCTATCCTCTATCCTATCCAATCCTATATCCTATTCTCTATCCTATCCTATCCTCTATCGTATCCTATCCTCTATCCTATCCTCTATCCTATCCTATCTTCTATCCTATCCTATCCTCTATCATATCCTATCCTCAATCCTATCCTATCCTCTATCCTATTCTATCCTCTATCCTATCCAATCCTATATCCTATCCTATCCTCTATCCTACCCTCTCCTCTATCGTATCCTATCCTCTATCCTACCCAATCCTATATCCTATCCTCTATCATATCCTACCCTCTATCCTATCCTATCCTCTATCCTATCCTATCCTCTATCCTATCCTATCCTCTATCCTATCCTGATCCTCTATCGTATCCTATCATCTACCCTATCCTATCCTCTATCCTATCCTATCCTCTATCCTTTCCTATCCTCTATCCTATCCTTATCCTCTATCGTATCCTATCCTCTATCCTGTCCTATCCTCTATCATATCCTATCCTCTATCCTATCCTCTATCCTATCCTATCCTCTATCCTATCCTATCCTCTATCCTACCCAATCCTATATCCTATCCTCTATCATATCCTACCCTCTATCCTATCCTATCCTCTATCCTATCCTATCCTCTATCCTATCCTATCCTCTATCCTATCCTGATCCTCTATCGTATCCTATCATCTACCCTATCCTATCCTCTATCCTATCCTATCCTCTATCCTTTCCTATCCTCTATCCTATCCTATCCTCTATCGTATCCTATCCTCTATCTTATCCTCTATCCTATCCTATCCTGTATCCTATCCTATCCTCTATCCTAACCTATCGTCTATCCTATCCTATTCTCTATCCTATCCTATCCTCTATCCTACCCTATCCTCTATCCTATCCTATCCTCTATCCTATCCAATCCTATATCCTATTCTCTATCCTATCCTATCCTCTATCGCATCCTATCCTCTATCCTATCCTCTATCCTATCCTATCTTCTATCCTATCCTATTCTCTATCCTATCCTATCCTCTATCCTACCCTATCCTCTATCCTATCCTATCCTCTATCCTATCCAATCCTATATCCTATTCTCTATCCTATCCTATCCTCTATCGCATCCTATCCTCTATCCTATCCTCTATCCTATCCTATCTTCTATCCTATCCTATCCTCTATCATATCCTATCCTCAATCCTATCCTATCCTCTATCCTATTCTATCCTCTATCCTATCCAATCCTATATCCTATTCTCTATCCTATCCTATCCTCTATCGTATCCTATCCTCTATCCTATCCAATCCTATATCGTATCCTCTATTCTATCCTATCCTGTATCCTATCCTATTCTCTATCGTATCCTATCCTGTATCCTATCCTATCCACTATCCTATCCTATCCTCTATCATATCCTATCCTCTATCCTATCCTATCCTCTATCCTATCCTATCCTCTATCCTATTCTATCCTCTATCCTATTCTCTATCCTATACTATCCCCTATCGTATCCTATCCTCTATCCTATCCAATCCTATATCGTATCCTCTATTCTATCCTATCCTGTATCCTATCCTATCCTCTATCCTATCCTATCCTCTATCCTATCCTATCCTCTATCATATCCTATCCTCTATCCTATCCTATTCTCTATCATATTCTATCCTCTATCCTATCCAATCCTATATCCTATTCTCTATCCTATCCTATCCTCTATCGTATCCTATCCTCTATCTTATCCTCTATCCTATCCTATCCTCTATCCTATCCTATCCTCTATCCTATCCTATCCTCTATCCTATCCTATCCTCTATCCTATCCTATCCTCTATCCTATCCTTATCCTCTATCGTATCCTATCCTCTATCCTGTCCTATCCTCTATCCTATCCTATCCCCTATCCTATCCTATCCTCTATCCTATTCTATCCTCTATCCTATCCAATCCTATATCCTATTCTCTACCCTATCCTATCCTCTATCGTATCCTATCCTCTATCCTATACTCTACCCAATCCAATCCTCTATCCTATCCTATCCTCTATCATATCCTATCCTCTATCCTATCCTATCCTCTATCCTATTCTATCCTCTATCCTATCCAATCCTATATCCTATTCTCTATCCTATCCTATCCTCTATCGTATCCTATCCTCTATCCTATCCTATCGTTTATCCTATCCTATCCTCTATCATATCCTATCCTCTATCCTATCCTATCCTCTATCCTATTCTATCCTCTATCCTAGCCTATCCTCTATCCTATCCTATCCTCTATCCTATCCTCTATCCTATCCTATCCACTATCCTATCCTATCCTCTATCATATCCTATCCTCTATCCTATCCTCTATCCTATCCTATCCTCTATCCTATCCTATCCTCTATCCTATCCAATCCTATATCCTATCCTCTATCATATCCTATCCTCTATCGTATCCTATCCTTTATCCTATCCTCTATCCTATCCTATCCTCTATCCTATCCTATCCTCGATCATATCCTATCCTCTATCCTATCCTATCCTCTATCCTATCCTATCCTCTATCCTATCCTATCCTGTATCCTATCCTATCCTCTATCCTATCCTATCCTCTATCCTATCCTATCCTGTATCATATCCTATCCTCTATCCTACCCTATCCTCTATCCTATCCTATCCTCTATCCTATCCTATCCTCTATCCTATCCTATCCTCTATCCTATCCTATCCTCTATCCTATGCAATCCTATATCCTATCCTCTATCATATCCTATCCTCTATCCTATCCTATCCTCTATCCTAACCTATCGTCTATCCTATCCTATTCTCTATCCTATCCTATCCTCTATCCTACCCTATCCTCTATCCTATCCTATCCTCTATCCTATCCAATCCTATATCCTATTCTCTATCCTATCCTATCCTCTATCGTATCCTATCCTCTATCCTATCCTCTATCCTATCCTATCTTCTATCCTATCCTATCCTCTATCATATCCTATCCTCAATCCTATCCTATCCTCTATCCTATTCTATCCTCTATCCTATCCAATCCTATATCCTATTCTCTATCCTATCCTATCCTCTATCGTATCCTATCCTCTATCCTATCCAATCCTATATCGTATCCTCTATTCTATCCTATCCTGTATCCTATCCTATTCTCTATCGTATCCTATCCTGTATCCTATCCTATCCACTATCCTGTCCTATCCTCTATCATATCCTATCCTCTATCCTATCCTATCCTCTATCATATCCTATCCTCTATCCTATCCTATTCTCTATCATATTCTATCCTCTATCCTATCCAATCCTATATCCTATTCTCTATCCTATCCTATCCTCTATCGTATCCTATCCTCTATCTTATCCTCTATCCTATCCTATCCTCTATCCTATCCTATCCTCTATCCTATCCTATCCTCTATCCTATCCTATCCTCTATCCTATCCTTATCCTCTATCGTATCCTATCCTCTATCCTGTCCTATCCTCTATCATATCCTATCCTCTATCCTATCCTATCCTCTATCCTATTCTATCCTCTATCCTATCCAATCCTATATCCTATTCTCTATCCTATCCTATCCTCTATCGTATCCTATCCTCTATCCTATCCTATCGTTTATCCTATCCTATCCTCTATCATATCCTATCCTCTATCCTATCCTATCCTCTATCCTATCCTATCCTCTATCCTATCCTATCCTCTATCCTATCCTATCCTCTATCCTATCCTCTATCCTATCCTATCCACTATCCTATCCTATCCTCTATCATATCCTATCCTCTATCCTATCCTCTATCCTATCCTATCCTCTATCCTAACCTATCCTCTATCCTATCCAATCCTATATCCTATCCTCTATCATATCCTATCCTCTATCGTATCCTATCCTTTATCCTATCCTCTATCCTATCCTATCCTCTATCCTATCCTATCCTCGATCATATCCTATCCTCTATCCTATCCTATCCTCTATCCTATCCTATCCTCTATCCTATCCTATCCTGTATCCTATCCTATCCTCTATCCTATCCTATCCTCTATCCTATCCTATCCTGTATCATATCCTATCCTCTATCCTACCCTATCCTCTATCCTATCCTATCCTCTATCCTATCCTATCCTCTATCCTATCCTATCCTCTATCCTATCCTATCCTCTATCCTATGCAATCCTATATCCTATCCTCTATCATATCCTATCCTCTATCCTATCCTATCATCTATCGTATCCTATCCTCTATCCTATCCAATCCTATATCGTATCCTCTATCCTATCCTATCCTCTTTCCTATCCTATCCTCTATCCTATCCTATCCTCTATCCTATCCTATCCTCTATCCTAACCTATCGTCTATCCTATCCTATTCTCTATCCTATCCTATCCTCTATCCTACCCTATCCTCTATCCTATCCTATCCTCTATCCTATCCAATCCTATATCCTATCATCTATCATATCCTATCCTCTATCCTATCCTATCCTCTATCGTATCCTATCCTCTACCCTATCCAATCCTATATCGTATCCTCTATCCTATCCTATCCTCTTTCCTATCCTATCCTCTATCCTATCCTATCCTCTATCCTATCCTATTCTCTATCCTATCCTATCCTCTATCCTATCCTATCCTCTATCCTATCCTATTCTCTATCCTATCCTATCCTGTATCCTATCCTATCCTCTATCCTATCCTATCCTCTATCCTATCCTATCCTCTATCCTATCCTATTCTCTATCCTATCCTATCCTCTACCCTATCCTATCCTCTATCATAACCTATCCTCTATCCTATCCTATCCTCTATCCTATCCTATCCTCTATCCTATCCTAACCTCTATCCTATCCTCTATCCTATCCTATCCTCTATCCTATCCTCTATCCTATCCTATCCACTATACTATCCTATCCTCTATCATATCCTATCCTCTATCCTATCCTATCCTATCCTCTATCCTATCCAATCCTATATCCTATCCTCTATCATATCCTATCCTCTATCGTATACTATCCTTTATCCTATCCTCTATCCTATCCTATCCTCTATCCTATCCTATCCTCGATCATATCCTATCCTCTATCCTATCCTATCCTCTATCCTATCCTATCCTCTATCCTATCCTATCCTCTATCCTATCCAATCCTATATCCTATCATCTATCATATCCTATCCTCTATCCTATCCTATCCTCTATCCTATCCAATCCTATATCCTATTCTCTATCCTATCCTATCCTCTATCGTATCCTATCCTCTATCCTATCCTATCGTTTATCCTATCCTATCCTCTATCATATCCTATCCTCTATCCTATCCTATCCTCTATGCTATTCTATCCTCTATCCTATCCTATCCTCTATCCTATCCTATCCTCTATCCTATCCTCTATCCTATCATATCCACTATCCTATCCTATCCTCTATCATATCCTATCCTCTATCCTATCCTCTATCCTATCCTATCCTCTATCCTATCCTATCCTCTATCCTATCCAATCCTATATCCTATCCTCTATCATATCCTATCCTCTATCGTATCCTATCCTTTATCCTATCCTCTATCCTATCATATCCTCTATCCTATCCTATCCTCGATCATATCCTATCCTCTATCCTATCCTATCCTCTATCCTATCCTATCCTCTATCCTATCCAATCCTATATCGTATCCTCTATCCTATCCTATCCTCTTTCCTATCCTATCCTCTATCCTATCCTATCCTCTATCCTATCCTATCCTCTATCCTAACCTATCGTCTATCCTATCCTATTCTCTATCCTATCCTATCCTCTATCCTACCCTATCCTCTATCCTATCCTATCCTCTATCCTATCCAATCCTATATCCTATCATCTATCATATCCTATCCTCTATCCTATCCTATCCTCTATCCTATCCTATCCTCGATCATATCCTATCCACTATCCTATCCTATCCTCTATCCTATCCTATCCTCTATCCTTTCCTATCCTCTATCCTATCCTTATCCTCTATCGTATCCTATCCTCTATCCTGTCCTATCCTCTATCCTATCCTATCCCCTATCCTATCCTATCCTCTATCCTATCCTATCCTCTATCCTATCCTATCATCTATCCTATCCTATCCTCTATCCTATCCTATCCTCTATCCTATCCTATCCTCTATCCTATCCAATCCTATATCGTGTCCTCTATTCTATCCTATCCTGTATCCTATCCTATCCTCCATCCTATCCTATCCTCTTTCCTATCCTATCCTCTATCATATCCTATCCTCTATCCTATCCTATTCTCTATCATATTCTATCCTCTATCCTATCCAATCCTATATCCTATTCTCTATCCTATCCTATCCTCTATCGTATCCTATCCTCTATCTTATCCTCTATCCTATCCTATCCTCTATCCTATCCTATCCTCTATCCTAACCTATCGTCTATCCTATCCTATTCTCTATCCTATCCTATCCTCTATCCTACCCTATCCTCTATCCTATCCTATCCTCTATCCTATCCAATCCTATATCCTATTCTCTATCCTATCCTATCCTCTATCGTATCCTATCCTCTATCCTATCCTCTATCCTATCCTATCTTCTATCCTATCCTATCCTCTATCATATCCTATCCTCAATCCTATCCTATCCTCTATCCTATTCTATCCTCTACCCTATCCAATCCTATATCCTATTCTCTATCCTATCCTATCCTCTATCGTATCCTATCCTCTATCCTATCCAATCCTATATCGTATCCTCTATTCTATCCTATCCTGTATCCTATCCTATTCTCTATCGTATCCTATCCTGTATCCTATCCTATCCACTATCCTGTCCTATCCTCTATCATATCCTATCCTCTATCCTATCCTATCCTCTATCATATCCTATCCTCTATCCTATCCTATTCTCTATCATATTCTATCCTCTATCCTATCCAATCCTATATCCTATTCTCTATCCTATCCTATCCTCTATCGTATCCTATCCTCTATCTTATCCTCTATCCTATCCTATCCTCTATCCTATCCTATCCTCTATCCTATCCTATCCTCTATCCTATCCTATCCTCTATCCTATCCTTATCCTCTATCGTATCCTATCCTCTATCCTGTCCTATCCTCTATCCTATCCTATCCCCTATCCTATCCTATCCTCTATCCTATTCTATCCTCTATCCTATCCAATCCTATATCCTATTCTCTACCCTATCCTATCCTCTATCGTATCCTATCCTCTATCCTATACTCTACCCAATCCAATCCTCTATCCTATCCTATCCTCTATCATATCCTATCCTCTATCCTATCCTATCCTCTATCCTATTCTATCCTCTATCCTATCCAATCCTATATCCTATTCTCTATCCTATCCTATCCTCTATCGTATCCTATCCTCTATCCTATCCTATCGTTTATCCTATCCTATCCTCTATCATATCCTATCCTCTATCCTATCCTATCCTCTATCCTATCCTATCCTCTATCCTATCCTATCCTCTATCCTATCCTATCCTCTATCCTATCCTCTATCCTATCCTATCCACTATCCTATCCTATCCTCTATCATATCCTATCCTCTATCCTATCCTCTATCCTATCCTATCCTCTATCCTAACCTATCCTCTATCCTATCCAATCCTATATCCTATCCTCTATCATATCCTATCCTCTATCGTATCCTATCCTTTATCCTATCCTCTATCCTATCCTATCCTCTATCCTATCCTATCCTCGATCATATCCTATCCTCTATCCTATCCTATCCTCTATCCTATCCTATCCTCTATCCTATCCTATCCTGTATCCTATCCTATCCTCTATCCTATCCTATCCTCTATCCTATCCTATCCTGTATCATATCCTATCCTCTATCCTACCCTATCCTCTATCCTATCCTATCCTCTATCCTATCCTATCCTCTATCCTATCCTATCCTCTATCCTATCCTATCCTCTATCCTATGCAATCCTATATCCTATCCTCTATCATATCCTATCCTCTATCCTATCCTATCGTCTATCGTATCCTATCCTCTATCCTATCCAATCCTATATCGTATCCTCTATCCTATCCTATCCTCTTTCCTATCCTATCCTCTATCCTATCCTATCCTCTATCCTATCCTATCCTCTATCCTAACCTATCGTCTATCCTATCCTATTCTCTATCCTATCCTATCCTCTATCCTACCCTATCCTCTATCCTATCCTATCCTCTATCCTATCCAATCCTATATCTTATCATCTATCATATCCTATCCTCTATCCTATCCTATCCTCTATCGTATCCTATCCTCTATCCTATCCAATCCTATATCGTATCCTCTATCCTATCCTATCCTCTTTCCTATCCTATCCTCTATCCTATCCTATCCTCTATCGTATCCTATCCTCTATCCTATCCAATCCTATATCGTATCCTCTATCCTATCCTATCCTCTTTCCTATCCTATCCTCTATCCTATCCTATCCTCTATCCTATCCTATTCTCTATCCTATCCAATCCTATATCCTATCCTCTATCATATCCTATCCTCTATCGTATACTATCCTTTATCCTATCCTCTATCCTATCCTATCCTCTATCCTATCCTATCCTCGATCATATCCTATCCTCTATCCTATCCTATCCTCTATCCTATCCTATCCTCTATCCTATCCTATCCTCTATCCTACCCTATCCTCTATCCTATCCTATCCTCTATCCTATCCAATCCTATATCCTATCATCTATCATATCCTATCCTCTATCCTATCCTATCCTCTATCGTATCCTATCCTCTATCCTATCCAATCCTATATCGTATCCTCTATCCTATCCTATCCTCTTTCCTATCCTATCCTCTATCCTATCCTATCCTCTATCCTATCCTATTCTCTATCCTATCCTATCCTCTATCCTATCCTATTCTCTATCCTATCCTATCCTCTACCCTATCCTATCCTCTATCATAACCTATCCTCTATCCTATCCTATCCTCTATCCTATCCTATCCTCTATCCTATCCTATCCTCTATCCTATCCTATCCTCTATCCTATCCTCTATCCTATCCTATCCTCTATCCTATCCTCTATCCTATCCTATCCACTATACTATCCTATCCTCTATCATATCCTATCCTCTATCCTATCCTATCCTCTATCCTATCCTATCCTCTATCCTATCCAATCCTATATCCTATCCTCTATCATATCCTATCCTCTATCGTATACTATCCTTTATCCTATCCTCTATCCTATCCTATCCTCTATCCTATCCTATCCTCGATCATATCCTATCCTCTATCCTATCCTATCCTCTATCCTATCCTATCCTCTATCCTATCCTATCCTCTATCCTACCCTATCCTCTATCCTATCCTATCCTCTATCCTATCCAATCCTATATCCTATCATCTATCATATCCTATCCTCTATCCTATCCTATCCTCTATCGTATCCTATCCTCTATCCTATCCAATCCTATATCGTATCCTCTATCCTATCCTATCCTCTTTCCTATCCTATCCTCTATCCTATCCTATCCTCTATCCTATCCTATTCTCTATCCTATCCTATCCTCTATCCTATCCTATCCTCTATCCTATCCTATTCTCTATCCTATCCTATCCTGTATCCTATCCTATCCTCTATCCTATCCTATCCTCTATCCTATCCTATCCTCTATCCTATCCTATTCTCTATCCTATCCTATCCTCTACCCTATCCTATCCTCTATCCTATCCTATCCTCTATCCTATCCTATCCTCTATCATATCCTATCCTCTATCCTATCCTATCCTCTATCCTATCCTATCCTCTATCCTATCCTACCCTCTATCATATCCTATCCTCTATCCTATCCTATCCTCTATCCTATGCTATCCTCTATCCTATCCTATCCACTATCCTATCCTATCCTCTATCATATCCTATCCTCTATCCTATCCTATCCTCTATCCTATCCTATCCTCTATCCTATCCAATCCTATATCCTATCCTCTATCATATCCTCTATCCTATTCTATCCTCTATCCTATCCAATCCTATATCCTATTCTCTATCCTATCCTATCCTCTATCGTATCCTATCCTCTATCCTATCCAATCCTATATCGTATCCTCTATCCTATCCTATCCTCTTTCCCATCCTATCCTCTATCCTATCCTATCCTCTATCCTATCCAATCCTATATCCTATCCTCTATCATATCCTCTATCCTATTCTATCCTCTATCCTATCCAATCCTATATCCTATTCTCTATCCTATCCTATCCTCTATCGTATCCTATCCTCTATCCTATCCAATCCTATATCGTATCCTCTATCCTATCCTATCCTCTTTCCCATCCTATCCTCTATCCTATCCTATCCTCTATCCTATCCTATTCTCTATCGTATCCTATCCTGTATCCCATCCTATCCTCTATCCTATCCTATCCTCTATCCTATCCTATCGTCTATCCTATCCTATCCACTATCCTATCCTATCCTCTATCCTATCCTATTCTCTATCCTATCCTATCCTCTATCCTATCCTATACTCTATCCTATCCTATCCTCTATCCTATCCTATCCTCTATCATATCCTATCCTCTATCCTATCCTATTCTCTATCCTATTCTATCCCCTATCCTATCCAATCCTATATCCTATTCTCTATCCTATCCTATCCTCTATCGTATCCTATCCTCTATCCTATCCTATCCTCTATCCTATCCTATCCTCTATCCTATCCTATCCTCTATCCTATCCTCTATCCTATCCTATCCACTATCCTATCCTATCCTCTATCATATCCTATCCTCTATCCTATCCTATCCTCTATCCTATCCTATCCTCTATCCTATCCAATCCTATATCCTATCCTCTATCATATCCTCTATCCTATTCTATCCTCTATCCTATCCAATCCTATATCCTATTCTCTATCCTATCCTATCCTCTATCCTATCCTATCCTCTATCCTATCCTATCCTCTATCCTATCCTATTCTCTACCCTATCCTATCCTCTATCCTATCCTATTCTCTATCCTATCCTACCCTGTATCCTATCCTATACTCTATCCTATCCTATCCTCTATCCTATCCCATCCTGTATCATATCCTATCCTCTATCCTATCGTATTCTCTATCCTATTCTATCCTCTATCCTATCCAATCCTATATCCTATTCTCTACCCTATCCTATCCTCTATCGTATCCTATCCTCTATCCTATCCTCTATCCTATCCAATCCTCTATCCTATCCTATCCTCTATCATATCCTATCCTCTATCCTATCCTATCCTCTATCCTATCCAATCCTATATCCTATCCTCTATCATATCCTCTATCCTATTCTATCCTCTATCCTATCCAATCCTATATCCTATTCTCTATCCTATCCTATCCTCTATCCTATCCTATCCTCTATCCTATCCTATCCTCTATCCTATCCTATTCTCTATCCTATCCTATCCTCTATCCTATCCTATTCTCTATCCTATCCTACCCTGTATCCTATCCTATACTCTATCCTATCCTATCCTCTATCCTATCCCATCCTGTATCATATCCTATCCTCTATCCTATCGTATTCTCTATCCTATTCTATCCTCTATCCTATCCAATCCTATATCCTATTCTCTACCCTATCCTATCCTCTATCGTATCCTATCCTCTATCCTATCCTCTATCCTATCCAATCCTCTATCCTATCCTATCCTCTATCATATCCTATCCTCTATCCTATCCTATCCTCTATCCTATGCTATCCTCTATCCTATCCTATCCTCTATCCTATCCTATTCTCTATCCTATCCTCTATCCTATCCTATCCACTATCCTATCCTATCCTCTATCATATCCTATCCTCTATCCTATCCTATCCTCTATCCTATCCAATCCTATATCCTATCCTCTATCATATCCTCTATCCTATTCTATCCTCTATCCTATCCAATCCTATATCCTATTCTCTACCCTATCCTATCCTCTATCGTATCCTATCCTCTATCCTATCCTCTATCCTATCCTATCCTCTATCATATCCTATCCTCTATCCTATCCTATCCTCTATCCTATTCTATCCTCTATCCTATCCAATCCTATATCCTATTCTCTATCCTATCCTATCCTCTATCGTATCCTATCCTGTATCCCATCCTATCCTCTATCCTATCCTATCCTCTATCCTATCCTATCGTCTATCCTATCCTATCCACTATCCTATCCTATCCTCTATCCTATCCTATTCTCTATCCTATCCTATCCTCTATCCTATCCTATACTCTATCCTATCCTATCCTCTATCCTATCCTATCCTCTATCATATCCTATCCTCTATCCTATCCTATTCTCTATCCTATTCTATCCCCTATCCTATCCAATCCTATATCCTATTCTCTATCCTATCCTATCCTCTATCGTATCCTATCCTCTATCCTATCCTATCCTCTATCCTATCCTATCCTCTATCCTATCCTATCCTCTATCCTATCCAATCCACTATACTATCCTATCCTCTATCATATCCTATCCTCTATCCTATCCTATCCTCTATCCTATCCTATCCTCTATCCTATCCTATTCTCTATCCTATCCTATTCTGTATCCTATCCTATCCTCTATCCTATCCTATCCTCTATCCTATCCTATCCTCTATCCTATCCAATCCTCTATCCTATCCTATCCTCTATCCTACCCTATCCTCTATCGTATCCTATCCTCTATCCTACCCAATCCTATATCCTATCCTCTATCATATCCTACCCTCTATCCTATCCTATCCTCTATCCTATCCTATCCTCTATCCTATCCTATCCTCTATCCTATCCTTATCCTCTATCGTATTCTATCATCTACCCTATCCTATCCTCTATCCTATCCTATCCTCTATCCTATCCTATCCTCTATCCTATCCTTATCCTCTATCGTATCCTATCCTCTATCCTGTCCTATCCTCTATCCTATCCTATCCTCTATCCTATCCTATCCTCTATCCTATCCTATTCTCTATCCTATCCTATTCTGTATCCTATCCTATCCTCTATCCTATCCTATCCTCTATCCTATCCTATCCTCTATCCTATCCTATCCTCTATCCTATCCTAACCTCTAACCTATCCTATCCTCTATCCTATCCTATCCTCTATCCTATCCTATCCTCTATCCTATCCTATCCTCTATCCTATCCAATCCTCTATCCTATCCTATCCTCTATCCTATCCTTATCCTCTATCGTATCCTATCCTCTATCCTATCCTATCCTCTATCCTATCCTATCCTCTATCCTATCCTCTCCTCTATCCTATCCTATCCTCTATCCTATCCTTATCCTCTATCGTATCCTATCCTCTATCCTATCCTATCCTCTATCCTATCCTATCCTCTATCCTATCCTATCCTCTATCCTATCCTATCCTCTATCGTATCCTATCCTCTATCCTATTAAATCCTATATCGTATCCTCTATCCTATCCTATCATCTATCGTATCATATCCTCTATCCTATACTATCCTCTATCCTATCCTATCCTCCATCCTATCCTATCCTCTATCCTATATTATCCTCTATCCTATCCTATCCTCTATCCTATCCTATCCTCTATCCTATCCAATCCTCTATCCTATCCTATCCTCTATCCTATCCTATTCTCTATCCTATCCTATCATCTATCGTATCATATCCTCTATCCTATACTATCCTCTATCCTATCCTATCCTCCATCCTATCCTATCCTCTATCCTATATTATCCTCTATCCTATCCCATCCTCTATCCTATCCTATCCTCTAACCTATTCTATCCTCTATCCTATCCTATCCTCTATAATATCCTATCCTCTATACTATCCTATCCTCTATCCTATTCTCTATCCTATCCTATCCTCTATCGTATCCTATCCCCTATCCTATCCTATCCTCTATCCTATCCTATCCTCTATCCTATCCTATCCTCTATCCTATCATATCCTCTATCCTATATTATCCTCTATCCTATCCTATCCTATCCTCTATCCTATCCTATCCTCTATCCTATCCTATCCTCTATCCTATCCTATCCCCTATCCTATCCTATCCTCTATCCTATCCTATCCTCTATCCTATCCTTATCCTCTATCGTATCCTATCCTCTATCCTATCCTATCCTCTATCCTATCCAATCGTATATCGTATCCCCTATTCTATCCTATCCTGTATCCTATCCTATCCTCCATCCTATCCTATCCTCTTTCCTATCCTATCCTCTATCATATCCTATCCTCTATCCTATCCTATTCTCTATCATATTCTATCCTCTATCCTATCCAATCCTATATCCTATTCTCTATCCTATCCTATCCTCTATCGTATCCTATCCTCTATCTTATCCTCTATCCTATCCTATCCTCTATCCTATCCTATCCTCTATCCTATCCTATCCTCTATCCTATCCTATTCTCTATCCTATCCTATCCTCTATCCTATCCTATTCTCTATCCTATCCTATCCTGTATCCTATCCTATACTCTATCCTATCCTATCCTCTATCCTATCCCATCCTGTATCATATCCTATAATCTATCCTATCGTATTCTCTATCCTATTCTATCCTCTATCCTATCCAATCCTATATCCTATTCTCTACCCTATCCTATCCTCTATCGTATCCTATCCTCTATCCTATCCTCTATCCTATCCAATCCTCTATCCTATCCTATCCTCTATCATATCCTATCCTCTATCCTATCCTATCCTCTATCCTATTCTATCCTCTATCCTATTCTATCCTCTATCCTATCCAATCCTATATCGTATTCTCTATCCTATCCTATCCTCTATCGTATCCTATCCTCTATCCTATCCTATCGTTTATCCTATCCTATCCTCTATCATATCCTATCCTCTATCCTATCCTATCCTCTATCCTATGCTATCCTCTATCCTATCCTATCCTCTATCCTATCCTATCCTCTATCCTATCCTCTATCCTATCCTATCCACTATCCTATCCTATCATCTATCATATCCTATCCTCTATCCTATCCTATCCTCTATCCTATCCAATCCTATATCCTATCCTCTATCATATCCTCTATCCTATTCTATCCTCTATCCTATCCAATCCTATATCCTATTCTCTATCCTATCCTATCCTCTATCGTATCCTATCCTCTATCCTATCCAATCCTATATCGTATCCTCTATCCTATCCTATCCTCTTTCCCATCCTATCCTTATCCTATCCTATCCTCTATCCTATCCTATTCTCTATCGTATCTTATCCTGTATCCCATCCTATCCTCTATCCTATCCTATCCTCTATCCTATCCTATCGTCTATCCTATCCTATCCACTATCCTATCCTATCCTCTATCCTATCCTATTCTCTATCCTATCCTATCCTCTATCCTATCCTATACTCTATCCTATCCTATCCTCTATCCTATCCTATCCTATCCTCTATCATATCCTATCCTCTATCCTATCCTATTCTCTATCCTATTCTATCCTCTATCCTATCCAATCCTATATCCTATTCTCTATCCTATCCTATCCTCTATCGTATCCTATCCTCTATCCTATCCTATCCTCTATCCTATCCTATCCTCTATCCTATCCTATCCTCTATCCTATCCAATCCACTATACTATCCTATCCTCTATCATATCCTATCCTCTATCCTATCCTATCCTCTATCCTATCCTATCCTCTATCCTATCCTATTCTCTATCCTATCCTATCCTCTATCCTATCCTATCCTCTATCCTATCCTATCCTCTATCCTATCCAATCCTCTATCCTATCCTATCCTCTATCCTACCCTATCCTCTATCGTATCCTATCCTCTATCCTACCCAATCCTATATCCTATCCTCTATCATATCCTACCCTCTATCCTATCCTATCCTCTATCCTGTCCTATCCTCTATCCTATCCTATCCCCTATCCTATCCTATCCTCTATCCTACCCTATCCTCTATCCTATCCTATCCTCTATCCTATCCTATCCTCTATCCTATCCTATCCTCTATCCTATCCTATCCTCTATCATATCCTATCCTCTATCCTATCCTATCCTCTATCCTATCCTTATCCCCTATCGTATCCGATCCTCTATCCTATCCTATCCTCTATCCTATCCTATCCTCTATCCTATCATATCCTCTATCCTATATTATCCTCTATCCTATCCTATCCTATCCTCTATCCTATCCTATCCTCTATCCTATCCTATCCTCTATCCTATCCTATCCTCTATCCTATCCTATCCTCTATCCTATCCTATCCTCTATCCTATCCTATCCTCTATCCTATCCTATCCTCTATCCTATCCTTATCCTCTATCGTATCCTATCCTCTATCCTATCCTATCCTCTATCCTATCCTATCCTCTATCCTATCCTCTCCTCTATCCTATCCTATCCTCTATCCTATCCTTATCCTCTATCGTATCCTATCCTCTATCCTATCCTATCCTCTATCCTATCCTATCCTCTATCCTATCCTATCCTCTATCCTATCCTATCCTCTATCGTATCCTATCCTCTATCCTATTAAATCCTATATCGTATCCTCTATCCTATCCTATCATCTATCGTATCATATCCTCTATCCTATACTATCCTCTATCCTATCCTATCCTCCATCCTATCCTATCCTCTATCCTATATTATCCTCTATCCTATCCCATCCTCTATCCTATCCTATCCTCTAACCTATTCTATCCTCTATCCTATCCTATCCTCTATAATATCCTATCCTCTATACTATCCTATCCTCTATCCTATCCTATCCTCTATCCTACCCAATCCTATATCCTATCCTCTATCATATCCTACCCTCTATCCTATCCTATCCTCTATCCTATCCTTATCCTCTATCGTATCCTATCCTCTATCCTATCCTATCCTCTATAATATCCTATCCTCTATCCTATCCTAACCTCTATCCTATCCTATCCTCTATCCTATCCTATCCTCTATCCTATATTATCCTCTATCCTATCCTATCCTATCCTCTATCCTATCCTATCCTCTATCCTATCCTATCCTCTATCCTATCCTATCATCTATCCTATCCTATCCTCTATCCTATCCTCTATCCTATCCTATCCTCTATCCTATCCTTATCCTCTATCGTATCCTGTCCTCTATCCTATCCTATCCTCTATCCTATCCTATCCTCTATCCTATCCTATTCTCTATCCTATCCTATCCTCTATCCTATCGTATCCTCTATCGTATCCTATCCTCTATCCTATTAAATCCTATATCGTATCCTCTATCCTATCCTATCCTCTATCCTATCCTAACCTCTATCCTATCCTATCCTCTATCCTATCCTATCCTCTATCCTATCCTATCCTCTATCCTATATTATCCTCTATCCTATCCTATCCTATCCTCTATCCTATCCTATCCTCTATCCTATTCTATCCTCTATCCTATCCTATCCTCTATCCTATCCTATCCTCTAACCTATCCTATCCTCTATCCTATCCTATCCTCTATCCTATCCTATCCTCTATCCTATCCTATCCTCTATCCTATCCTATCCTCTATCCTATCCTATCCTCTATCCTATCCTATCCTCTATCCTATCCTATCCTCTATCCTATCCTATCCTCTATCCTATATTATCCTCTATCCTATATTATCCTCTATCCTATCCTATCCTATCCTCTATCCTATCCCATCCTCTATCCTATCCTATCCTCTATCCTATCCTATCCTCTATCGTATCCTATCCTCTATCCTATCCTATTCTCTATCATATCCTATCCTCTATCCTATCCTATTCTCTATCCTATCCTATCCTGTATCCTATCCTATACTCTATCCTATGCTATCCTCTATCCTATCCCATCCTGTATCATATCCTATCCTCTATCCTATCGTATTCTCTATCCTATTCTATCCTCTATCCTATCCAATCCTATATCCTATTCTCTACCCTATCCTATCCTCTATCGTATCCTATCCTCTATCCTATCCTCTATCCTATCCAATCCTCTATCCTATCCTATCCTCTATCATATCCTATCCTCTATCCTATCCTATCCTCTATCCTATTCTATCCTCTATCCTATCCAATCCTATATCCTATTCTCTATCCTATCCTATCCTCTATCGTATCCTATCCTCTATCCTATCCTATCGTTTATCCTATCCTATCCTCTATCATATCCTATCCTCTATCCTATCCTATCCTCTATCCTATCCTATCCTCTATCCTATCCTATCCTCTATCCTATCCTATTCTCTAACCTATCCTATCCTCTATCCTACCCTATCCTCTATCCTATCCTATCCTCTATCCTATCCAATCCTATATCCTATTCTCTATCCTATCCTATCCTCTATCGTATCCTATCCTCTATCCTATCCTCTATCCTATCCTATCTTCTATCCTATCCTATCCTCTATCATATCCTATCCTCAATCCTATCCTATCCTCTATCCTATTCTATCCTCTATCCTATCCAATCCTATATCCTATTCTCTATCCTATCCTATCCTCTATCGTATCCTATCCTCTATCCTATCCAGTCCTATATCGTATCCTCTATTCTATCCTATCCTGTATCCTATCCTATTCTCTATCGTATCCCATCCTGTATCCTATCCTATCCACTATCCTATCCTATCCTCTATCATATCCTATCCTCTATCCTATCCTATCCTCTATCCTATCCTATCCTCTATCCTATTCTATCCTCTATCCTATTCTCTATCCTATACTATCCCCTATCGTATCCTATCCTCTATCCTATCCAATCCTATATCGTATCCTCTATTCTATCCTATCCTGTATCCTATCCTATCCTCTATCCTATCCTATCCTCTATCCTATCCTATCCTCTATCATATCCTATCCTCTATCCTATCCTATTCTCTATCATATTCTATCCTCTATCCTATCCAATCCTATATCCTATTCTCTATCCTATCCTATCCTCTATCGTATCCTATCCTCTATCTTATCCTCTATCCTATCCTATCCTCTATCCTATCCTATCTTCTATCCTATCCTATCCTCTATCCTATTCTATCCTCTATCCTATCCAATCCTATATCCTATTCTCTATCCTATCCTATCCTCTATCGTATCCTATCCTCTATCCTATCCAATCCTATATCGTATCCTCTATCCTATCCTATCCTCTTTCCCATCCTATCCTCTATCCTATCCTATACTCTATCCTATTATATCCTCTATCCTATCCTATCCTCTATCATATCCTATCCTCTATCCTATCCTCTTCTCTATCCTATTCTATCCTCTATCCTATCCAATCCTATATCCTATTCTCTATCCTATCCTATCCTCTATCGTATCCTATCCTCTATCCTATCCTATCCTCTATCCTATCCTATCCTCTATCCTATCCTATCCTCTATCCTATCCTATCCTCTATCCTTTCCTATCCTCTATCCTATCCTATCCTCTATCCTATCCTATCCTCTATCCTATCCTATCCTCTATCCTATCCTATACTCTATCCTATTATATCCTCTATCCTATCCTATCCTCTATCATATCCTATCCTCTATCCTATCCTCTTCTCTATCCTATTCTATCCTCTATCCTATCCAATCCTATATCCTATTCTCTATCCTATCCTATCCTCTATCGTATCCTATCCTCTATCCTATCCTATCCTCTATCCTATCCTATCCTCTATCCTATCCTATCCTCTATCCTATCCTATCCTCTATCCTTTCCTATCCTCTATCCTATCCTATCCTCTATCCTATCCTACCCTCTATCCTATCCTATCCTCTATCCTATCCTATCCTCTATCCTATCCTTATCCTCTACCGTATCCTATCCTCTATCCTATCCTATCCTCTATCCTATCCTATCCTCTATCGTATCCTATCCTCTATCGTATCCTATCATCTACCCTATCCTATCCTCTATCCTATCCTATCCTCTATCCTATCCTATCCTCTATCCTATCCTTATCCTCTATCGTATCCTATCCTCTATCCTGTCCTATCCTCTAACCTATCCTATCCTCTATCCTATCCTATCCTCTATCCTATCCTATCCTCTATCCTATCCTATCCTCTATCCTATCCTATCCTCTATCCTATCCTATCCTCTATCCTATCCTATCCTCTATCCTATCCTATCCTCTATCCTATATTATCCTCTATCCTATCCTATCATATCCTCTATCCTATCCCATCCTCTATCCTATCCTATCCTCTATCCTATCCTATCCTCTATCGTATCCTATCCTCTATCCTATCCTATTCTCTATCATATCCTATCCTCTATCCTATCCTATTCTCTATCCTATCCTATCCTGTATCCTATCCTATACTCTATCCTATGCTATCCTCTATCCTATCCCATCCTGTATCATATCCTATCCTCTATCCTATCGTATTCTCTATCCTATTCTATCCTCTATCCTATCCAATCCTATATCCTATTCTCTACCCTATCCTATCCTCTATCGTATCCTATCCTCTATCCTATCCTCTATCCTATCCAATCCTCTATCCTATCCTATCCTCTATCATATCCTATCCTCTATCCTATCCTATCCTCTATCCTATTCTATCCTCTATCCTATCCAATCCTATATCCTATTCTCTATCCTATCCTATCCTCTATCGTATCCTATCCTCTATCCTATCCTATCGTTTATCCTATCCTATCCTCTATCATATCCTATCCTCTATCCTATCCTATCCTCTATCCTATCCTATCCTCTATCCTATCCTATCCTCTATCCTATCCTATTCTCTAACCTATCCTATCCTCTATCCTACCCTATCCTCTATCCTATCCTATCCTCTATCCTATCCAATCCTATATCCTATTCTCTATCCTATCCTATCCTCTATCGTATCCTATCCTCTATCCTATCCTCTATCCTATCCTATCTTCTATCCTATCCTATCCTCTATCATATCCTATCCTCAATCCTATCCTATCCTCTATCCTATTCTATCCTCTATCCTATCCAATCCTATATCCTATTCTCTATCCTATCCTATCCTCTATCGTATCCTATCCTCTATCCTATCCAATCCTATATCGTATCCTCTATTCTATCCTATCCTGTATCCTATCCTATTCTCTATCGTATCCCATCCTGTATCCTATCCTATCCACTATCCTATCCTATCCTCTATCATATCCTATCCTCTATCCTATCCTATCCTCTATCCTATCCTATCCTCTATCCTATTCTATCCTCTATCCTATTCTCTATCCTATACTATCCCCTATCGTATCCTATCCTCTATCCTATCCAATCCTATATCGTATCCTCTATTCTATCCTATCCTGTATCCTATCCTATCCTCTATCCTATCCTATCCTCTATCCTATCCTATCCTCTATCATATCCTATCCTCTATCCTATCCTATTCTCTATCATATTCTATCCTCTATCCTATCCAATCCTATATCCTATTCTCTATCCTATCCTATCCTCTATCCTATCCTATCCTCTATCCTATCCTATCCTCTATCCTTTCCTATCCTCTATCCTATCCTATCCTCTATCCTATCCTATCCTCTATCCTATCCTATCCTCTATCCTATCCTATCCTCTATCCTATCCTATCCTCTATCCTATCCTTATCCTCTACCGTATCCTATCCTCTATCCTATCCTATCCTCTATCCTATCCTATCCTCTATCGTATCCTATCCTCTATCGTATCCTATCATCTACCCTATCCTATCCTCTATCCTATCCTATCCTCTATCCTATCCTATCCTCTATCCTATCCTTATCCTCTATCGTATCCTATCCTCTATCCTGTCCTATCCTCTATCCTATCCTATCCCCTATCCTATCCTATCCTCTATCCTATCCTATCCTCTATCCTATCCTATCCTCTATCCTATCCTATCCTCTATCCTATCCTATCCTCTATCCTATCCTATCCTCTATCCTATCCTATCCTCTATCCTATCCTTATCCCCTATCGTATCCGATCCTCTATCCTATCCTATCCTCTATCCTATCCTATCCTCTATAATATCCTATCCTCTATCATATCCTATCCTCTATCCTTTCCTATCCTCTATCCTATCCTATCCTCTATCCTATCCTGTACTGTATCCTATCCTATCCTGTATCGTATCCTATCCTCTATCCTCTTAAATCCTATATCGTATCCTCTATCCTATCCTATCCTCTATCCTATCCTATCCTCTATCCTATCCTAACCTCTAACCTATCCTGTCCTCTATCCTATCCTATCCTCTATCCTATCATATCCTCTATCCTATATTATCCTCTATCCTATCCTATAATATCCTCTATCCTATCCTATCCTCTATCCTATCCTATCCTCTATCCTATCCTATCCTCTATCCTATCCTATCCTCTATAGTATCCTATCCTCTATCCTATCCTATCCTCTATCCTATCCTATCCTCTATCCTATCCTATCCTCTATTCTATCCTATCCTCTATCCTATCCTATCCTCTATCCTATCCTATCCTCTATCCTATCCTATCCTCTATCCTATCCTTATCCTCTATCGTATCCTATCCTCTATCCTATCCTATCCTCTATCCTATCCTATCCTCTATACTATCCTCTCCTCTATCCTATCCTATCCTCTATCCTATCCTTATCCTCTATCGTATCCTATCCTCTATCGTATCCTATCCTCTATCCTATCCTATCCTCTATCCTATCCTATCCTCTATCCTATCCTCTCCTCTATCCTATCCTATCCTCTATCCTATCCTTATCCTCTATCGTATCCTATCCTCTATCCTATCCTATCCTCTATCCTATCCTATCCTCTATCCTATCCTATCCTCTATCCTATCCTATCCTCTATCCTATCCTATACTCTATCGTATCCTATCCTCTATCCTATTAAATCCTATATCGTATCCTCTATCCTATCCTATCATCTATCGTATCATATCCTCTATCCTATACTATCCTCTATCCTATCCTATCCTCCATCCTATCCTATCCTCTATCCTATCCCATCCTCTATCCTATCCTATCCTCTAACCTATTCTATCCTCTATCCTATCCTATCCTCTATAATATCCTATCCTCTATACTATCCTATCCTCTATCCTATCCTATCTTCTATCCTACCCAATCCTATATCCTATCCTCTATCATATCCTACCCTCTATCCTATCCTATCCTCTATCCTATCCTATCCTCTATAATATCCTATCCTCTATCCTATCCTAACCTCTATCCTATCCTATCCTCTATCCTATCCTATCCTCTATCCTATCCTATCCTGTATGCTATCCTATCCTCTATCCTATCCTATCCTCTATCCTATCCTATCCTCTATCCTATCCTATCCTCTATCCTATCCTATCCTCTATCCTATCCTATCCTCTATCCTATCCTATCCTCTATCCTATCCTTATCCCCTATCGTATCCGATCATCTATCCTATCCTATAATCTATCCTATCCTATCCTCTATAATATCCTATCCTCTATCATATCCTATCCTCTATCCTTTCCTATCCTCTATCCTATCCTATCCTCTATCCTATCCTGTACTCTATCCTATCCTATCCTGTATCGTATCCTATCCTCTATCCTCTTAAATCCTATATCGTATCCTCTATCCTATCCTATCCTCTATCCTATCCTATCCTCTATCCTATCCTAACCTCCAACCTATCCTATCCTCTAACCTATCCTATCCTCTATCCTATCCTTATCCTCTATCGTATCCTATCCTCTATCCTATCCTATCCTCTATCCTATCCTATCCTCTATCCTATCCTCTCCTCTATCCTATCCTATCCTCTATCCTATCCTTATCCTCTATCGTATCCTATCCTCTATCCTATCCTATCCTCTAACCTATCCTATCCTCTATCCTATCCTATCCTCTATCCTATCCTATCCTCTATCCTATCCTATCCTCTATCCTATCCTATCCTCTATCCTATCCTATCCTCTATCCTATCCTATCCTCTATCCTATATTATCCTCTATCCTATCCTATCCTATCCTCTATCCTATCCCATCCTCTATCCTATCCTATCCTCTATCCTATCCTATCCTCTATCGTATCCTATCCTCTATCCTATCCTATTCTCTATCATATCCTATCCTCTATCCTATCCTATTCTCTATCCTATCCTATCCTGTATCCCATCCTATACTCTATCCTATGCTATCCTCTATCCTATCCCATCCTGTATCATATCCTATCCTCTATCCTATCGTATTCTCTATCCTATTCTATCCTCTATCCTATCCAATCCTATATCCTATTCTCTACCCTATCCTATCCTCTATCGTATCCTATCCTCTATCCTATCCTCTATCCTATCCAATCCTCTATCCTATCCTATCCTCTATCATATCCTATCCTCTATCCTATCCTATCCTCTATCCTATTCTATCCTCTATCCTATCCAATCCTATATCCTATTCTCTATCCTATCCTATCCTCTATCGTATCCTATCCTCTATCCTATCCTATCGTTTATCCTATCCTATCCTCTATCATATCCTATCCTCTATCCTATCCTATCCTCTATCGTATCCTATCCTCTATCCTATCCTATCCTCTATCCTATCCTATTCTCTATCCTATCCTATCCTCTATCCTACCCTATCCTCTATCCTATCCTATCCTCTATCCTATCCAATCCTATATCCTATTCTCTATCCTATCCTATCCTCTATCGTATCCTATCCTCTATCCTATCCTCTATCCTATCCTATCTTCTATCCTATCCTATCCTCTATCATATCCTATCCTCAATCCTATCCTATCCTCTATCCTATTCTATCCTCTATCCTATCCAATCCTATATCCTATTCTCTATCCTATCCTATCCTCTATCGTATCCTATCCTCTATCCTATCCAATCCTATATCGTATCCTCTATTCTATCCTATCCTGTATCCTATCCTATTCTCTATCGTATCCCATCCTGTATCCTATCCTATCCACTATCCTATCCTATCCTCTATCATATCCTATCCTCTATCCTATCCTATCCTCTATCCTATCCTATCCTCTATCCTATTCTATCCTCTATCCTATTCTCTATCCTATACTATCCCCTATCGTATCCTATCCTCTATCCTATCCAATCCTATATCGTATCCTCTATTCTATCCTATCCTGTATCCTATCCTATCCTCTATCCTATCCTATCCTCTATCCTATCCTATCCTCTATCATATCCTATCCTCTATCCTATCCTATTCTCTATCATATTCTATCCTCTATCCTATCCAATCCTATATCCTATTCTCTATCCTATCCTATCCTCTATCGTATCCTATCCTCTATCTTATCCTCTATCCTATCCTATCCTCTATCCTATCCTATCCTCTATCCTATCCTATCCTCTATCCTATTCTATCCTCTATCCTATCCAATCCTATATCCTATTCTCTATCCTATCCTATCCTCTATCGTATCCTATCCTCTATCCTATCCAATCCTATATCGTATCCTCTATCCTATCCTATCCTCTTTCCCATCCTATCCTCTATCCTATCCTATCCTCTATCCTATCCTATTCTCTATCGTATCCTATCCTGTATCCCATCCTATCCTCTATCCTATCCTATCCTCTATCCTATCCTATCGTCTATCCTATCCTATCCACTATCCTATCCTATCCTCTATCCTATCCTATTCTCTATCCTATCCTATCCTCTATCCTATCCTATACTCTATCCTATTATATCCTCTATCCTATCCTATCCTCTATCATATCCTATCCTCTATCCTATCCTCTTCTCTATCCTATTCTATCCTCTATCCTATCCAATCCTATATCCTATTCTCTATCCTATCCTATCCTCTATCGTATCCTATCCTCTATCCTATCCTATCCTCTATCCTATCCTATCCTCTATCCTATCCTATCCTCTATCCTATCCTATCCTCTATCCTATCCTATCCTCTATCCTATCCTATCCTCTATCCTATCCTATCCTCTATCCTATCCTATCCTCTATCCTATCCTATCCTCTATCCTATCCTTATCCTCTACCGTATCCTATCCTCTATCCTATCCTATCCTCTATCCTATCCTATCCTCTATCGTATCCTATCCTCTATCGTATCCTATCATCTACCCTATCCTATCCTCTATCCTATCCTATCCTCTATCCTATCCTATCCTCTATCCTATCCTTATCCTCTATCGTATCCTATCCTCTATCCTGTCCTATCCTCTATCCTATCCTATCCCCTATCCTATCCTATCCTCTATCCTATCCTATCCTCTATCCTATCCTATCCTCTATCCTATCCTATCCTCTATCCTATCCTATCCTCTATCCTATCCTATCCTCTATCCTATCCTATCCTCTATCCTATCCTATCCTCTATCCTATCCTATCCTCTATCCTATCCTTATCCCCTATCGTATCCGATCCTCTATCCTATCCTATCCTCTATCCTATCCTATCCTCTATAATATCCTATCCTCTATCATATCCTATCCTCTATCCTTTCCTATCCTCTATCCTATCCTATCCTCTATCCTATCCTGTACTGTATCCTATCCTATCCTGTATCGTATCCTATCCTCTATCCTCTTAAATCCTATATCGTATCCTCTATCCTATCCTATCCTCTATCCTATCCTATCCTCTATCCTATCCTAACCTCTAACCTATCCTATCCTCTATCCTATCCTATCCTCTATCCTATCATATCCTCTATCCTATATTATCCTCTATCCTATCCTATAATATCCTCTATCCTATCCTATCCTCTATCCTATCCTATCCTCTATCCTATCCTATCCTCTATCCTATCCTATCCTCTATCCTATCCTATCCTCTATCCTATCCTATCCTCTATCCTATCCTATCCTCTATCCTATCCTATCCTCTATTCTATCCTATCCTCTATCCTATCCTATCCTCTATCCTATCCTATCCTCTATCCTATCCTTATCCTCTATCGTATCCTATCCTCTATCCTATCCTATCCTCTATCCTATCCTATCCTCTATCCTATCCTCTCCTCTATCCTATCCTATCCTCTATCCTATCCTTATCCTCTATCGTATCCTATCCTCTATCCTATCCTATCCTCTATCCTATCCTATCCTCTATCCTATCCTATCCTCTATCCTATCCTATCCTCTATCCTATCCTATACTCTATCGTATCCTATCCTCTATCCTATTAAATCCTATATCGTATCCTCTATCCTATCCTATCATCTATCGTATCATATCCTCTATCCTATACTATCCTCTATCCTATCCTATCCTCCATCCTATCCTATCCTCTATCCTATATTATCCTCTATCCTATCCTATCCTCTATCCTATCCTATACTCTATCGTATCCTATCCTCTATCCTATTAAATCCTATATCGTATCCTCTATCCTATCCTATCATCTATCGTATCATATCCTCTATCCTATACTATCCTCTATCCTATCCTATCCTCCATCCTATCCTATCCTCTATCCTATATTATCCTCTATCCTATCCCATCCTCTATCCTATCCTATCCTCTAACCTATTCTATCCTCTATCCTATCCTATCCTCTATAATATCCTATCCTCTATACTATCCTATCCTCTATCCTATCCTATCCTCTATCCTACCCAATCCTATATCCTATTCTCTATCATATCCTACCCTCTATCCTATCCTATCCTCTATCCTATCCTATCCTCTATAATATCCTATCCTCTATCCTATCCTAACCTCTATCCTATCCTATCCTCTATCCTATCCTATCCTCTATCCTATCCTATCCTGTATGCTATCCTATCCTCTATCCTATCCTATCCTCTATCCTATCCTATCCTCTATCCTATCCTATCCTCTATCCTATCCTATCCTCTATCCTATCCTATCCTCTATCCTATCCTATCCTCTATCCTATCCTATCCTCTATCCTATCCTTATCCCCTATCGTATCCGATCCTCTATCCTATCCTATCCTCTATCCTATCCTATCCTCTATAATATCCTATCCTCTATCATATCCTATCCTCTATCCTTTCCTATCCTCTATCCTATCCTATCCTCTATCCTATCCTGTACTGTATCCTATCCTATCCTGTATCGTATCCTATCCTCTATCCTCTTAAATCCTATATCGTATCCTCTATCCTATCCTATCCTCTATCCTATCCTATCCTCTATCCTATCCTAACCTCTAACCTATCCTATCCTCTATCCTATCCTATCCTCTATCCTATCATATCCTCTATCCTATATTATCCTCTATCCTATCCTATAATATCCTCTATCCTATCCTATCCTCTATCCTATCCTATCCTCTATCCTATCCTATCCTCTATCCTATCCTATCCTCTATCCTATCCTATCCTCTATCCTATCCTATCCTCTATCCTATCCTATCCTCTATCCTATCCTATCCTCTATTCTATCCTATCCTCTATCCTATCCTATCCTCTATCCTATCCTATCCTCTATCCTATCCTTATCCTCTATCGTATCCTATCCTCTATCCTATCCTATCCTCTATCCTATCCTATCCTCTATCCTATCCTCTCCTCTATCCTATCCTATCCTCTATCCTATCCTTATCCTCTATCGTATCCTATCCTCTATCCTATCCTATCCTCTATCCTATCCTATCCTCTATCCTATCCTATCCTCTATCCTATCCTATCCTCTATCCTATCCTATACTCTATCGTATCCTATCCTCTATCCTATTAAATCCTATATCGTATCCTCTATCCTATCCTATCATCTATCGTATCATATCCTCTATCCTATACTATCCTCTATCCTATCCTATCCTCCATCCTATCCTATCCTCTATCCTATATTATCCTCTATCCTATCCTATCCTCTATCCTATCCTATACTCTATCGTATCCTATCCTCTATCCTATTAAATCCTATATCGTATCCTCTATCCTATCCTATCATCTATCGTATCATATCCTCTATCCTATACTATCCTCTATCCTATCCTATCCTCCATCCTATCCTATCCTCTATCCTATATTATCCTCTATCCTATCCCATCCTCTATCCTATCCTATCCTCTAACCTATTCTATCCTCTATCCTATCCTATCCTCTATAATATCCTATCCTCTATACTATCCTATCCTCTATCCTATCCTATCCTCTATCCTACCCAATCCTATATCCTATTCTCTATCATATCCTACCCTCTATCCTATCCTATCCTCTATCCTATCCTATCCTCTATAATATCCTATCCTCTATCCTATCCTAACCTCTATCCTATCCTATCCTCTATCCTATCCTATCCTCTATCCTATCCTATCCTGTATGCTATCCTATCCTCTATCCTATCCTATCCTCTATCCTATCCTATCCTCTATCCTATCCTTATCCTCTATCCTATCCTATCCTCTATCCTATCCTATCCTCTATCCTATCCTATCCTCTATCCTATCCTCTCCTCTATCCTATCCTATCCTCTATCCTATCCTTATCCTCTATCGTATCCTATCCTCTATCCTATCCTATCCTCTATCCTATCCTATCCTCTATCCTATCCTATCCTCTATCCTATCCTATCCTCTATCCTATCCTATCCTCTATCCTATCCTATACTCTATCGTATCCTATCCTCTATCCTATTAAATCCTATATCGTATCCTCTATCCTATCCTATCATCTATCGTATCATATCCTCTATCCTATACTATCCTCTATCCTATCCTATCCTCCATCCTATCCTATCCTCTATCCTATATTATCCTCTATCCTATCCCATCCTCTATCCTATCCTATCCTCTAACCTATTCTATCCTCTATCCTATCCTATCCTCTATAATATCCTATCCTCTATACTATCCTATCCTCTATCCTATCCTATCCTCTATCCTACCCAATCCTATATCCTATCCTCTATCATATCCTACCCTCTATCCTATCCTATCCCCTATCCTATCCTATCCTCTATCCTATCCTATCCTCTATCCTATCCTATCCTCTATCCTATCCTATCCTCTATCCTATCCTATCCTCTATCCTATCCTATCCTCTATCCTATCCTATCCTCTATCCTATCCTATCCTCTATCCTATCCTATCCTCTATCCTATCCTTATCCCCTATCGTATCCGATCCTCTATCCTATCCTATCCTCTATCCTATCCTATCCTCTATCCTATCCTATCCTCTATAATATCCTATCCTCTATCATATCCTATCCTCTATCCTTTCCTATCCTCTATCCTATCCTATCCTCTATCCTATCCTGTACTGTATCCTATCCTATCCTGTATCGTATCCTATCCTCTATCCTCTTAAATCCTATATCGTATCCTCTATCCTATCCTATCCTCTATCCTATCCTATCCTCTATCCTATCCTAACCTCTAACCTATCCTATCCTCTATCCTATCCTATCCTCTATCCTATCATATCCTCTATCCTATATTATCCTCTATCCTATCCTATAATATCCTCTATCCTATCCTATCCTCTATCCTATCCTATCCTCTATCCTATCCTATCCTCTATCCTATCCTATCCTCTATCCTATCCTATCCTCTATCCTATCCTATCCTCTATCCTATCCTATCCTCTATCCTATCCTATCCTCTATTCTATCCTATCCTCTATCCTATCCTATCCTCTATCCTATCCTATCCTCTATCCTATCCTTATCCTCTATCGTATCCTATCCTCTATCCTATCCTATCCTCTATCCTATCCTATCCTCTATCCTATCCTATCCTCTACCCTATCCTATCCTCTATCCTATCCTTATCCCCTATCGTATCCGATCATCTATCCTATCCTATCCTCTATCCTATCCTATCCTCTATAATATCCTATCCTCTATCATATCCTATCCTCTATCCTTTCCTATCCTCTATCCTATCCTATCCTCTATCCTATCCTATCCTCTATCCTATCCTATCCTCTATCCTATCCTAACCTCTAACCTATCCTATCCTCTATCCTATCCTATCCTCTATCCTATCATATCCTCTATCCTATATTATCCTCTATCCTATCCTATAATATCCTCTATCCTATCCTATCCTCTATCCTATCCTATCCTCTATCCTATCCTATCCTCTATCCTATCCTATCCTCTATCCTATCCTATCCTCTATCCTATCCTATCCTCTATCCTATCCTATCCTCTATCCTATCCTATCCTCTATTCTATCCTATCCTCTATCCTATCCTATCCTCTATCCTATACTATCCTCTATCCTATCCTATCCTCTATCCTATCCTTATCCTCTATCGTATCCTATCCTCTATCCTATCCTATCCTCTATCCTATCCTATCCTCTATCCTATCCTCTCCTCTATCCTATCCTATCCTCTATCCTATCCTTATCCTCTATCGTATCCTATCCTCTATCCTATCCTATCCTCTATCCTATCCTATCCTCTATCCTATCCTATCCTCTATCCTATCCTATCCTCTATCCTATCCTATCCTCTATCCTATCCTATACTCTATCGTATCCTATCCTCTATCCTATTAAATCCTATATCGTATCCTCTATCCTATCCTATCATCTATCGTATCATATCCTCTATCCTATACTATCCTCTATCCTATCCTATCCTCCATCCTATCCTATCCTCTATCCTATATTATCCTCTATCCTATCCCATCCTCTATCCTATCCTATCCTCTAACCTATTCTATCCTCTATCCTATCCTATCCTCTATAATATCCTATCCTCTATACTATCCTATCCTCTATCCTATCCTATCCTCTATCCTACCCAATCCTATATCCTATCCTCTATCATATCCTACCCTCTATCCTATCCTATCCCCTATCCTATCCTATCCTCTATCCTATCCTATCCTCTATCCTATCCTATCCTCTATCCTATCCTATCCTCTATCCTATCCTATCCTCTATCCTATCCTATCCTCTATCCTATCCTATCCTCTATCCTATCCTATCCTCTATCCTATCCTATCCTCTATCCTATCCTTATCCCCTATCGTATCCGATCCTCTATCCTATCCTATCCTCTATCCTATCCTATCCTCTATCCTATCCTATCCTCTATAATATCCTATCCTCTATCATATCCTATCCTCTATCCTTTCCTATCCTCTATCCTATCCTATCCTCTATCCTATCCTGTACTGTATCCTATCCTATCCTGTATCGTATCCTATCCTCTATCCTCTTAAATCCTATATCGTAACCTCTATCCTATCCTATCCTCTATCCTATCCTATCCTCTATCCTATCCTAACCTCTAACCTATCCTATCCTCTATCCTATCCTATCCTCTATCCTATCATATCCTCTATCCTATATTATCCTCTATCCTATCCTATAATATCCTCTATCCTATCCTATCCTCTATCCTATCCTATCCTCTATCCTATCCTATCCTCTATCCTATCCTATCCTCTATCCTATCCTATCCTCTATCCTATCCTATCCTCTATCCTATCCTATCCTCTATCCTATCCTATCCTCTATTCTATCCTATCCTCTATCCTATCCTATCCTCTATCCTATCCTATCCTCTATCCTATCCTTATCCTCTATCGTATCCTATCCTCTATCCTATCCTATCCTCTATCCTATCCTATCCTCTATCCTATCCTCTCCTCTATCCTATCCTATCCTCTATCCTATCCTTATCCTCTATCGTATCCTATCCTCTATCCTATCCTATCCTCTATCCTATCCTATCCTCTATCCTTTCCTATCCTCTATCCTATCCTATCCTCTATCCTATCCTATACTCTATCGTATCCTATCCTCTATCCTATTAAATCCTATATCGTATCCTCTATCCTATCCTATCATCTATCGTATCATATCCTCTATCCTATACTATCCTCTATCCTATCCTATCCTCCATCCTATCCTATCCTCTATCCTATATTATCCTCTATCCTATCCCATCCTCTATCCTATCCTATCCTCTAACCTATTCTATCCTCTATCCTATCCTATCCTCTATAATATCCTATCCTCTATACTATCCTATCCTCTATCCTATCCTATCCTCTATCCTACCCAATCCTATATCCTATCCTCTATCATATCCTACCCTCTATCCTATCCTATCCTCTATCCTATCCTATCCTCTATAATATCCTATCCTCTATCCTATCCTAACCTCTATCCTATCCTATCCTCTATCCTATCCTATCCTCTATCCTATCCTATCCTGTATGCTATCCTATCCTCTATCCTATCCTATCCTCTATCCTATCCTATCCTCTATCCTATCCTATCCTCTATCCTATCCTATCCTCTATCCTATCCTATCCTCTATCCTATCCTTATCCCCTATCGTATCCGATCATCTATCCTATCCTATCCTCTATCCTATCCTATCCTCTATAATATCCTATCCTCTATCATATCCTATCCTCTATCCTTTCCTATCCTCTATCCTATCCTATCCTCTATCCTATCCTGTACTCTATCCTATCCTATCCTGTATCGTATCCTATCCTCTATCCTCTTAAATCCTATATCGTATCCTCTATCCTATCCTATCCTCTATCCTATCCTATCCTCTATCCTATCCTAACCTCTAACCTATCCTATCCTCTATCCTATCCTATCCTCTATCCTATCATATCCTCTATCCTATATTATCCTCTATCCTATCCTATAATATCCTCTATCCTATCCTATCCTCTATCCTATCCTATCCTCTATCCTATCCTATCCTCTATCCTATCCTATCCTCTATCCTATCCTATCCTCTATCCTATCCTATCCTCTATCCTATCCTATCCTCTATCCTATCCTATCCTCTATTCTATCCTATCCTCTATCCTATCCTATCCTCTATCCTATACTATCCTCTATCCTATCCTATCCTCTATCCTATCCTTATCCTCTATCGTATCCTATCCTCTATCCTACCCTATCCTCTATCCTATCCTATCCTCTATCCTATCCTCTCCTCTATCCTATCCTATCCTCTATCCTATCCTTATCCTCTATCGTATCCTATCCTCTATCCTATCCTATCCTCTATCCTATCCTATCCTCTATCCTATCCTATCCTCTATCCTATCCTATCCTCTATCCTATCCTATACTCTATCGTATCCTATCCTCTATCCTATTAAATCGTATATCGTATCCTCTATCCTATCCTATCATCTATCGTATCATATCCTCTATCCTATACTATCCTCTATCCTATCCTATCCTCCATCCTATCCTATCCTCTATCCTATATTATCCTCTATCCTATCCCATCCTCTATCCTATCCTATCCTCTAACCTATTCTATCCTCTATCCTATCCTATCCTCTATAATATCCTATCCTCTATACTATCCTATCCTCTATCCTATCCTATCCTCTATCCTACCCAATCCTATATCCTATCCTCTATCATATCCTACCCTCTATCCTATCCTATCCTCTATCCTATCCTATCCTCTATAATATCCTATCCTCTATCCTATCCTAACCTCTATCCTATCCTATCCTCTATCCTATCCTATCCTCTATCCTATCCTTATCCCCTATCGTATCCGATCATCTATCCTATCCTATCCTCTATCCTATCCTATCCTCTATAATATCCTATCCTCTATCATATCCTATCCTCTATCCTTTCCTATCCTCTATCCTATCCTATCCTCTATCCTATCCTGTACTCTATCCTATCCTATCCTGTATCGTGTCCTATCCTCTATCCTCTTAAATCCTATATCGTATCCTCTATCCTATCCTATTCTCTATCATATCCTATCCTTTATCCTATCCTAACCTCTAACCTATCCTATCCTCTATCCTATCCTATCCTCTATCCTATCATATCCTCTATCCTATATTATCCTCTATCCTATCCTATAATATCCTCTATCCTATCCTATCCTCTATCCTATCCTATCCTCTATCCTATACTATCCTCTATCCTATCCTATCCCCTATCCTATCCTATCCTCTATCCTATCCTATTCTCTATCCTATCCTATCCTCTATCCTATCCTATTCTCTATCCTATCCTATCCTGTATCCTATCCCATCCTCTATCCTATCCTTATCCTCTATCGTATCCTATCCTCTATCCTATCCTATCCTCTATCCTATCCTATCCTCTATCCTATCCTATCCTCTATCCTATCCTATCCTCTATCCTATCCTATACTCTATCGTATCCTATCCTCTATCCTATTAAATCCTATATCGTATCCTCTATCCTATCCTATCATCTATCGTATCATATCCTCTATCCTATACTATCCTCTATCCTATCCTATCCTCCATCCTATCCTATCCTCTATCCTATCCTATCCTCTATCCTATCCTATCCTATCCTCTATCCTATCCTATCCTCTATCCTATCCTAACCTCTATCCTATCCTATCCTCTATCCTATCCTATCCTCTATCCTATCCTATCCTCTATCCTATATTATCCTCTATCCTATCCTATCCTATCCTCTATCCTATCCTATCCTCTATCCTATTCTATCCTCTATCCTATCCTATCCTCTATCCTATCCTATCCTCTAACCTATCCTATCCTCTATCCTATCCTATCCTCTATCCTATCCTATCCTCTATCCTATCCTATCCTCTATCCTATCCTATCCTCTATCCTATCCTATCCTCTATCCTATCCTATCCTCTATCCTATCCTATCCTCTATCATATCCTATCCTCTATCCTATCCTATCCTCTATCCTATCCTTATCCTCTATCGTATCCTATTCTCTATCATATCCTATCCTCTATCCTATCCTATCCTCTATCGTATCCTATCCTCTATCCTATCCTATCCTCTATCCTATCCTATTCTCTATCATATTCTATCCTCTATCCTATCCAATCCTATATCCTATTCTCTATCCTATCCTATCCTCTATCGTATTCTATCCTCTATCTTATCCTCTATCCTATCCTATCCTCTATCCTATCCTATCCTCTATCCTATCCTATCCTCTATCCTATCCTATTCTCTATCCTATCCTATCCTCTATCCTATCCTATTCTCTATCCTATCCTATCCTGTATCCTATCCTATACTCTATCCTATCCTATCCTCTATCCTATCCTTATCCTCTATCGTATCCGATCCTCTATCCTATCCTATCCTCTATCCTATCCTATCCTCTATAATATCCTATCCTCTATCATATCCTATCCTCTATCCTTTCCTATCCTCTATCCTATCCTATCCTCTATCCTATCCTGTACTCTATCCTATCCTATCCTGTATCGTATCCTATCCTCTATCCTATCCTTATCCTCTATCGTATCCTATCCTCTATCCTGTCCTATCCTCTATCCTATCCTATCCCCTATCCTATCCTATCCTCTATCCTATCCTATCCTCTATCCTATCCTATCCTCTATCCTATCCTATCCTCTATCCTATCCTATCCTCTATCCTATCCTATCGTCTATCCTATCCAATCCTATATCGTATACCCTATTCTATCCTATCCTGTATCCTATCCTATCCTCCACCCTATCCTATCCTCTTTCCTATCCTATCCTCTATCATATCCTATCCTCTATCCTATTATATTCTCTATCATATTCTATCCTCTATCCTATCCAATCCTATATCCTATTCTCTATCCTATCCTATCCTCTATCGTATCCTATCCTCTATCTTATCCTCTATCCTATCCTATCCTCTATCCTATCCTATCCTCTATCCTATCCTATCCTCTATCCTATCCTATTCTCTATCCTATCCTATCCTCTATCCTATCCTATTCTCTATCCTATCCTATCCTGTATCCTATCCTATACTCTATCCTATCCTATCCTCTATCCTATCCCATCCTGTATCATATCCTATCCTCTATCCTATCGTATTCTCTATCCTATTCTATCCTATATCCTATCCAATCCTATATCCTATTCTCTACCCTATCCTATCCTCTATCGTATCCTATCCTCTATCCTATCCTCTATCCTATCCAATCCTCTATCCTATCCTATCCTCTATCATATCCTATCCTCTATCCTATCCTATCCTCTATCCTATTCTATCCTCTATCCTATCCAATCCTATATCCTATTCTCTATCCTATCCTATCCTCTATCGTATCCTATCCTCTATCCTATCCTATCGTTTATCCTATCCTATCATCTATCCTATCCAATCCTCTATCCTATCCTATCCTCTATCCTACCCTATCCTCTATCGTATCCTATCCTCTATCCTACCCAATCCTATATCCTATCCTCTATCATATCCTACCCTCTATCCTATCCTATCCTCTATCCTGTCCTATCCTCTATCCTATCCTATCCCCTATCCTATCCTATCCTCTATCCTATCCTATCCTCTATCCTATCCTATCCTCTATCCTATCCTATCCTCTATCCTATCCTATCCTCTATCCTATCCTATCCTCTATCCTATCCTATCCTCTATCCTATCCTATCCTCTATCCTATCCTTATCATCTATCGTATCCGATCCTCTATCCTATCCTATCCCCTATCCTATCCTATCCTCTATAATATCCTATCCTCTATCATATCCTATCCTCTATCCTTTCCTATCCTCTATCCTATCCTATCCTCTATCCTTTCCTGTACTCTATCCTATCCTATCCTGTATCGTATCCTATCCTCTATCCTATCCTTATCCTCTATCGTATCCTATCCTCTATCCTGTCCTATCCTCTATCCTATCCTATCCCCTATCCTATCCTATCCTCTATCCTATCCTATCCTCTATCCTATCCTATCCTCTATCCTATCCTATCCTCTATCCTATCCTATCCTCTATCCTATCCTATCCTCTATCCTATCCTATCCTCTATCCTATCCTATCCTCTATCCTATCCTATCCTCTATCCTATCCAATCCTATATCGTATCCCCTATTCTATCCTATCCTGTATCCTATCCTATCCTCCATCCTATCCTATCCTCTTTCCTATCCTATCCTCTATCATATCCTATCCTCTATACTATCCTATTCTCTATCATATTCTATCCTCTATCCTATCCAATCCTATATCCTATTCTCTATCCTATCCTATCCTCTATCGTATCCTATCCTCTATCTTATCCTCTATCCTATCCTATCCTCTATCCTATCCTATCCTCTATCCTATCCTATCCTCTATCCTATCCTATTCTCTATCCTATCCTATCCTCTATCCTATCCTATTCTCTATCCTATCCTATCCTGTATCCTATCCTATACTCTATCCTATCCTATCCTCTATCCTATCCCATCCTGTATCATATCCTATCCTCTATCCTATCGTATTCTCTATCCTATTCTATCCTCTATCCTATCCAATCCTATATCCTATTCTCTACCCTATCCTATCCTCTATCGTATCCTATCCTCTATCCTATCCTCTATCCTATCCAATCCTCTATCCTATCCTATCCTCTATCCTATCCTATCCTCTATCCTATCCAATCCACTATACTATCCTATCCTCTATCATATCCTATCCTCTATCCTATCCTATCCTCTATCCTATCCTATCCTCTATCCTATCCTATTCTCTATCCTATCCTATCCTCTATCCTATCCTATCCTCTATCCTATCCTATCCTCTATCCTATCCAATCCTCTATCCTATCCTATCCTCTATCCTACCCTATCCTCTATCGTATCCTATCCTCTATCCTACCCAATCCTATATCCTATCCTCTATCATATCCTACCCTCTATCCTATCCTATCCTCTATCCTGTCCTATCCTCTATCCTATCCTATCCCCTATCCTATCCTATCCTCTATCCTATCCTATCCTCTATCCTATCCTATCCTCTATCCTATCCTATCCTCTATCCTATCCTATCCTCTATCCTATCCTATCCTCTATCCTATCCTATCCTCTATCCTATCCTTATCCCCTATCGTATCCGATCCTCTATCCTATCCTATCCTCTATCCTATCATATCCTCTATCCTATCATATCCTCTATCCTATATTATCCTCTATCCTATCCTATCCTATCCTCTATCCTATCCTATCCTCTATCCTATCCTATCCTCTATCCTATCCTATCCTCTATCCTATCCTTATCCTCTATCGTATCCTATCCTCTATCCTATCCTATCCTCTATCCTATCCTATCCTCTATCCTATCCTCTCCTCTATCCTATCCTATCCTCTATCCTATCCTTATCCTCTATCGTATCCTATCCTCTATCCTATCCTATCCTCTATCCTATCCTATCCTCTATCCTATCCTATCCTCTATCCTATCCTATCCTCTATCGTATCCTATCCTCTATCCTATTAAATCCTATATCGTATCCTCTATCCTATCCTATCATCTATCGTATCATATCCTCTATCCTATACTATCCTCTATCCTATCCTATCCTCCATCCTATCCTATCCTCTATCCTATATTATCCTCTATCCTATCCCATCCTCTATCCTATCCTATCCTCTAACCTATTCTATCCTCTATCCTATCCTATCCTCTATAATATCCTATCCTCTATACTATCCTATCCTCTATCCTATCCTATCCTCTATCCTACCCAATCCTATATCCTATCCTCTATCATATCCTACCCTCTATCCTATCCTATCCTCTATCCTATCCTTATCCTCTATCGTATCCTATCCTCTATCCTATCCTATCCTCTATAATATCCTATCCTCTATCCTATCCTAACCTCTATCCTATCCTATCCTCTATCCTATCCTATCCTCTATCCTATATTATCCTCTATCCTATCCTATCCTATCCTCTATCCTATCCTATCCTCTATCCTATCCTATCCTCTATCCTATCCTATCATCTATCCTATCCTATCCTCTATCCTATCCTCTATCCTATCCTATCCTCTATCCTATCCTATCCTCTATCCTATCCTATCCTCTATCCTATCCTATCCTCTATCCTATCCTATCCTCTATCCTATCCTATCCTCTATCCTATCCTATCCTCTATCCTATCCTATCCTCTATCCTATCCTATCCTCTATCCTATCCTATCCTCTATCCTATCCTATCCTCTATCCTATCCTTATCCTCTATCGTATCCTATCCTCTATCCTATCCTATCCTCTATCCTATCCTATCCTCTATCCTATCCTATCCTCTATCCTATCCTATCCTCTATCCTATCCTATACTCTATCGTATCCTATCCACTATCCTATTAAATCCTATATCGTATCCTCTATCCTATCCTATCATCTATCGTATCATATCCTCTATCCTATACTATCCTCTATCCTATCCTATCCTCCATCCTATCCTATCCTCTATCCTATATTATCCTCTATCCTATCCCATCCTCTATCCTATCCTATCCTCTAACCTATTCTATCCTCTATCCTATCCTATCCTCTATAATATCCTATCCTCTATACTATCCTATCCTCTATCCTATCCTATCCTCTATCCTACCCAATCCTATATCCTATCCTCTATCATATCCTACCCTCTATCCTATCCTATCCTCTATCCTATCCTATCCTCTATAATATCCTATCCTCTATCCTATCCTAACCTCTATCCTATCCTATCCTCTATCCTATCCTATCCTCTATCCTATCCTATCCTGTATGCTATCCTATCCTCTATCCTATCCTATCCTCTATCCTATCCTATCCTCTATCCTATCCTATCCTCTATCCTATCCTATCCTCTATCCTATCCTATCCTCTATCCTATCCTTATCCCCTATCGTATCCGATCATCTATCCTATCCTATCCTCTATCCTATCCTATCCTCTATAATATCCTATCCTCTATCATATCCTATCCTCTATCCTTTCCTATCCTCTATCCTATCCTATCCTCTATCCTATCCTGTACTCTATCCTATCCTATCCTGTATCGTATCCTATCCTCTATCCTCTTAAATCCTATATCGTATCCTCTATCCTATCCTATCCTCTATCCTATCCTATCCTCTATCCTATCCTAACCTCTAACCTATCCTATCCTCTATCCTATCCTATCCTCTATCCTATCATATCCTCTATCCTATATTATCCTCTATCCTATCCTATAATATCCTCTATCCTATCCTATCCTCTATCCTATCCTATCCTCTATCCTATCCTATCCTCTATCCTATCCTATCCTCTATCCTATCCTATCCTCTATCCTATCCTATCCTCTATCCTATCCTATCCTCTATCCTATCCTATCCTCTATTCTATCCTATCCTCTATCCTATCCTATCCTCTATCCTATACTATCCTCTATCCTATCCTATCCTCTATCCTATCCTTATCCTCTATCGTATCCTATCCTCTATCCTACCCTATCCTCTATCCTATCCTATCCTCTATCCTATCCTCTCCTCTATCCTATCCTATCCTCTATCCTATCCTTATCCTCTATCGTATCCTATCCTCTATCCTATCCTATCCTCTATCCTATCCTATCCTCTATCCTATCCTATCCTCTATCCTATCCTATCCTCTATCCTATCCTATACTCTATCGTATCCTATCCTCTATCCTATTAAATCCTATATCGTATCCTCTATCCTATCCTATCATCTATCGTATCATATCCTCTATCCTATACTATCCTCTATCCTATCCTATCCTCCATCCTATCCTATCCTCTATCCTATATTATCCTCTATCCTATCCCATCCTCTATCCTATCCTATCCTCTAACCTATTCTATCCTCTATCCTATCCTATCCTCTATAATATCCTATCCTCTATACTATCCTATCCTCTATCCTATCCTATCCTCTATCCTACCCAATCCTATATCCTATCCTCTATCATATCCTACCCTCTATCCTATCCTATCCTCTATCCTATCCTATCCTCTATAATATCCTATCCTCTATCCTATCCTAACCTCTATCCTATCCTATCCTCTATCCTATCCTATCCTCTATCCTATCCTTATCCCCTATCGTATCCGATCATCTATCCTATCCTATCCTCTATCCTATCCTATCCTCTATAATATCCTATCCTCTATCATATCCTATCCTCTATCCTTTCCTATCCTCTATCCTATCCTATCCTCTATCCTATCCTGTACTCTATCCTATCCTATCCTGTATCGTATCCTATCCTCTATCCTCTTAAATCCTATATCGTATCCTCTATCCTATCCTATTCTCTATCATATCCTATCCTTTATCCTATCCTAACCTCTAACCTATCCTATCCTCTATCCTATCCTATCCTCTATCCTATCATATCCTCTATCCTATATTATCCTCTATCCTATCCTATAATATCCTCTATCCTATCCTATCCTCTATCCTATCCTATCCTCTATCCTATACTATCCTCTATCCTATCCTATCCCCTATCCTATCCTATCCTCTATCCTATCCTATCCTCTATCCTATCCTATCCTCTATCCTATCCTATCCTCTATCCTATCCTATCCTCTATCCTATCCTATCCTCTATCCTATCCTTATCCTCTATCGTATCCTATCCTCTATCCTATCCTATCCTCTATCCTATCCTATCCTCTATCCTATCCTCTCCTCTATCCTATCCCATCCTCTATCCTATCCTTATCCTCTATCGTATCCTATCCTCTATCCTATCCTATCCTCTATCCTATCCTATCCTCTATCCTATCCTATCCTCTATCCTATCCTATCCTATCCTCTATCCTATCCTATACTCTATCGTATCCTATCCTCTATCCTATTAAATCCTATATCGTATCCTCTATCCTATCCTATCATCTATCGTATCATATCCTCTATCCTATACTATCCTCTATCCTATCCTATCCTCCATCCTATCCTATCCTCTATCCTATCCTATCCTCTATCCTATCCTATCCTATCCTCTATCCTATCCTATCCTCTATCGTATTCTATCCTCTATCTTATCCTCTATCCTATCCTATCCTCTATCCTATCCTATCCTCTATCCTATCCTATCCTCTATCCTATCCTATTCTCTATCCTATCCTATCCTCTATCCTATCCTATTCTCTATCCTATCCTATCCTGTATCCTATCCCATCCTCTATCCTATCCTTATCCTCTATCGTATCCTATCCTCTATCCTATCCTATCCTCTATCCTATCCTATCCTCTATCCTATCCTATCCTCTATCCTATCCTATCCTCTATCCTATCCTATACTCTATCGTATCCTATCCTCTATCCTATTAAATCCTATATCGTATCCTCTATCCTATCCTATCATCTATCGTATCATATCCTCTATCCTATACTATCCTCTATCCTATCCTATCCTCCATCCTATCCTATCCTCTATCCTATCCTACCCTCTATCCTATCCTATCCTATCCTCTATCCTATCCTATCCTCTATCCTATCCTAACCTCTATCCTATCCTATCCTCTATCCTATCCTATCCTCTATCCTATCCTATCCTCTATCCTATATTATCCTCTATCCTATCCTATCCTATCCTCTATCCTATCCTATCCTCTATCCTATTCTATCCTCTATCCTATCCTATCCTCTATCCTATCCTATCCTCTAACCTATCCTATCCTCTATCCTATCCTATCCTCTATCCTATCCTATCCTCTATCCTATCCTATCCTCTATCCTATCCTATCCTCTATCCTATCCTATCCTCTATCCTATCCTATCCTCTATCCTATCCTATCCTCTATCATATCCTATCCTCTATCCTATCCTATCCTCTATCCTATCCTTATCCTCTATCGTATCCTATTCTCTATCATATCCTATCCTCTATCCTATCCTATCCTCTATCGTATCCTATCCTCTATCCTATCCTATCCTCTATCCTATCCTATTCTCTATCATATTCTATCCTCTATCCTATCCAATCCTATATCCTATTCTCTATCCTATCCTATCCTCTATCGTATTCTATCCTCTATCTTATCCTCTATCCTATCCTATCCTCTATCCTATCCTATCCTCTATCCTATCCTATCCTCTATCCTATCCTATTCTCTATCCTATCCTATCCTCTATCCTATCCTATTCTCTATCCTATCCTATCCTGTATCCTATCCTATACTCTATCCTATCCTATCCTCTATCCTATCCCATCCTGTATCATATCCTATCCTCTATCCTATCGTATTCTCTATCCTATTCTATCCTCTATCCTATCCAATCCTATATCCTATTCTCTACCCTATCCTATCCTCTATCGTATCCTATCCTCTATCCTATCCTCCATCCTATAATATCCTCTTTCCTATCCTATCCTCTATCATATCCTATCCTCTATCCTATCCTATTCTCTATCATATTCTATCCTCTATCCTATCCAATCCTATATCCTATTCTCTATCCTATCCTATCCTCTATCGTATCCTATCCTCTATCTTATCCTCTATCCTATCCTATCCTCTATCCTATCCTATCCTCTATCCTATTAAATCCTATATCGTATCCTCTATCCTATCCTATCCTCCATCCTATCCTATCCTCTATCCTATATTATCCTCTATCCTATCCCATCCTCTATCCTATCCTATCCTCTAACCTATTCTATCCTCTATCCTATCCTATCCTCTATAATATCCTATCCTCTATACTATCCTATCCTCTATCCTATCCTATCCTCTATCCTATCCTATCCTCTATCCTATCCTATCCTCTATCCTATCCTATCCTCTATCCTATCCTATCCTCTATCCTATCCTATCCTCTATCCTATCCTATCCTCTATCCTATCCTATCCTCTATCCTATCCTTATCCTCTATCGTATCCGATCCTCTATCCTATCCTATCCTCTATCCTATCCTATCCTCTATAATATCCTATCCTCTATCATATCCTATCCTCTATCCTTTCCTATCCTCTATCCTATCCTATCCTCTATCCTATCCTGTACTCTATCCTATCCTATCCTGTATCGTATCCTATCCTCTATCCTATCCTTATCCTCTATCGTATCCTATCCTCTATCCTGTCCTATCCTCTATCCTATCCTATCCCCTATCCTATCCTATCCTCTATCCTATCCTATCCTCTATCCTATCCTCTATCCTATCCTATCCTCTATCCTATCCTATCCTCTATCCTATCCTATCCTCTATCCTATCCTATCGTCTATCCTATCCAATCCTATATCGTATCCCCTATTCTATCCTATCCTGTATCCTATCCTATCCTCCATCCTATCCTATCCTCTTTCCTATCCTATCCTCTATCATATCCTATCCTCTATCCTATCCTATTCTCTATCATATTCTATCCTCTATCCTATCCAATCCTATATCCTATTCTCTATCCTATCCTATCCTCTATCGTATCCTATCCTCTATCTTATCCTCTATCCTATCCTATCCTCTATCCTATCCTATCCTCTATCCTATCCTATCCTCTATCCTATCCTATTCTCTATCCTATCCTATCCTCTATCCTATCCTATTCTCTATCCTATCCTATCCTGTATCCTATCCTATACTCTATCCTATCCTATCCTCTATCCTATCCCATCCTGTATCATATCCTATCCTCTATCCTATCGTATTCTCTATCCTATTCTATCCTATATCCTATCCAATCCTATATCCTATTCTCTACCCTATCCTATCCTCTATCGTATCCTATCCTCTATCCTATCCTCTATCCTATCCAATCCTCTATCCTATCCTATCCTCTATCATATCCTATCCTCTATCCTATCCTATCCTCTATCCTATTCTATCCTCTATCCTATCCAATCCTATATCCTATTCTCTATCCTATCCTATCCTCTATCGTATCCTATCCTCTATCCTATCCTATCGTTTATCCTATCCTATCATCTATCCTATCCAATCCTCTATCCTATCCTATCCTCTATCCTACCCTATCCTCTATCGTATCCTATCCTCTATCCTACCCAATCCTATATCCTATCCTCTATCATATCCTACCCTCTATCCTATCCTATCCTCTATCCTGTCCTATCCTCTATCCTATCCTATCCCCTATCCTATCCTATCCTCTATCCTATCCTATCCTCTATCCTATCCTATCCTCTATCCTATCCTATCCTCTATCCTATCCTATCCTCTATCCTATCCTATCCTCTATCCTATCCTATCCTCTATCCTATCCTATCCTCTATCCTATCCTTATCATCTATCGTATCCGATCCTCTATCCTATCCTATCCCCTATCCTATCCTATCCTCTATAATATCCTATCCTCTATCATATCCTATCCTCTATCCTTTCCTATCCTCTATCCTATCCTATCCTCTATCCTTTCCTGTACTCTATCCTATCCTATCCTGTATCGTATCCTATCCTCTATCCTATCCTATCCTCTATCCTATCCAATCCTATATCGTATCCCCTATTCTATCCTATCCTGTATCCTATCCTATCCTCCATCCTATCCTATCCTCTTTCCTATCCTATCCTCTATCATATCCTATCCTCTATACTATCCTATTCTCTATCATATTCTATCCTCTATCCTATCCAATCCTATATCCTATTCTCTATCCTATCCTATCCTCTATCGTATCCTATCCTCTATCTTATCCTCTATCCTATCCTATCCTCTATCCTATCGTATCCTCTATCCTATCCTATCCTCTATCCTATCCTATTCTCTATCCTATCCTATCCTCTATCCTATCCTATTCTCTATCCTATCCTATCCTGTATCCTATCCTATACTCTATCCTATCCTATCCTCTATCCTATCCCATCCTGTATCATATCCTATCCTCTATCCTATCGTATTCTCTATCCTATTCTATCCTCTATCCTATCCAATCCTATATCCTATTCTCTACCCTATCCTATCCTCTATCGTATCCTATCCTCTATCCTATCCTCTATCCTATCCAATCCTCTATCCTATCCTATCCTCTATCCTATCCTATCCTCTATCCTATCCAATCCACTATACTATCCTATCCTCTATCATATCCTATCCTCTATCCTATCCTATCCTCTATCCTATCCTATCCTCTATCCTATCCTATTCTCTATCCTATCCTATCCTCTATCCTATCCTATCCTCTATCCTATCCAATCCTCTATCCTATCCTATCCTCTATCCTACCCTATCCTCTATCGTATCCTATCCTCTATCCTACCCAATCCTATATCCTATCCTCTATCATATCCTACCCTCTATCCTATCCTATCCTCTATCCTGTCCTATCCTCTATCCTATCCTATCCCCTATCCTATCCTATCCTCTATCCTATCCTATCCTCTATCCTATCCTATCCTCTATCCTATCCTATCCTCTATCCTATCCTATCCTCTATCCTATCCTATCCTCTATCCTATCCTATCCTCTATCCTATCCTTATCCCCTATCGTATCCGATCCTCTATCCTATCCTATCCTCTATCCTATCATATCCTCTATCCTATCATATCCTCTATCCTATATTATCCTCTATCCTATCCTATCCTATCCTCTATCCTATCCTATCCTCTATCCTATCCTATCCTCTATCCTATCCTATCCTCTATCCTATCCTTATCCTCTATCGTATCCTATCCTCTATCCTATCCTATCCTCTATCCTATCCTATCCTCTATCCTATCCTCTCCTCTATCCTATCCTATCCTCTATCCTATCCTTATCCTCTATCGTATCCTATCCTCTATCCTATCCTATCCTCTATCCTATCCTATCCTCTATCCTATCCTATCCTCTATCCTATCCTATCCTCTATCGTATCCTATCCTCTATCCTATTAAATCCTATATCGTATCCTCTATCCTATCCTATCATCTATCGTATCATATCCTCTATCCTATACTATCCTCTATCCTATCCTATCCTCCATCCTATCCTATCCTCTATCCTATATTATCCTCTATCCTATCCCATCCTCTATCCTATCCTATCCTCTAACCTATTCTATCCTCTATCCTATCCTATCCTCTATAATATCCTATCCTCTATACTATCCTATCCTCTATCCTATCCTATCCTCTATCCTACCCAATCCTATATCCTATCCTCTATCATATCCTACCCTCTATCCTATCCTATCCTCTATCCTATCCTTATCCTCTATCGTATCCTATCCTCTATCCTATCCTATCCTCTATAATATCCTATCCTCTATCCTATCCTAACCTCTATCCTATCCTATCCTCTATCCTATCCTATCCTCTATCCTATATTATCCTCTATCCTATCCTATCCTATCCTCTATCCTATCCTATCCTCTATCCTATCCTATCCTCTATCCTATCCTATCATCTATCCTATCCTATCCTCTATCCTATCCTCTATCCTATCCTATCCTCTATCCTATCCTATCCTCTATCCTATCCTATCCTCTATCCTATCCTATCCTCTATCCTATCCTATCCTCTATCCTATCCTATCCTCTATCCTATCCTATCCTCTATCCTATCCTATCCTCTATCCTATCCTATCCTCTATCCTATCCTATCCTCTATCCTATCCTATCCTCTATCCTATCCTATCCTCTATCCTATCCTATCCTCTATCCTATCCTATCCTCTATCCTATCCTATCCTCTATCCTATCCTATCCTCTATCCTATCCTATCCTCTATCCTATCCTATCCTCTATCCTATCCTATCCTCTATCCTATCCTATCCTCTATCCTATCCTATCCTCTATCCTATCCTATCCTCTATCCTATCCTATCCTCTATCCTATCCTATCCTCTATCCTATCCTATCCTCTATCCTATCCTTATCCCCTATCGTATCCGATCATCTATCCTATCCTATCCTCTATCCTATCCTATCCTCTATAATATCCTATCCTCTATCATATCCTATCCTCTATCCTTTCCTATCCTCTATCCTATCCTATCCTCTATCCTATCCTGTACTCTATCCTATCCTATCCTGTATCGTATCCTATCCTCTATCCTCTTAAATCCTATATCGTATCCTCTATCCTATCCTATCCTCTATCCTATCCTATCCTCTATCCTATCCTAACCTCTAACCTATCCTATCCTCTATCCTATCCTATCCTCTATCCTATCATATCCTCTATCCTATATTATCCTCTATCCTATCCTATAATATCCTCTATCCTATCCTATCCTCTATCCTATCCTATCCTCTATCCTATCCTATCCTCTATCCTATCCTATCCTCTATCCTATCCTATCCTCTATCCTATCCTATCCTCTATCCTATCCTATCCTCTATCCTATCCTATCCTCTATTCTATCCTATCCTCTATCCTATCCTATCCTCTATCCTATACTATCCTCTATCCTATCCTATCCTCTATCCTATCCTTATCCTCTATCGTATCCTATCCTCTATCCTACCCTATCCTCTATCCTATCCTATCCTCTATCCTATCCTCTCCTCTATCCTATCCTATCCTCTATCCTATCCTTATCCTCTATCGTATCCTATCCTCTATCCTATCCTATCCTCTATCCTATCCTATCCTCTATCCTATCCTATCCTCTATCCTATCCTATCCTCTATCCTATCCTATACTCTATCGTATCCTATCCTCTATCCTATTAAATCCTATATCGTATCCTCTATCCTATCCTATCATCTATCGTATCATATCCTCTATCCTATACTATCCTCTATCCTATCCTATCCTCCATCCTATCCTATCCTCTATCCTATATTATCCTCTATCCTATCCCATCCTCTATCCTATCCTATCCTCTAACCTATTCTATCCTCTATCCTATCCTATCCTCTATAATATCCTATCCTCTATACTATCCTATCCTCTATCCTATCCTATCCTCTATCCTACCCAATCCTATATCCTATCCTCTATCATATCCTACCCTCTATCCTATCCTATCCTCTATCCTATCCTATCCTCTATAATATCCTATCCTCTATCCTATCCTAACCTCTATCCTATCCTATCCTCTATCCTATCCTATCCTCTATCCTATCCTTATCCCCTATCGTATCCGATCATCTATCCTATCCTATCCTCTATCCTATCCTATCCTCTATAATATCCTATCCTCTATCATATCCTATCCTCTATCCTTTCCTATCCTCTATCCTATCCTATCCTCTATCCTATCCTGTACTCTATCCTATCCTATCCTGTATCGTATCCTATCCTCTATCCTCTTAAATCCTATATCGTATCCTCTATCCTATCCTATTCTCTATCATATCCTATCCTTTATCCTATCCTAACCTCTAACCTATCCTATCCTCTATCCTATCCTATCCTCTATCCTATCATATCCTCTATCCTATATTATCCTCTATCCTATCCTATAATATCCTCTATCCTATCCTATCCTCTATCCTATCCTATCCTCTATCCTATACTATCCTCTATCCTATCCTATCCCCTATCCTATCCTATCCTCTATCCTATCCTATCCTCTATCCTATCCTATCCTCTATCCTATCCTATCCTCTATCCTATCCTATCCTCTATCCTATCCTATCCTCTATCCTATCCTTATCCTCTATCGTATCCTATCCTCTATCCTATCCTATCCTCTATCCTATCCTATCCTCTATCCTATCCTCTCCTCTATCCTATCCCATCCTCTATCCTATCCTTATCCTCTATCGTATCCTATCCTCTATCCTATCCTATCCTCTATCCTATCCTATCCTCTATCCTATCCTATCCTCTATCCTATCCTATCCTATCCTCTATCCTATCCTATACTCTATCGTATCCTATCCTCTATCCTATTAAATCCTATATCGTATCCTCTATCCTATCCTATCATCTATCGTATCATATCCTCTATCCTATACTATCCTCTATCCTATCCTATCCTCCATCCTATCCTATCCTCTATCCTATCCTATCCTCTATCCTATCCTATCCTATCCTCTATCCTATCCTATCCTCTATCGTATTCTATCCTCTATCTTATCCTCTATCCTATCCTATCCTCTATCCTATCCTATCCTCTATCCTATCCTATCCTCTATCCTATCCTATTCTCTATCCTATCCTATTCTCTATCCTATCCTATCCTCTATCCTATCCTATCCTCTATCCTATCCTATCCTCTATCCTATCCTATCCTCTATCCTATCCTATCCTCTATCCTATCCTATACTCTATCGTATCCTATCCTCTATCCTATTAAATCCTATATCGTATCCTCTATCCTATCCTATCATCTATCGTATCATATCCTCTATCCTATACTATCCTCTATCCTATCCTATCCTCCATCCTATCCTATCCTCTATCCTATCCTACCCTCTATCCTATCCTATCCTATCCTCTATCCTATCCTATCCTCTATCCTATCCTAACCTCTATCCTATCCTATCCTCTATCCTATCCTATCCTCTATCCTATCCTATCCTCTATCCTATATTATCCTCTATCCTATCCTATCCTATCCTCTATCCTATCCTATCCTCTATCCTATTCTATCCTCTATCCTATCCTATCCTCTATCCTATCCTATCCTCTAACCTATCCTATCCTCTATCCTATCCTATCCTCTATCCTATCCTATCCTCTATCCTATCCTATCCTCTATCCTATCCTATCCTCTATCCTATCCTATCCTCTATCCTATCCTATCCTCTATCCTATCCTATCCTCTATCATATCCTATCCTCTATCCTATCCTATCCTCTATCCTATCCTTATCCTCTATCGTATCCTATTCTCTATCATATCCTATCCTCTATCCTATCCTATCCTCTATCGTATCCTATCCTCTATCCTATCCTATCCTCTATCCTATCCTATTCTCTATCATATTCTATCCTCTATCCTATCCAATCCTATATCCTATTCTCTATCCTATCCTATCCTCTATCGTATTCTATCCTCTATCTTATCCTCTATCCTATCCTATCCTCTATCCTATCCTATCCTCTATCCTATCCTATCCTCTATCCTATCCTATTCTCTATCCTATCCTATCCTCTATCCTATCCTATTCTCTATCCTATCCTATCCTGTATCCTATCCTATACTCTATCCTATCCTATCCTCTATCCTATCCCATCCTGTATCATATCCTATCCTCTATCCTATCGTATTCTCTATCCTATTCTATCCTCTATCCTATCCAATCCTATATCCTATTCTCTACCCTATCCTATCCTCTATCGTATCCTATCCTCTATCCTATCCTCCATCCTATAATATCCTCTTTCCTATCCTATCCTCTATCATATCCTATCCTCTATCCTATCCTATTCTCTATCATATTCTATCCTCTATCCTATCCAATCCTATATCCTATTCTCTATCCTATCCTATCCTCTATCCTATCCTATCCTCTATCCTATTAAATCCTATATCGTATCCTCTATCCTATCCTATCCTCCATCCTATCCTATCCTCTATCCTATATTATCCTCTATCCTATCCCATCCTCTATCCTATCCTATCCTCTAACCTATTCTATCCTCTATCCTATCCTATCCTCTATAATATCCTATCCTCTATACTATCCTATCCTCTATCCTATCCTATCCTCTATCCTATCCTATCCTCTATCCTATCCTATCCTCTATCCTATCCTATCCTCTATCCTATCCTATCCTCTATCCTATCCTATCCTCTATCCTATCCTATCCTCTATCCTATCCTATCCTCTATCCTATCCTTATCCTCTATCGTATCCGATCCTCTATCCTATCCTATCCTCTATCCTATCCTATCCTCTATAATATCCTATCCTCTATCATATCCTATCCTCTATCCTTTCCTATCCTCTATCCTATCCTATCCTCTATCCTATCCTGTACTCTATCCTATCCTATCCTGTATCGTATCCTATCCTCTATCCTATCCTTATCCTCTATCGTATCCTATCCTCTATCCTGTCCTATCCTCTATCCTATCCTATCCCCTATCCTATCCTATCCTCTATCCTATCCTATCCTCTATCCTATCCTATCCTCTATCCTATCCTATCCTCTATCCTATCCTATCCTCTATCCTATCCTATCCTCTATCCTATCCTATCGTCTATCCTATCCAATCCTATATCGTATCCCCTATTCTATCCTATCCTGTATCCTATCCTATCCTCCATCCTATCCTATCCTCTTTCCTATCCTATCCTCTATCATATCCTATCCTCTATCCTATCCTATTCTCTATCATATTCTATCCTCTATCCTATCCAATCCTATATCCTATTCTCTATCCTATCCTATCCTCTATCGTATCCTATCCTCTATCTTATCCTCTATCCTATCCTATCCTCTATCCTATCCTATCCTCTATCCTATCCTATCCTCTATCCTATCCTATTCTCTATCCTATCCTATCCTCTATCCTATCCTATTCTCTATCCTATCCTATCCTGTATCCTATCCTATACTCTATCCTATCCTATCCTCTATCCTATCCCATCCTGTATCATATCCTATCCTCTATTATATCGTATTCTCTATCCTATTCTATCCTATATCCTATCCAATCCTATATCCTATTCTCTACCCTATCCTATCCTCTATCGTATCCTATCCTCTATCCTATCCTCTATCCTATCCAATCCTCTATCCTATCCTATCCTCTATCATATCCTATCCTCTATCCTATCCTATCCTCTATCCTATTCTATCCTCTATCCTATCCAATCCTATATCCTATTCTCTATCCTATCCTATCCTCTATCGTATCCTATCCTCTATCCTATCCTATCGTTTATCCTATCCTATCATCTATCCTATCCAATCCTCTATCCTATCCTATCCTCTATCCTACCCTATCCTCTATCGTATCCTATCCTCTATCCTACCCAATCCTATATCCTATCCTCTATCATATCCTACCCTCTATCCTATCCTATCCTCTATCCTGTCCTATCCTCTATCCTATCCTATCCCCTATCCTATCCTATCCTCTATCCTATCCTATCCTCTATCCTATCCTATCCTCTATCCTATCCTATCCTCTATCCTATCCTATCCTCTATCCTATCCTATCCTCTATCCTATCCTATCCTCTATCCTATCCTATCCTCTATCCTATCCTTATCATCTATCGTATCCGATCCTCTATCCTATCCTATCCCCTATCCTATCCTATCCTCTATAATATCCTATCCTCTATCATATCCTATCCTCTATCCTTTCCTATCCTCTATCCTATCCTATCCTCTATCCTTTCCTGTACTCTATCCTATCCTATCCTGTATCGTATCCTATCCTCTATCCTATCCTATCCTCTATCGTATCCTATCCTCTATCCTATCCTATCCTATCCTCTATCCTATCCTATACTCTATCGTATCCTATCCTCTATCCTATTAAATCCTATATCGTATCCTCTATCCTATCCTATCATCTATCGTATCATATCCTCTATCCTATACTATCCTCTATCCTATCCTATCCTCCATCCTATCCTATCCTCTATCCTATCCTATCCTCTATCCTATCCTATCCTATCCTCTATCCTATCCTATCCTCTATCGTATTCTATCCTCTATCTTATCCTCTATCCTATCCTATCCTCTATCCTATCCTATCCTCTATCCTATCCTATCCTCTATCCTATCCTATTCTCTATCCTATCCTATTCTCTATCCTATCCTATCCTCTATCCTATCCTATCCTCTATCCTATCCTATCCTCTATCCTATCCTATCCTCTATCCTATCCTATCCTCTATCCTATCCTATACTCTATCGTATCCTATCCTCTATCCTATTAAATCCTATATCGTATCCTCTATCCTATCCTATCATCTATCGTATCATATCCTCTATCCTATACTATCCTCTATCCTATCCTATCCTCCATCCTATCCTATCCTCTATCCTATCCTACCCTCTATCCTATCCTATCCTATCCTCTATCCTATCCTATCCTCTATCCTATCCTAACCTCTATCCTATCCTATCCTCTATCCTATCCTATCCTCTATCCTATCCTATCCTCTATCCTATATTATCCTCTATCCTATCCTATCCTATCCTCTATCCTATCCTATCCTCTATCCTATTCTATCCTCTATCCTATCCTATCCTCTATCCTATCCTATCCTCTAACCTATCCTATCCTCTATCCTATCCTATCCTCTATCCTATCCTATCCTCTATCCTATCCTATCCTCTATCCTATCCTATCCTCTATCCTATCCTATCCTCTATCCTATCCTATCCTCTATCCTATCCTATCCTCTATCATATCCTATCCTCTATCCTATCCTATCCTCTATCCTATCCTTATCCTCTATCGTATCCTATTCTCTATCATATCCTATCCTCTATCCTATCCTATCCTCTATCGTATCCTATCCTCTATCCTATCCTATCCTCTATCCTATCCTATTCTCTATCATATTCTATCCTCTATCCTATCCAATCCTATATCCTATTCTCTATCCTATCCTATCCTCTATCGTATTCTATCCTCTATCTTATCCTCTATCCTATCCTATCCTCTATCCTATCCTATCCTCTATCCTATCCTATCCTCTATCCTATCCTATTCTCTATCCTATCCTATCCTCTATCCTATCCTATTCTCTATCCTATCCTATCCTGTATCCTATCCTATACTCTATCCTATCCTATCCTCTATCCTATCCCATCCTGTATCATATCCTATCCTCTATCCTATCGTATTCTCTATCCTATTCTATCCTCTATCCTATCCAATCCTATATCCTATTCTCTACCCTATCCTATCCTCTATCGTATCCTATCCTCTATCCTATCCTCCATCCTATAATATCCTCTTTCCTATCCTATCCTCTATCATATCCTATCCTCTATCCTATCCTATTCTCTATCATATTCTATCCTCTATCCTATCCAATCCTATATCCTATTCTCTATCCTATCCTATCCTCTATCGTATCCTATCCTCTATCTTATCCTCTATCCTATCCTATCCTCTATCCTATCCTATCCTCTATCCTATTAAATCCTATATCGTATCCTCTATCCTATCCTATCCTCCATCCTATCCTATCCTCTATCCTATATTATCCTCTATCCTATCCCATCCTCTATCCTATCCTATCCTCTAACCTATTCTATCCTCTATCCTATCCTATCCTCTATAATATCCTATCCTCTATACTATCCTATCCTCTATCCTATCCTATCCTCTATCCTATCCTATCCTCTATCCTATCCTATCCTCTATCCTATCCTATCCTCTATCCTATCCTATCCTCTATCCTATCCTATCCTCTATCCTATCCTATCCTCTATCCTATCCTATCCTCTATCCTATCCTTATCCTCTATCGTATCCGATCCTCTATCCTATCCTATCCTCTATCCTATCCTATCCTCTATAATATCCTATCCTCTATCATATCCTATCCTCTATCCTTTCCTATCCTCTATCCTATCCTATCCTCTATCCTATCCTGTACTCTATCCTATCCTATCCTGTATCGTATCCTATCCTCTATCCTATCCTTATCCTCTATCGTATCCTATCCTCTATCCTGTCCTATCCTCTATCCTATCCTATCCCCTATCCTATCCTATCCTCTATCCTATCCTATCCTCTATCCTATCCTATCCTCTATCCTATCCTATCCTCTATCCTATCCTATCCTCTATCCTATCCTATCCTCTATCCTATCCTATCGTCTATCCTATCCAATCCTATATCGTATCCCCTATTCTATCCTATCCTGTATCCTATCCTATCCTCCATCCTATCCTATCCTCTTTCCTATCCTATCCTCTATCATATCCTATCCTCTATCCTATCCTATTCTCTATCATATTCTATCCTCTATCCTATCCAATCCTATATCCTATTCTCTATCCTATCCTATCCTCTATCGTATCCTATCCTCTATCTTATCCTCTATCCTATCCTATCCTCTATCCTATCCTATCCTCTATCCTATCCTATCCTCTATCCTATCCTATTCTCTATCCTATCCTATCCTCTATCCTATCCTATTCTCTATCCTATCCTATCCTGTATCCTATCCTATACTCTATCCTATCCTATCCTCTATCCTATCCCATCCTGTATCATATCCTATCCTCTATTATATCGTATTCTCTATCCTATTCTATCCTATATCCTATCCAATCCTATATCCTATTCTCTACCCTATCCTATCCTCTATCGTATCCTATCCTCTATCCTATCCTCTATCCTATCCAATCCTCTATCCTATCCTATCCTCTATCATATCCTATCCTCTATCCTATCCTATCCTCTATCCTATTCTATCCTCTATCCTATCCAATCCTATATCCTATTCTCTATCCTATCCTATCCTCTATCGTATCCTATCCTCTATCCTATCCTATCGTTTATCCTATCCTATCATCTATCCTATCCAATCCTCTATCCTATCCTATCCTCTATCCTACCCTATCCTCTATCGTATCCTATCCTCTATCCTACCCAATCCTATATCCTATCCTCTATCATATCCTACCCTCTATCCTATCCTATCCTCTATCCTGTCCTATCCTCTATCCTATCCTATCCCCTATCCTATCCTATCCTCTATCCTATCCTATCCTCTATCCTATCCTATCCTCTATCCTATCCTATCCTCTATCCTATCCTATCCTCTATCCTATCCTATCCTCTATCCTATCCTATCCTATCCTCTATCCTATCCTATCCTCTATCCTATCCTTATCATCTATCGTATCCGATCCTCTATCCTATCCTATCCCCTATCCTATCCTATCCTCTATAATATCCTATCCTCTATCATATCCTATCCTCTATCCTTTCCTATCCTCTATCCTATCCTATCCTCTATCCTTTCCTGTACTCTATCCTATCCTATCCTGTATCGTATCCTATCCTCTATCCTATCCTATCCTCTATCCTATCCAATCCTATATCGTATCCCCTATTCTATCCTATCCTGTATCCTATCCTATCCTCCATCCTATCCTATCCTCTTTCCTATCCTATCCTCTATCATATCCTATCCTCTATACTATCCTATTCTCTATCATATTCTATCCTCTATCCTATCCAATCCTATATCCTATTCTCTATCCTATCCTATCCTCTATCGTATCCTATCCTCTATCTTATCCTCTATCCTATCCTATCCTCTATCCTATCGTATCCTCTATCCTATCCTATCCTCTATCCTATCCTATTCTCTATCCTATCCTATCCTCTATCCTATCCTATTCTCTATCCTATCCTATCCTGTATCCTATCCTATACTCTATCCTATCCTATCCTCTATCCTATCCCATCCTGTATCATATCCTATCCTCTATCCTATCGTATTCTCTATCCTATTCTATCCTCTATCCTATCCAATCCTATATCCTATTCTCTACCCTATCCTATCCTCTATCGTATCCTATCCTCTATCCTATCCTCTATCCTATCCAATCCTCTATCCTATCCTATCCTCTATCCTATCCTATCCTCTATCCTATCCAATCCACTATACTATCCTATCCTCTATCATATCCTATCCTCTATCCTATCCTATCCTCTATCCTATCCTATCCTCTATCCTATCCTATTCTCTATCCTATCCTATCCTCTATCCTATCCTATCCTCTATCCTATCCTATCCTCTATCCTATCCAATCCTCTATCCTATCCTATCCTCTATCCTACCCTATCCTCTATCGTATCCTATCCTCTATCCTACCCAATCCTATATCCTATCCTCTATCATATCCTACCCTCTATCCTATCCTATCCTCTATCCTGTCCTATCCTCTATCCTATCCTATCCCCTATCCTATCCTATCCTCTATCCTATCCTATCCTCTATCCTATCCTATCCTCTATCCTATCCTATCCTCTATCCTATCCTATCCTCTATCCTATCCTATCCTCTATCCTATCCTATCCTCTATCCTATCCTTATCCCCTATCGTATCCGATCCTCTATCCTATCCTATCCTCTATCCTATCATATCCTCTATCCTATCATATCCTCTATCCTATATTATCCTCTATCCTATCCTATCCTATCCTCTATCCTATCCTATCCTCTATCCTATCCTATCCTCTATCCTATCCTATCCTCTATCCTATCCTTATCCTCTATCGTATCCTATCCTCTATCCTATCCTATCCTCTATCCTATCCTATCCTCTATCCTATCCTCTCCTCTATCCTATCCTATCCTCTATCCTATCCTTATCCTCTATCGTATCCTATCCTCTATCCTATCCTATCCTCTATCCTATCCTATCCTCTATCCTATCCTATCCTCTATCCTATCCTATCCTCTATCGTATCCTATCCTCTATCCTATTAAATCCTATATCGTATCCTCTATCCTATCCTATCATCTATCGTATCATATCCTCTATCCTATACTATCCTCTATCCTATCCTATCCTCCATCCTATCCTATCCTCTATCCTATATTATCCTCTATCCTATCCCATCCTCTATCCTATCCTATCCTCTAACCTATTCTATCCTCTATCCTATCCTATCCTCTATAATATCCTATCCTCTATACTATCCTATCCTCTATCCTATCCTATCCTCTATCCTACCCAATCCTATATCCTATCCTCTATCATATCCTACCCTCTATCCTATCCTATCCTCTATCCTATCCTTATCCTCTATCGTATCCTATCCTCTATCCTATCCTATCCTCTATAATATCCTATCCTCTATCCTATCCTAACCTCTATCCTATCCTATCCTCTATCCTATCCTATCCTCTATCCTATATTATCCTCTATCCTATCCTATCCTATCCTCTATCCTATCCTATCCTCTATCCTATCCTATCCTCTATCCTATCCTATCATCTATCCTATCCTATCCTCTATCCTATCCTCTATCCTATCCTATCCTCTATCCTATCCTATCCTCTATCCTATCCTATCCTCTATCCTATCCTATCCTCTATCCTATCCTATCCTCTATCCTATCCTATCCTCTATCCTATCCTATCCTCTATCCTATCCTATCCTCTATCCTATCCTATCCTCTATCCTATCCTATCCTCTATCCTATCCTATCCTCTATCCTATCCTATCCTCTATCCTATCCTATCCTCTATCCTATCCTATCCTCTATCCTATCCTATCCTCTATCCTATCCTATCCTCTATCCTATCCTATCCTCTATCCTATCCTATCCTCTATCCTATCCTATCCTCTATCCTATCCTATCCTCTATCCTATCCTATCCTCTATCCTATCCTATCCTCTATCCTATCCTATCCTCTATCCTATCCTATACTCTATCGTATCCTATCCTCTATCCTATTAAATCCTATATCGTATCCTCTATC